>NC_058047.1:22202500-22531250 GCF_020085105.1 Siniperca chuatsi
GCAAGTTTCACTGACTCCACATCTTCACTAGTTGGTTCTACTGGGGCGTTGATGGCTGTTGGTTGTGCAGTATCAGCGGAGCGTATTAATCCGCTCCACCCTGCTTCTGTACGCTTTAGTGAAGTTAATGTGCTAACATAATGGCAGCCTCCTAGTCCTGCCCCTTCACACACACTCACAAACACACACACACAAATCCGCATCACCTCAAAGAAGCTTCTTCTCCCATATTCTTTATCTCCATCACTACTCCTGCCACTACAAACACTCACACACACGTACCAAACACAAATACATAAGAACAAACACGGCAGTGTTGCACAACTGTTGTGTTTTTCTATGGTTTCATAAGTAAATTAGCTCCTTACATGAGTTAAACACGGCCTGGCCTGAGGGATGTTTTTTCATAGGTGACTGCGTGATATAGAGCAAAAGTCCATGAATGCAGACTAAGCTTAAAAAAGAGAACTGTGTGTTAGTATTACAGTATATCTGTGTGGTAAAACGTCAGACACAAAGGTCAAACACACTGTACATGCCTTGAGCATTTCACTGTTCTGTTGACAGACAGCTTCAGTAACAGGACGCCACTCACTCTCTCTGACTCATGCCCGGCCTTGTGCCCCATCATCAGGCCTCCCTGCCCAAACTCAGCCCCGGGCTTTGATGCTGCTGAGGCCTGAGGGCTGTCTGGTCACAACTCTGCCCCCTCCTCATGTTACCTCCTGCCCCTAATGGGAGGAGAGGAGGAGGAAGGAGACGGAGGAGGTGTAGAGGGAAGTAGAAGAACCATTTGTTGGAAAAGGATAGTGGGCCAAGTTCATGTCTCTATGGACTACAGTAGTCTGTCACTGATACTGTGGGCTGGTGATGAAGGAATCAGGCAGCAAAGGCCTATAGTGAAATGACATGAGTAGTGACCGGCCCAGGGAGCGGAGGAGCAACAGGACAGAGTCCACGCTCCTCCAATCTACCCTCTGATACAAGGCTGACCCCTGCAGGATTGGAGGGGAAATGCTGTGTGGTTGGCATCAACAAAAGTGTGCCATGCCCAAGATGTTTGTTGGCAGAGGGGGGTGTGAATCTGTCCAGCTTAAGCCAGGAAATGGTGCTATAGGCAGGGCTTGCAGAAAGGTGGAGGGAGGGAGGAGCCATGCATCAAACTCACTGAAACACACTGGACAAAACAACTCCACTCTTTTCCTTTGTCCTTTTTGACGACAATAATGGCAACCATGGCCTCTGTGTGTGTGTGTGTGTGTCTCTCAGAGTCTGTGTTCCTGCTGCGATGTGTGTCAACCCTGTGTGTCTTGTCCGGGGACAGACCGGCTGACAGACTGGCTGTGCCCATCACAGTCCATCAGGCGCAGTTTCTGTCACTCACACGCCCTCGCACTCAAAGGGCGAGTGTCATCTACCATCAGTTTTCCATCCCAAGGCACGTACACATGATAGGAGGAATACACACCTGGCAGACATCAAATCTGAACAGCCTGTTTCCATCCACACCAGAACCTTAGAAATCCATCTGGTGACACAAATCTGAGTGATCTCTCTTTACCTCTTGACGTCTAGTCAGGCTCAGTGTTTAAGTTTAACGTATCTCTTATTTTAACTATTTCTTTCTTCCCTTCCTTATTTCTGTTCTATCCAATATGTCTTTGGTCAGTGATCAAATCTACCTGAGTAAAAATGTGTGTGATTTGTGTGTTTCCGTTCAGTTATGGTTATAGTTTGTTTCACTTTCACTTTTCCCACTTAATCCTGCCCACCACACCCTGCAGCACAGCCACCTACACTCTACACTTCTGATCAATTTACATCTCAACTACAAATTAATATGATTCACTGCCCAGAGCCACTTGCATCCATGTTAATTAGGAAGAGTAAACAAAGCCAGACAGTAATAAAATGGACAATAAAAATGTGCTTGCTGTGGCAGAAGGGAAGTAATCTGGTCGATATAAATATGACGTACCTGAATGCTAAAAGAACTTTGTTATATTTCATAAATGGTCAGTTTCTATTACATTGTCTGGATCACATGCACATGGATGTGCACAGACACACACAGACTTGGATCTCTCTGCTCAGACTGTTGTGCTGTCAAAGCCACTGTCTGACTGTGTAATTGCACAACCTGTAAAGACCTGCTCAATAATGCATGGTCAGACTAGACATGGGCAGCCTGACGGAAAACCTTACCTCAACAACCTGCTTTGTCCAGCCAAAGACTGGACACTCCAGAGACAGGACACAAGGCTGGAGGACAGTCTGTGTGTGTGTGTGTGTGTGTGCGTGTGTGTGTGTGTAGGAGTAGACTAAGGAAGAAAAAATAAACTTTCACAATTACAAAAGTTTCACTTTGAGTCTTGCTCAGAAACTGTGACTGTTATCAGGTAGTGCAAAGATCCCCTTTTACCAAAATACTACACCGAAACAAAGTCACTTAAACATTTCAGGCATAAATTATAACAGAATTACATTATGTTTTAGCTCTCTGATGTGCTGCCCTGTATGAACTTGTCTGATACTTTGCTGCTCAGTGAAGCCATACATCGAACTGTTTTGGATACTTGATTTATTTGTTTGAAAAAAAAAAACTTGGCCAGGAAAAACAAAGCAGAACAATATTGGAGAATTCAAGATTGGGGAGAGGTTTAACCATCAAAACATACACAAACACAAGCACATAGGCAGGGTTTAGGTCAGAGGTCAAATGGCCCTGAACTCTCCCTTTAGGCTGAGGACATCAGAGGTCCCGCTGTGTGCTGCTCTCTATTTATTTTACCCATCATCCCTCATAGTCAGGAGCAGCCAAGTCCCTCCTCTCACAGGAAGAAACCTGCACCAAACTTCCAGCAACTCTGGTGGACAAACTTCCTGCTTCTATAAACTAACCAGTGAAGCAACAGCAAGCATGACGACTCTCCTTCGCAGACTGTCAGGGCCCAGGTGTTCATCCAGGCGCTGGCTGGGTGTGATTCTGCTTGACACGCACGGCCGAACTTCCCGTCTGATTCCCCGAGACGGAGCGCGACTGCTGGCCGGTGGCGGTCGCTCTCTGACGGTGTACAGTCGCACACACAGCCGCGGGCAGCACACGGAGGCGGCAGAGCCTGTAGAGGTGGATTTAAAGCGGCTAGAGGGGGAAGACGATGGTAGGGCCACACTTAAGTTACATGTGATTAAACGTTGTTCAAATTCACAATAACAAACCCCGCCATTCTGTAAACATTCACATTGACTGTTTGACAGTTCAGCCATCCATGTGATATACAGTAGGCTATGCTAAAGCCTGTATCTCCTGTACGCTGCAGCCTACCTGCACATTATTACAGTGGGATGTTGTATTGAGGTAACTTGTTTGATTCTCTTAGGAAGTCGTGTAACCTAAAATCAGGAAATTCTACAATTTGGTCTCTGTGCGGGAATCTGGGTCTATTGTCCTCTCATGAAAAAACAACAGCACATTTCATGGAAACGCTCTGACTATATACAATTCTGGCCAAGTAAAAAAAAAAAAACCCAAAAAAAACCGTAAGATCAAATTAAAAACATACATGCATAATTATGAGTTCTGAAGTCAGGTTATTATTTGTATTAGGTCTGCAACTAAAGATTACGTAATTTATTGATTAATCTACGGATTATTTTCTCAATTATTCAATTCATTGTCAGAAAACTGTTAAAAAATACCCATTATTGCTCACATTAATTTCCTAGTTGACTGTTAAGTCATAATCATGAAATATGCTGTTTCTTTTCTTTTAATCATTGCTAATTTTCCTTTATTTATTTCCCTCGGAATAGTACATGAAGATCACAATGGGAAGCCTAAAGTGCTGACATCAATAGTTGATAAACCCACAACTATGACAATCGAAAACAGTCAATTTATTAAAAACTAAATGAACCGTGAGTTGCTGCCCTCTCTTTCTCCTGTTGCTTTCTCTTTCCCAGGGATAGTGGAGGTGTTGATGTGCCGACTCAAAGCAAGAAACGCTCTGGGCCATGTGTTTGTGTCACAGGTAAGCAGACCTCCACATCAAAACTCTCTCACACACACGCACACACACACACACACACACACACACCGACTGAGACACCGTGACCTGTGTGTGCAGATGAGGGAGCTGGTGTCCACTCTGTCCAGTGACTCAGCAGTTCGCGTGGTTGTCTTCAGGAGTTTAGTGCCAGGTGTTTTCTGTGCAGGTAAGTGTTCTCTGGAACATCTAAAACCTGCCAGGCCTCTGGGTTTG
Organism: Siniperca chuatsi; assembly: GCF_020085105.1. Classification (NCBI taxonomy): domain Eukaryota; kingdom Metazoa; phylum Chordata; class Actinopteri; order Centrarchiformes; family Sinipercidae; genus Siniperca; species Siniperca chuatsi. Next base: position 22,206,763 of record NC_058047.1, read on the forward strand.
TGATCTAAGCCTTACTAAATGACAGGTGATGGTGTATGTTATGATGTATACATAGGTGCAGACCTGAAAGAGAGAGCTCTGATGAACAACACTGAGTCTGATCTGTTTGTTCATGGCCTGCGATCCCTCATGACTCAGATAGGTAAGAAAGTGAGCATGTTATGTTAAGAGTGAGCAGTTATTTCTCAAAAGCCAGGCCCTGAGAGTAGACAATACGTATATGCATTTGTGAACTTTCCTCTTTGTTGTAATGCCCTGGCAGCATCGTTGCCCATGCCGACCATTGCAGCGATGGACGGTGTTGCCCTGGGAGGCGGGCTGGAGTTGGCCTTGGCCTGTGACCTCCGCACTGCTGGTGAGTGACCTCTGAACCTTCACCTCATCAAGCCTGAACTGGATGAGTCTGCATCACGCTTGCGTACATTTAACATTCTTCTTTCCTTCCTTCAGGTGAGGTGATGTTAATGGGGTATGAAAGGGGATATCATGTTCTCTTCACAGCTATCACCAACCTGGGTATCGGGACTCCACAGTGGGGTCACAAGAAATATTCTGAGGGGTCACATGAACAAGTTAGGAAAGAAGAAGAAAAAACACTTCTGCTACAAAAAGATTGTGTCTGACTTTTTATAAAATCTGTTTTTTTTCTTGTGAAACACTGGAGAATTGTACCTCTTCAGGACTCCTGTTCAAATTAAACAGTGTGGTTGAACTACTCACAGCTCATAGACATGTGCAACCTTGGTTATTAAGGGTCAGGAGAGAAGCTTCTATCTTAGCCCGTTTGACAGGTTGTGGAACCATTTATTCAAGTTCTCATTCATTCTTGATATTTACAGTATCTCATGTTCTTATCTGATAAGTAAAAAGCTCTTTTTGTTTCATGAATTTTACAAGGGTCAGACAAAACCCTATTTTTTGGTAATATCTCCTTCCTTTATATCTGAAAATATTAGAGTTGTTTGCGAGAATACAGTTTGTGTGTCCATACATAAACATGGGAAGACTCAGAGAGAATATTGTTACTAAGCTGCAAGGATTAGTTGATTAATCGATTAGTTAATTGACAGAAAATTCATCTATTAATCTAGCAACTATTTTGATAATTGAATAATTGGTTTAGTAATTTTTTAAGCAAAATGCCAAAGATTTGCTGTTTTTAAATATGAGGATTTGATGCTTTTCTTTGTCATACAGGAAGTAAATTGTTACTATTAGGTAAAAATCTCATAATGTAATTTTGGAGATTTTCCATGTTTTCCTTTGGATAAAAAATTCTGTGTTTATCTGAGGATACACTTACCCTTGATAATGCACAAGACATACAGGATATCTGATGAAATGGTGCAGCCATCAAAAGTTTTCCTTATATTTATATATTTCACTTAGTGTAATCATCACATATGTCTTCCATGAAGAACTGGAACAAGCCTGCACAGAATATAAAACTGGATGTTAAGATAAAAATATAGAACTGCAGTATAGGAATACACAACGGTCAGGCTGTTGTTGTTCCTGAGAAGTTGACATTTTGGAGATATGTGTTTTTTACCCAGCATTAATGATCTGCTGCTGAGCTCAGGGACTAATGATAGCAGACACATCTGCCCAGCTGTTCATGTACACATGATTGGTTAAATCAGTGCTGGCATCTCTGTGATTGGCTGAGCGCTGACGAGGTAGCCGGGCAGGTGTTTGCATCCATTGCTCTGACAGAGGCATCAGTCAGACTCTACGCCCTCCCCAGCTTAATGGCAGCACAGACCTTCAACTGTCCTCTGCGTTTGTGTGTGTTTCAGCATATTCTGCACAGATGGGTCTGATTGAGACGTCACGGGGGCTGCTCCCAGGGGCTGGTAAGACGAAACAGAGATCACAAAAATGACCTTGCTAAGTACTGAGTGTGTAAGTAGAGAGACAAAGCAGCCATGAGAAGTTGACCTTGAAGTGGTTTGTCCTGCAGGAGGCAGTCAGCGGCTGCCGCGGATGGTCGGCATCACTCTGGCCAAAGAGCTCATCTTCACAGGTGGTGTTACAGAAATGCTGACATGTTGCTATAGACACAGGATGCTTATCGTGCAGCGAAGGATTTGTGTATCACACTCTCTCTCTCTGTCTGTCTGTTATCAGGTAAGCGTGTGGGAGGGCAGACAGCTCTGGAGATGGGGCTTGTAAACAGAGCTGTAGAACAGATCCAGACAGGAGACGCTGGCTACAGAGAAGCACTCAGCCTGGCCAGAGAGATACTGCCCCAGGTTAGAACACAAACCCACACTTTGTCCCTCTGCTACCTCTCAGATACTGATGCATCCCTCCTCCTCCAGGCAAGGACCCGCTCTCTTACCTCTTCCTCCGTGCTTCTCGCCCGCCTCCTTTCATTCTGCCTTTCTCTCTTCCTGGTGTTTTCTCCCCCCCCCCCTCCCTCTTCCTCCTCTCTTCCCTCTCTCCAGGCCTCTGTCGCTCCATATTTCTTTCACTCCAGTTCAGATGCCCACAGTTGGCAGGGCCAGAGTGGCAGTCGAGTGGAGAATTGGACCACAAATAGCACTACACACACACACACACACACACACACACACACACACACACACACACACATTAACGCTACATGCTTGTGTTGGTGTGGACTGAATGATTGACTCCAGTTTGCATTGAATGAAAGTGAGGTAGGATGGAGGAGACAACAAGCTCTATGAGCCCTCAGTTGTTTCTCTTAGTGTTGTTGTGGCTTCCTGGGAAAATTTCTAGAATCTTAAAAGACAAAGGAAGTAGCCTGTGCAATCGACGGTTGAAATGTATGTGCCTACAGTTTAATTATAGTACTATACTTTAAATTGGTACACCAGAGATTCAGTATTTAATTTTAATAAAGTTGGGAGATTTACGAGACAGATAACCCCCCCCCCCACACACACACACACAGTGGTCAAAAACTGTGCTATAGAGGCTGAGGTATTCTGCGTTTTAGTACCTAGTATGGGTCAAGCTCCAAAAAAAACTCGATCCTACATTTCCCATAAAGCAACTCGTCTGTGTCTTTCATTAGACCCTCCCTGCCCTGTAAACACCCACATCTCTCTCCTTGTCCCCAGTTTGTGATTTACATTTTCTGTTATAAATTTGTCTCCAAGCCCAAGCCGACGTAACCCTTAGGACATCATTATGACATCATCAGGGTTATTTTCCCTTATGAGTAAACTGATCTTCAAGTGTAAAATTGTTGTTCACCTTGAAATATGTTTTCAGTTTGTCATGTCTTGCTTTGGTCATTCCTCTATTTTTTGTGTCAGACATATTGAACTTGCAGTAAATGATGTCTTCATACCATCAGCATCTAACTCTCTCTGTCTGTTGCCCAGGCTCCTGTCGCTGTGCGGATGGCAAAAGAGGCAATTAACAGAGGTGTTGAGGTACACAACCACCGGTTGATTCACAGATCTTCATAGATTATTTTTATTATCAGTGATATTATAGTGACTGAAATCTGTCTCTTCCAGGTTGACATTAGTTCAGCAATGGCAATAGAGAGGATGTGTTATGCTCGGGTAAGACTTTCAGTGCTTACTTAATGTTTAGAAAATCCTTACTAAAATTTTGCACGACTTTCTTTTAACCTAAATGTGGATGATCCCCATGCTTTGTTACCCATAAAATGACCAGTCCAAGCAGCATAGAAGTGTAGTTGGGTTCAGCTTTGATGCTCACTCTCTAACATTTGTGAAACCCTCTGAGATATTCTCTAGTCAGATCATCTGCTGTAACCCTTTCCCTCTCTATTCAGGTCATCCCGACGCGGGACAGACAGGAAGGTATGGCTGCCTTCAGAGAGAAGAGACCCCCGCAGTACACTGGGGAATAAAGTCTTTTGAGCTATTGAATTTCTTCTTTCACACAGACGCACACTGCTCTCTGTAACCTCATGTCTGATAGACAATGAACTCCCATCGATTGCGTGCGTGCATCCCAGCCAGTGTCAATACATTAGTTAAGGTCAGCGTGAGTTCTCAATGGTGACTGTTTGCTTTTGTGACACTCAGGATGAGACTGACAAAAGGTGATTTTCATTTGATCTAAACACAACAGTGTAATGTGACAAAAATCGTAAGATTTATACTGTTTATTCACACAGTCCATACTTCATGGGTGATGTGAAGCCCGTCTTTGAAATAAAAAGGCAAAACAAATGTCATCTCCAGTTTATGGGAATGTACATTCTTTATTTCAAAACTTGAAAACTTGACACTCAGCAGCAACATGGCACAGTCATAGCAGACATACAGTATCTGGACTTTTTGCATCTTCTATCTGAATTAAATTCTTGTGAAAAATCAAACTGGCCTTCATTCAGGGAGATGTTCAGGGGCTCAACTTAACGACCCAACCTATCAGGAGCAACAGAAAAATACAAAAACAGATTCTGTGTTGTCTGCTGCTCTTTGCCCTTGTTAAAACTGATGAGATCAGCTAAGGGCACATGCATAATTAGCAAGCTCATACAACAACAACAACAACTGATTTACAGAAAACAATAAGGCCATAATTCACTGAGCAGATGAGGTGATGTATGTTTTGCTTGGCAGCTGTTTTAGAGTACCATTCAGTAGCCCAACAGATTATTTATTTCCATTAACATACAAGTTATTTATACAAGTTTTGTGACCTGTTATTCCTGCAGAAGCCAAAATCCACTTTGCCTCAAAAATGTTTTTTAAGACTCATCACGGTTGTATCAGGGGTTTGACAGCAGTTTGTAGAAACAACATTAGCTTTGATTGCATAGAGAATGATGATGGAGCCTTAATGAGAATCAAGACCTCAGATGAAAAAGGAGAATGTTGGCGTCAGGGTCAGCTGTTACAGCAAATGGAGGCTTCTCTGGACAGCAGAAGCGTACCTGGTAAAACGGCATCCTGGAGGATACTAATGTCACACAGCCAGTCGTTTCAGAACAGAAAAATACCCTTGAATATTTCCGATAACAGCAACCTTTGTTCTTAATCAGATAAACAAACAATGGAACATACAGTATACTAATTTCCGTGCAACCAATTCAACCAGTCCCGAACAAACAGTTACTATTTCTCTCTCATTTTCTATTATGTACAAATTACATACACTCTTTAAGATGCAGCTACTTACAGATGTACATACACACATGCTCACGCTGAAGTGCTGTCTCTGTCTGTAAGACACACTGACGCATTGGGAAGCACAGCGAACATACCAATATATACACAAGTTTCTCAAAGAGAAAACAGCTGTGACTCCATACACATGTACATCCATCATGACTATACTGACCACATCATTATTGCCATTTGTGTCCAGAGATGACATTGATGACATGGCACTTTATCAGACATAATTGGTATTTAGTATGTGACACAGTGGCTCTGCAATCATGAAGACCAGAACATGCAGAGGATGGCTGTGGCTATCATTTTAATGCTGGCTGCCAAGGTATATGTTGTGTCATATTAATATTACGTGTGTGGCATTCTTAGAACATTTGTAGGGTTATTCTTTGTAGGGTTATCATGTGAATCTTATGATTTACAGCACTGCTGGTTTTGCCACTGATATGACTGGGCTGCCAAATGTTCAGAAAAGAAAATGCAAGAAAATATCTCTTCTCAAAGAGATATAACTTCTCTATAATTTAGGTTTTCATCTTTAATGTTCAGAACATTTGAACCAACTGAACACACCCTAGGCAAGTGTCCTGTCACATCAAATCAAAGGCATTAGCTGATAAAAGACTAAATGAAGAGGAGAGCAACAGCAGTACTGCGGACCCAGAGGCGCAGGTTTCAGTGAACAGAACACCGCTATAAACAAACAAGCAGGCATTCCTAAAATGAATAGTACAAGCATTCAGACAAACTCCAGCATGCTTGAGCTCTCAGCAGCGTCATGCATATATCTAATGAGCTAATCAACCAATTCCGACAACCAGAGCCCTCAGTAACATACAGGAGCTGAGCTTTTGGGGGTTCAATCCCAAACTTGAGAGTTGTGTGTGTGCACGTTTTTGGCACGAACACGAGCGAGCACAGACACAAACCTCACGTTGAGATTTGAGCTTAACTGACCAACAGTTCTCATAATTAAATTTTTTATCACGATATTAGCACACAGAAATATTTTTGTTTTGAAACAAACACAAAGAAAATAAATAAAGTTAGTGTGTGTGCAAAGAATTGCGTAGTCTTTGTCCTTTAATGTTTACTTTCTAGGGATTCTTGACAAAGTATGTTTGTGTGTGGGGTACGTATACACACACGCACAGCTTACGTCCTTCTTGTGGTCAGGGAGCTTCATATTTACTGAAAGAGAAAACGTGAAAGAGTGAAAAATCTCCAGCCATTGTGAGACTGATACAGCAAATGACCACTGGTGTGTGAGTCTTTACCTCTGTAAAGTTATTGTGGCAGCAGTCGGCGACTTGTCTGTGTTGGTGCAGGCTGGCCGGTACGGGCTCTGTGGTGCTGCAGGCTCTCCAGAATGCTTGTAGCCAACAGTTTGACATCTCTGTGGGTCTGTGGGTGTGTATGAACCTGCTCCAGCTGCTGCAGGCCGCCCTCCTCCAACAGCATGCTGCAGTAGCGAGCAGCTGCAGACACACGGGGTAATACAACATGAAATCTGTCAGCGGTTTGGGTAGGTGAATAAGTAACTGCCTAAACAGATGTCAGTAAATTATATGTGAATCGGCAAATTTGTAAAACTATAATAACATTTGGCTTTGTATGTGTTGTGTATCTGTGTCTCACCGTTCTTGCTGCAGACATGCTGCATGGCCCAGGCCGCCCACAGCTGGACACCGGGGGTGTGAAAGCACTCCAGTAGGGGAAAGAAGGGGTTAAATGACCTAAAGAATGAGAGACAATAAAAATATATTTAGTATGTAAAGTATGTTGCATGTTCATGCTAAGGTTTTGACTGTGTGTCTATAGCTTTCTAACAAAAGGTCATCTTTGTCACAGGTTATGAATGGTCAAATTGTCATATTTAACTGCTGAATCAGGTTCTAGTCATAGAATCTGTGTAATGTACGGGCCTACTTGCTTTGATGTAATTGTTTTTCTGCTTTATCATTACTGTAGAGAAGTTGCAGCTCACCTGTAGGCCACCATTTCACACTCAGGAGGGGGCCACTTCATAATGACAGCATGCTAGAGAAACATACAAATACAAAAGTCTCAAACTTTTCAAAAATAACTGTGTACAGTAGTTATGAGTAGTTTAGCTGATTCCTACTAGTTGCTCCAGCAGTGAGGATCGAAGGTCAGGGCTGAGCGTCCAGGCTTCCTCTCCTCGTGACGTCAGATGTGCAAGGATGCCTGCGGCGAAGTAGCTGACCTCCACCTCTGGGCTGTGCAGCAGAGTGCTTATGTGGTCCAAGAACCCCTGCACCATCAGCTCTCCATGCAGCTCCCCAACCTCTGCTATGTTGTTCTACACAACAAAAGGTGAAAAGGGAATAATAAAGTCTTAATATGGTAAATTTATTCAACATTCAGTTTTTCTAAAGGGTAATAAGAGAGCAGTAAACTCACCAGCAGACCGAGAACCTTCTGCTGAATAGAAGACTCATTGGGGAAGGACTGCGGGGGGGGTATGGAAACAGTGAGTCAGCCCTCCCCAAAGGCATACATAGTTATACAGAGCAACACATGATTAAGTGTGATGATTAACTAATATAGTAATCTGCTCTGAGTTGTTTTGCATGTAGTGCAATGTAATGTACATGTTGATATTTCTGTGTACCTCTAGAACTTTAATAAACAGGTCCAGGCCCTGGTTCTCAATAAAATGGCGGCAGGTTGTTGGTGATTCATCAGTGAGGTTCCAGAGTGCACTCAGTGTAAATTTGAGGGTGGCGTCCACCATGCCCTGAGTAGCCTTCTGACGCACTATGTGGAGCAGTTGCTGCAGGCGGGAGAAAGCATATTTGCTATGAAAATTTGCCTTTTTTGGTAAATTAGTAAATGCGGAAGAGAATAGCGCCAAGATGAGAATCTTACCTTCACTATGAACAGCTCTGCTCCCAGCTGTGCAGTCTGTTCTGTAGACAACTGCAAAAAGCAAACATCTCAGTTTAAGAATAACCCTACAAATGTGCTAAGAATGCCGCACACATGATATTAATATGACACAACATATACCTTAGCAGCCAGTATGGAAATGATAGCCACAGCCATCCTCTGCATGTTCTGGTCTTCATGGTTGCAGAGCCACTGCATCACTAGTTTGGCAGCTTCAAACCTTACAAACAGGGAGAGGGAGCAAAACATTTCTACTGTAAGGATGGTACACCTTTAACAGATTTTGGTTTCCTGCTTTGCTTCCACTGACGCACATTTACTCTTTCAATATTTTATATATTTAGTCCTTTTTTAAATGAGCCATTTGAAAGGTACATTATAACTACATGTTAAAATTATATAACATACATATATGTGTATATATATGTGTATATATATGTGTATATATATATATATATATATATATCTATATATATATCCTATATCATATATATCATATATCTATCATATATCATATATATGGTCTCATCCTTCGAGCTCGGGTCCTCTACCAGAGGCCTGGGAGCTTGAGGGTTCTGCGCAGTATCTTTGCTGTTCCTAGTACTGCACTCTTCTGGACCGAGATGTCTGGTGTTCTTCCAGGGATCTGCTGTAGCCACTCCTCCAGTTTGGGGGTCACTGCCCGAGTGCCCCGATGACCACGGGCACCACTGTTGCCTTCACCTTCCAGGCCTTCTCCACCTCTTCTCTGAGCCTTGGTACTTCTCTAGTTTCTCATGTTCCTTTTTCCTGATGTTGCCATCACTTGGTATTGCCACGTCAACCAGAACGGCTTTCCTCTGCTGTTTGTCAACCACCACGATGTCAGGCTGGTTCGCCATTACCATTCTGTCAGTCTGAATCTGGAAGTCCCACAGGATCTTGGCTCGGTCATTCTCTACCACCTTTGGAGGTGTTTCCCACTTTGACCTTGGGGTTTCCAGTCCATACTCGGTGCAGATGTTCCTGTACACTATGCCAGCCACTTGGTTATGGCGCTCCATGTATGCTTTTCCTGCCAGCATCTTACACCCTGCAGTTATTTGCTGGATTGTCTCAGGGGCCTCTTTGCACAGCCTACACCTTGGGTCTTGTCTGGTGTGGTAGATCTGGGCCTCTATTGCTCTGGTGCTCAGGGCCTGCTCCTGTGCAGCCATGATGAGTGCCTCTGTGCTGTCCTTCAGTCCAGCCCGCTCTAGCCATTGGTAGGATTTCTTGATATCAGCCACTTCAGTTATGTTCCGGTGGTACATCCCATGCAGGGGTTTGTCCTCCCATGATGGTCCCTCCTCCAGCACGTCTTCCTCTGTTCCCCATTGCCTGAGACATTCCCTGAGCACGTCATCTGTTGGGGCCTTATCTTTGATGTACTCGTGGATCTTGGATGTTTCATCCTGGATAGTGGCTCTCACACTTACTAATCCACGGCCGCCTTCCTTACGGCTAGCGTACAGTCTCAGGGTGCTGGATTTGGGATGGAACCCTCCATGCATGGTGAGGAGCTTTCGCGTCTTAACGTCTGTGGTCTGTATCTCTTCCTTTGGCCACCTTATTATTCCCGCAGGGTATCTGGCCTAGCTGTTTATTGCCTGGGCCTTGTTCTTGCCATTGAGCTAACTTCTTAGGACTTGCCTTACTTGTTGGAGGCATATGGCCGTTGCCGTCTTCCTTGTTGCCTCTTCGAGGTTGCCATTTGCCTGTGGTATTCCTTCTGGGAGTGAGACCCCTTCTGTGTGGACTACCTTCCCTCTCTTTGTCACCATTCGACTGCACTTCTCACGCCCGAATGACATCCCAATGTCAGAGCTGTAGATCATGGTGGTGTGGATCAGTGAGTCGATGTCCCGCTCGCTCTTAGCGTATAGCTTGATGTCATCCATCCAGCTTGATGTAGAGGAGGTGACTGATGGTGGCCCCGTTCCTGAGTCGGTATCCATAGCCAGTCTTGTTGATTATTTGGCTGAGGGGGTTCAGACCTATGCAGAACAGCAGTGGGGACAGAGCATCTCCTTGGTATATGCCACATTTGATGGATACTTGTGCAAGTGGCTTGCCATTGGCCTCAAGGGTGGTTTTCCACATCCTCATCGAGTTTGCAATGAAGTCTCTTAGAGTCCTATTGATGTTGTACATCTCCAAGCATTCAGTGATCCATGTGTGCGGCATTGAGTCATATGCTTTCTTGTAATCAATCCAGGCAGTGGTGTGTCGGGCTCTGCAGTCTTGGGTGACTGTTCTGTCATCCAGGAGTTGGTGTTTGGCTCCTCTGGTTCCTTTACCAATGCCCTTCTGTGCTTTATATATATATATATATATATATATATATATATATATATATATATATATATACACACACACACACACATATGCATGTATACATACATAGTAATATATAGTAAAAGGAGAATTTCTCACCTGTTGAATGGAACCTCCTGCAAAATGCGATCACTGCACAGAGACAGCAGGCAATTCTTCTGCAGCTATAGAAACAAAAGCAGGCATGAGTCCAGAACAACATCTGACTGCAATGACCTCACACAGTCTGTTACGGTACTTTTTCTCTTCATGTCAGTTGTGATTTGCTATTCAGGCCCAGTAAAATGTGTATTCAGAAACATTATCTCATGTCTGACTTGGAGCCGGGTATGTTATTGTGAAATATTGTATGTGCTGTTCTCATTATGCCCATTTTATTGAATGACATATGGCTTTAACAAATTATTTAACATATCCAGTAAATGCATATGGTATATAACTATACGTGTCACTTTCCACAATGACTTATCCAAAATGCACCTGCACAGTTCTGACCAGAATCCCTGCATTTGGTTCCATTAAAGGCCACACTGATTTTAAGATTGTATTAATGGTTAACAAAGCATAATGGTCTTGCATTGCTTATATTTGCTTATATGAAGCAGATCTCCATCCATGGTTAGAAAAACAAAAAGAGGAAGCTGCAATTTTTTGTTCTGTGGGAAGTTCCCCAACACAACACAGAATTTTTCAGCTGTCACAATACACTTAGATTGTGCACATTTTTGCGTCTCTCGGGTGTTTCCAAACTAACAGTGTCCCACCTTCAGCATTAACTGCTGAAGGGGAAAACTGTGTTACTGACTCTTGTAATAACTCAGCAGAGACAGTTTTCTATAGCTATCGGTGTTGAAAAAACAAAACAAAAAATAAACTTGCTTGGCTTGTCCATCATTGATGGGAACTGGTCATGCAAAACATATTTGTATTGTCATATTTCATCCATGGGAATTAACTCTTTCACGGAAAATCAAATGCCCTTTTTCTCCAAGTTCCCTGTGCTGTTAAACTGTATCAGGTGTGACAGCCTGCTAAATGCAGTCACTGTTGTTTTGACAATTTGTTTGTGATTGATATGGCATGCATGACATATGTCTAAGACTAGCACAGCAGTGCAGCCATGGAGCTACCTGTTGGTGGTTGGGGAATGTCCTCATGGCCTCCAGTAGAAGCTGAGTGACGGTACTCAACAGTCGCACTGGCATTCCTGCTGCCAGGTCCTGCTTCGTCAGGTTGAACACACAGGCACTGGCTGCCAGCTGGACATTCAGAGTGGCAGGGTGATTCTTCATACCCAAAACTACCAGCTGGGAAAAAAAAGAGAAGAGGGAAGTAATATTATGTTAAGTGAGAAAGATGAGGAACTCCAAGTGTGCAGAAGTGGAGTTGCAGTATAGGGCTTCGACATCATTTTCAGTTAGGAGGAGGAAATGTGGCTGACACTCCATCGCTTATCAGATAAATATGTGGTTCAGAGATGACATTATATGTATTGCTGAAGCATAACAAAACAATATAATATGATAATCTACATTGTTTTCATAGAGATGAGAAAATCTGCCTTAATGGAATGAGAAAGACTACTTAATTTCGAAATACAGTATTGTGGGTTCACCTTAAGGATGTCAGGCCTGGGTTTCTCCATGACGTGGGTCAGGCTGAACAGATGAAACAGAGCTTCTCTCACAAAACCTTCCCTCTCACTGTAGCGACGCAGGGCCTCACAGATCTGGGTCTCATTGGCTTCTCCCGTTACCTGTTTACACACAAAAGACAATTTACTGTAGCAAACCTGAATTTCTATGCACAGTTATCAATTTTAATGTATGCATCTATACCTACCTTTAGATTTCTTTCTCCAGACAGGAAGTCAGAAAATCCAGCATCTGTGGCCAGAAGTCCCACAAACGTCATCCCTGGTCTTTCCTCAACAAATGCCTTAACAGCTGCATCTGTCACCTGCAACATTCACACATTGGCTCTATAGCCTGTATGCTTTCTTTGCATTATAACTGAAATACTCATGAACAAATACAAACAAACACACACACCTGTTTCCTCCCCGACACATCCAGCGAAACAAGAGCGGGCAGGATCCCTGGCTGTCCAAGCAGTTGACGAGCCACGTCAGAGGTAAACTGCTTATCATCACTGATGTCCAGGTGCTGCATAGGCAGGGTTTCACACAAACAATAATATTTTCAGTAAAACATAAACAAGCGTAGCTTGTGAAATCACAGAGAAAGTGTTCTTCTCAGCGCAAATCAATCAAATAGAAACAGGTTTAATAGTAGACACACAGCGCAAAGCTCAGCTCCATCCTTCCACTAACCTGCAATACATCCAACTGGCCTATGACTCCCAGCAGCTGAGCAGTGCTCATCTCCAGCCTTTTCAGTTGGTGCAGTGTTAGTGAGCGCAGCCGCTCCTTCAGGCCCAGCAGTGGGCTCAGGTTGGTAACTGAAGTGTTGGAGAGGTCGAGGCTCTCCAGCCGAGGCAGGGAACACACATCGACAAGTCCAGAGTCATAGAAGTCTACATTGGCTAGAGAGAGGGAGCGGAGGCCCTGGAGGGAGACGAAGCGATACCGGCTTGGTTCCTCTAGAGAGGACATGGTGAGACCTGTTAAGACAAGTCGCTGGAGGGACTCCTGCAGGATGTTTGAAGAAAAACAACAAAAAATATGTTTAAATTATTTTAATATCAAGGGAGGAAAGGGTGGTTTGACAGCATGTCTTTCACACAAGTTGACATACTCTCACTTTACCTGACAGTATTTATTGGTGGCCAGCCCCTGCAGAATATCAGGAATAGTGAGGTCTGCATTGACCCTGGCAGCATCCAGCTCCAACAGTCTGTGAGCGCAGAGGGCTTTCTGGAAGGCCTCTGCAGAGATGCGTGCTGTGCGGATGCAGGCTCGTCTCAGCCGCAGGTATTCACAGTTCCGAAATACACCCACTGTGCTGTCATTCAACAGACCTGTAGTGGAATTAACTCGGGTTAAGGTTCAGGACTGAGCTTTGCCCTGTTTACCTAGGGCAGGCTTTTGGCTTAGTTGACAACATACCATCAGATGTGGCTCACAGATTTCACACATTTTTTGAAGGGTATAGAAGATGTCGAGAGTCACTCAGGAGATGTATGCAAGTTAAGAATTTTCATCAAGTGATGATTACAATTACTCAGGTTGGTATTTGACAGTTCAACAGGTGATTTAACTGTGTAAAAGACTATAGGTCTTCACTGCAGTGTTTTTAGGCTGAGAAATCACCAACTCTTCACTGTTCAGGAATGTCTTCAGAGGTCCAGGTTTACCTTCAGTGGCCATCTTCGCCAGCAGCTGGTCTGCTAGCTCCTGTGGGAAGATTACAGCCTCTCTGAAGCACAGGGAGCCATCAGGGCGCTTCACACAGAATAACTCCAGATTTTGGTTCACATAGGTCAGGCACAGGTCTGTCAGCGCCGCGGGAGATGCCTCATCCTGAAAACAAAAAGGCGATGTTTGTTGATGTAGATGTATTTAATGTAATTTGTTGATATACCATTTTTAAAGTAATAACGCGACGTAGTGACTGAGCAGATAAAAATACGTCACACGAATTACCTGAATGCCAAACTGAAATTTAACTTGCGTGTTTAGGAAACTACCGGCCATGGCCATGATTAAAAAAAACAACTCTGGTTTTAGCTTATACAACCGAGACTGGTGTCTTTTTCACCACGGAAAACGGCGCCTTTGCTTGCTAGCCACCGAGCAGCTCCGCTTTTAGCCGTTTCTGTTCACCTGTCTGCGAGCCTGCCGTTATGCTAATGTATGTGACAATACAGTAACTAGGAGCACAGGACGACGAGCGAGCACCAACGAATGTTAGCGGCGAACCAGCAAGCTAGCTCACTTGTTGTTGCCTCCGTTTAAGAAAATCGCTCTCCGTGCACAAATGCCGAAAGCTGTCTGCTGTGGCAGATTTCATGTTTAAAAGATATCGACTAAGCACTGTAGCGACCGAAGCTCTGAATTAAGGAGCCAGGCGGGGAATATAGTTTTCACAGCAGGCAGTTAGATCTATTTTTGACTAGACTGACTAGACAGACAGTAAACAAAGGTCACAGCACTGGAAGTACATTAGCGAGGGGGCTGGGCTACGGAAGCCTGTTGAGGAGGGTTATGAAACCAGGAAGGGATCATCTGGAGACACGCTTTATCACGTTCTTCTTCTGTTTTCAAATGTAAACTATGTTATGAGTAATTATAGTACGCTTTGATAACAACTTTACGGTAATGATCTCTATTGAGATTTAATTTGAAGGAAACGCTTTTGTAACATCGCTCATAACTCATTCACCAAGGTCACAAGTAGCAGTGGGTTGTGGTGGGAGCTAAGCCTTCAGCACATGTGATTATAGTAAAATTAAAAGGCAGGAGTGCAAGCTGAAATATGGCGGGACTTATAAACTTTGAAGATGAGAATGAAGTGAAGCAGTTTTTGGACAATTTGGGAGTGGAGTACAGCTTCCAATGCTACAAAGAAAAGGATCCTGAAGGTAAAATTCCTGCGCTGTTCACAGATCAGTGGTGCTGAAACCCTGGGCACCAGCTAGAGATGGAAAGTGAATGTTTGATATGTGTTAGTTATGTTTACCTCATCATTTATCCTTGTGGCATGTTTTTCTTAGGGTGCCAAAGGCTGGCAGACTACTTGGAAGGGGTGAAGAAAAACTATGAATCTGCAGCACAAGTGCTAAAACATAACTGTGAAACAAATGGACATGGAGAAAGCTGCTATAAACTGGGGGCTTACCATGTCACAGGCAAAGGTAAAACTGCAATGTGGCTCATTGCTTTCCTTGTTTACCCTCTCTGGTGTTTGTGGTCACATTGCATTTTCTGTCACACAAAATTCTAAAAGTTTAAAGGTTTAAAGGTTAGGTTCATAAAGTCATCACATGGTGAAGCAACAGAAAATGTAGATGCAATACTAGAGACAGAAATCAAAAGCACTGGTACTTTGCTTGAGTATGCATGTACACGACTAATACTCTGACATTAAGTAATCAAGCAAAGTACAATGTACTTTTTATTACACTACATTTATGACTGTATTGAAGTTACTGGTTACATTGCAAGATAAAGCAAAATATATTGGGGGGAGGGGGGTTCAATTACCCAGCAGTTTATGGGGTAGTTCGTAACTGGACCACCTACTATGTAGAAATTAGTGTTAGTTAGTTTAAATGAGTAGCTGGTTAGTTTCATTGTCAAAAAAATCATCAAAAATCAATTGTTATCAGGTCAATACCAAACATTTGCTGTTTAATGCTGCTACTGAGGATTTACTTGCTTTTTTCTTTTTCATAAGATTGTAAATTCAATACCCTTGGAGTTTTACTATTTGGTCAGACTAAAAAACCCACGTTAAGACAACAGTTTGGGCTCTTGTAACTTGTGATGGGCATTTTTTTAATTTTATTTTTACATTCTGTAGACTAAGCATTTAATCAGAATATTGTTCACATGTGACACATCAATATTAAATTCTTCAAATGAGTACTTTTTAATTTTGATACTTACGTACGTTTTACTTGTGTGCTTTTACTTACATAACATTTTGAATGCAGCACTTCAAATTGAGTCGTTAAATCTTCTGTATACTTTTTATTCAAGTGAGGGATTTGAATACTTCCCACCAGGTGGAGTGACTGAGTGTCTGAAAACAGCCTACTCCTGCTTTATGCGCTCCTGCAATGCCGGAGGAAAGAAGACTATAGATGCCTGCCATAACGTCGGCCTGTTAGCTCACGATGGACGAGCTATGGAAGGAGCATCTGACCTTACAGTGGCTCGGCAGTACTACGAGAAGGCCTGCGCTGCTGGCTTTGGTCCTTCCTGCTTTAACCTCAGTGCTATGTTCATTGAGGGCAATTCCAAAGGGCTGGCACCAGATATGACTCTAGCTTTGAAGTACGCTAACAGGGCTTGTGAGCTGGGACATGTGTGGGGCTGCGCCAATGCAAGTCGTATGTACAAACTTGGGGATGGTACAGAGAAGGATGAAAAGAAAGCAGAGGAGCTGAAGAATCGAGCGAGGGAGCTGCATGGTTTGGAGAAGGAAAGGCAGCTCAAATTTGGGGAGTGAATGTGACACACTAAATGATCATTGTTTTGGTTTGCCTACACATGTGGTGTTCAGTCGGGTTATTCGTGTGTGCACAAACAAATCCTGTTCAGGGGGTACAAAGGTAAGAGATGATCTGTTGTTTAAAAAAAGAATGGTTAAATGGACGCGTTTGTCTCATTTACAGTCTGTAGACAGTAAAATTCAGGGATCGGATTAACTTGACTATTTGTATAGGTAGATTTCAGCCAAATGTATACAATATAATGTAAATGTAAAAGCAATAAAATGAATTGTGACTCGTGTACAGTAGTTGATTATTAAGTATGCTTTTTAAAGTATATGATTTGTGGCATAAAAATAATTAGGCACAAGCTTATAGGGTTAAAGGGTGGTTTGAACTCAGTGCACATCATCAGACTGTCATCAGATTGTCATGTACATCAACCTTCAAACAATAGTATGTATGAATATGTATTCTGTATGTTATTACAATGGTATGCCACTGTTAGAAAACAGAATTTGATTTCATTTGAACAAAACCTTGTGGAACATGACAAATGTGTGGCCCCAAATTGTGAAGCTCTTGAGAAGGCTACTCGACTCTATCAGTGATGGGGAAAAATTGAATTAAAACTGGCGAACATCATTTTGATGTTGGAATTGTTAATAACAGTAGGACATTGCCCTTAAACTGGATAGTTTCGCAATCACTGGAGCGGGTGTAGGCACACAACGGTGGTTGGACCACAAGAGGGAGTCAGAAGCAAAGACACGAACTTTGCGCCCTTTTCATGTGCTACAGGGCGCTTCACGCTGAAGTCACCACAATTGATACATCCGGAGTATGCTGTTCCGATCTGTCAACATTTCAACCGACACTGTGTTAACAACCTGTAGGTAATGTAGACACTGAAAAGGTCACTGTATGTAAAGAACTAAACTAAGCCGGTGTGTAGAGGATGATGGGCGGACTGGCCAGCGTGCACGTTGGAAGCTCCGCCCGTTGGCCGTGCGTCTCCTCCGTCCTCATTCAAAACAGAACACAGCTGTTGCGAGGCGCATCGTCGTGTCCTGAGCGTTAGCCCAAAACCTGTTAGCCGTCGGCTGCTGTCTTCTGTTGGCCTCTGATGTACCCACTGGAATATCAGAAGAAGAAAGAAGAAAACGGCGCACTTCGGTGAGTTACGAACAGTATAGGGCAAAGTTTGTTATCGTTTGCGACATCATGTAGAAAATCTCTCCCCAGCCGTCGAGGTAGCTAGCTAACGTATAACGTTACAGTCGGGTCTTTTTATATGCAGGATGCTCCGTTATCAAAGTAAATCGGCATTCATCAAGAGGAGGGGTCAAGGAGACGCGAGAGAAACGATAAGCTGAACGCAGAGACTTCCCCCTGGTTTATCTAATGCAGACTATCTGCAGCTGGGTGCAGAGGTTTATTTTAGCCATCATTTTATTTTCTCCTCCACTGGCGTGAAGATACAGTCGCCCCGCCACACACCAAGGAGCAGCACCGAGGAGTTTGATATGGTAATAATAAATCATGCGCTCCCTTACCAAGCTAAGTTAGCTAACGAATCAAGCTAGCGAGATTTGCAACATGCTAATATGGAAACCTTTCAGGAAAGAGTGGGGGAGAGTCAGTGAGTTAGCAATTTGTGATTCCTCGCGTGCGCAGTCTTACTTTGTTTACTTTAGTCGCTAACGTTACACATTTCGCTTCTGTTTGGGGACTTTATGTCGACCCGTTTTTGCTGTTAGCCCATAAGAGCTTATTTAACAGCCATAGCGTTACCCCACTGCAGGCGCCCTGCTCTGGATAGCTCATTGGCGGCGAACCCCCTGCACAGTTGCCCTCCGGGGAGTGCTTTGGGTGTGGCGTGGGTTCACCCACCCTATATTGTCTTAGCCAGATCATATCTTGGTTATAGAACAGGCACAAAAGACGAGTCGTGAGGGTATTTTTTTAAAGGGGTGACCAACGTCTCTCGACCTCGATGCCCTAAAATTATATAAATGAGGGAAACTTTAAGAGCATCAGCTAGAGATGTTCCTTCCAAGTTCCGCTGATAGGTGTTTCTCAAATAAGGCACTCGCATCTCACCAACAACACTCAGAATCAGCAAGCTGTTCTACCTGTGTATGATAACTCTCTAGCTCCATTAATGTAATCTAATATGTAGATCAATAATATCATTTTAAAAGAGTGATAGTCTTCAATTAGGTATTTATTTCTTGTCACTCTATGCCAGACACTCTTACAGTTCCAAAACGTTTTACAGACCTAACATTTATCAATTTTTAGGCTGTAGGCTATTTGAACTGTTATATCACAGCTGAGACAAAGGTATGTTGACCTTTTCATGTCAAATTAATCTGTGACAATGGTGGTCTTATAACAGTGGTCAGTGTTACATGTCCCATCACAATCTGCATTGCCAAAACCTTGAGCACCGTCTAACCACACATCATTTTAACTGTCATTGTTCCCTTGATCGGTGAAGTCAGGGATATCCACAAATATGTACATGTACTGGGAGCACACACGTGAGTGGGCCAGCTCTATTAGCTGTCAAGCAGAATTAGTTTTAAGCTGAATTCATGCCCTTTTCACCATTAGGCTGCCTTTTTTCTTAAACAAAGCCTCCCTCTGCTCAAACCTCCTATCTAACGCGCTCTTTGTCAGTGTCCTGTGTGATGTCACCCCTCGCACCCCATTTTAAAGGGCTCTAAGGAATGTTCCATATCGATATTTAGTATGGTTGTGTGGAGCTGCTGTTCTCAGCACTTAACATATGACCCAGAGGTCGCTGGCTCAGTCTCACGACTGGCGTGCCTTTACAGTGCTGTGGGGACTGAAACAACCTCATTTGGCTTCAGCAGTGTCCTTTTTTAATAGTAAAATAGATGCAGAATTTATTGATTCATTAGATAATGTTGATAATTGCAGTTCTGAAAGCATTGTTTGATTTAGTGGCTAGATAATACTACAGCCCGAAAACGAATTATTTCCAAATGCAGGAGGTCCTCAGTCCTCCATATGTTTAGAGAAGGAATCTGTTTGGAATTCCTTTTGGTTTTTACTCATTACTATTCAGGCTAAACCCAGGAGAGCGCTGTGAATTGTTATAGATCCCCAGTGAAAGTTTCTCCAGCGGCACAGTGGTCAGTGGGTGTAAAGGGTACATCTGAATCGTTTACCAAAGTAGTCTTAGTACTAGGGCTTTGGTTTTAATCCAATAGACTATGCTTAATTCAGTATTCTATCCAGCGTGGAGCTTTGCACTGTTGGTCTTAAGCAACACAAGTCCCATCTGTACGCCTCTTTACAAATGCTGCATTGAATTATCATCGTGTGTTTTGGGGTTTATCCTCTTCATCTCTCTTCCTGACTGTAAACAAAAAATGTCACGTTGCTTAACTGTTGCTTGCCAACAGAAACAGTGCGAGTGCCTGGAGAATATGCCGAAGCACACTGAGGTTAGAGTTCTGTTCTAATTTTCAATTACATCACTCTGTGTATGGCACATAATTATCTATGGCTAAAATGTTGTTATAAGGATGTAAGCTAAAAGTTCTTGATTGAAACATTTGCTCATGTTGCAATCAGAGGGAGAAAATAATTCAGAGGATATACCCTCCATAGATGCAATTCCAGTCTTCCATTTCAGAATCACTATATCTGTTTGGATAAGACTCCCCTCAACACCATTTGAGCACCAGCTACTTTTTAGAAACAATCCCTTGGTAACTACATACCACCTCCACCTTCTGGGCTAAGCTAATCCCAGAGATGCCTCATGTACGTGGGCCCATCTGTTCACCACTGTGGTAACTGCTCCGTCCAAGGCCTGCAAATGTGATTAGTTGGAGATTACATCTATGTGTGTGTAAAATGAAACTCCCCTTTCAGAATCAGAGCAGTGTGTTTACAAGAGAAAGGGATAAAACACGCAAGGACTTTTGCGTCATCAAGTTCAATCCCTGGTCTTTCTCAGGTTGTGTTTCTCTGCTCTGCCTTACATCATTTTCACTACACAGGTTATGTAAAATGTTCCTAGATGCAGCATGAGTGTGTATGTGTGTAAAAACGAGTTCAGCTTACTATTGAACTTCCTCTCTGAGTGAATAAGCAGTCATCTTGTGGCCTCCTTCTGAGTGCTATACATATTCTAGAGTTGTCTTGGTCTGCTTCAAGCCTTTTCTCTGTGTGACCTCCAACCACTGCTGTGGCTCAGTTGCCAGGGTAACTTTATGCGTGTGTCTGGCACATCCATTCAGCACAGATGGAACTGTGAAGTCACATGTCGTCACACTCTTCCTCTGATGCCTCCCCAGCCTTGGCTCATTTTCTGCTCTGGTTTTTAAGTCGATTCCACAAAATCATCTGACTTCTCTGTGACTATTGGAAGTAATATAAAAGGTCGCTGTGCTTGACAAGTTGTTTTGGAACACTGATTATAATATTGTGTGTTTGATAAAGACTTTTTATATATGAGGTCTTTCTAATATTGCTGGCAGTTGGGTGAAGTGGGTGTTGTAGATGTGAGCTTTGCTAGCACCTGACTAGCTGACTGTGTGCATGACTGTGTGCGTATGTGTGAGAAGGAGATAAAAGACAAGGATAATTCATGTCCTAGCTTTCACCTCAGGAATCTCAGAGGCAGGCACTTTCACTGCGTAGATTGAGCAATCTGCCTTTTTTTGTTGTACACAGAACAACATTTGAGGAAGTTGTGCAAAACTGCCTCTTGTTATTTGTGAGTGTATTTGCCATGTGGTTCCTGCTGTGTTGTGGTTCCAGCTCTTGTTTAGGAGAGGTTGTCGGACACAGACAATGCTGAAGCCGTTGAACACTGTACACAGAGGGTCACTTGTGACTGCTGGCTCAATCTCTCGCACGCAGACAGACACACACCCTGCCAAACGCACGCCACAATAGGCCGAGCGGCGGCAGGAGGCCTGGAGCTTTGAGAACATTTTAGCCTGAATTTAATCACTGATGGGAGTGGCTCACACGTGAAGGGCTACGCAGCAAGTCGACTGCTGCTCAACTTTGTCTCCCTTACCCCCCTCTAGGTCCTAGCTTCTTCTTTGCATTACTTGGCTCTCAGTTTCTCTTTCATGTTGCTTTCTTGTTGTGAGTGGCATCTGATGCTATTTTAGTCCTGTCTTGTCTGCCTAAGTTTAGTACGATATGTTGCCATATACTACATTCACCAACCCACAAACCCCTATTTCCTGCTTCCTCCTCCCTCCCTCTTCTTGTCTCCTGGGGTCTTTTGTAAATATGTCTGGATATCATTTGAGATCACTGGTGACAATACAGTACCTGACTTTCAGCTACCAATTACAAAATGATATTTCTTTCTAAATCAAAAGTATGAATGCCTATCTTTCATTTAAATGAGCCAAACTTCTCAAGTACATCAGTATGATTTTTGTCTTAAAGTACACAAGGCGTACATGAATCTTTCCTGTATAGTGTCTTTTACTCAGGAAAATTATGATTTAAATCGGGGACTAGATGGGCACTCAGAGAGCGCAGACCTCCGCCAGGGCCAATAGTCCAGCCTTCTATGATATGCAAATCTGCAACCACTATGTATGTATGTGTATGTGTATATATTAGAATTACAGTATGTCAAAATACAGTTGTGCCTAGCTGAAGCCTCATCATCTCAGCTGTGCATTTATTATGTACTTCTAAACTGGAAATATTTCAGATACTTAACATACATTTGTGAAAACCAGAAAACACTTTATCATCATGTACATATGTACAAATATCAAATGCTCAGACTGAAACAACATCATGAACATGGCAGCTTGTTATCAAAAACAGTTGCGGAGGTAAAAATCTGAATGGTGAATAAGCAAACAAAACAAAACTTTTGGTACGTAACAGTTTTTGATACTCTGTGCAAGGGAGACAAATTAGTTACTCAAATAATATTTAGGTTTTGATACCAAGCCCTACTTGTAAACAGCTGAGCCATAACTGATCTTTTTAATCAAGAGTCAGATCTCCTCTGACCTTATTAGTCATAATTGCTCTTTTGCTGTGACTGCCAACCACACTGCAGAATAAATTTAGCTGCTAAGAAAAATCAGTTTCTGGCCTTGTCAGGACAGGATTTGATAAAACACTGGGCACTTCTACTTGTGTTTTTTTTTTTTTTTTTTTTTTAATGTCACAAAATGTCTGGAGACAAGGTGGTAGCCTAACCAGAATATTGACTTAACAATGCAATGAGAGCACAATGTAAGTTTGTGTGAGCCATTCTGGTATTTGATATAACTGAGATACTTTTACCTCTCCCCTTACATGCTTGTGAATAGGATTACTCTTATATCGAGGTTTGAAATTAGGCTGACATCACAAAAATTTGAGGAACCCCTGAGGCTTCCCTGCCTGGTTTTTGGTCAAGCTCACGTGACTGTGTGTGGGTGTCTGTTGTTATATAGTTGCAGCTAGTGTGGAAATATTGGTCTAAAGCTTTTTCTGATGTGGCCTCAGCAAATCAGGTAGGACTAGATGAAAAGAAGAGGAATTAAAAATGGTGAGTGCCAGTACTTGTATTCTGTTGGATAAATCATGGTCAACAACCACTCAGGGTTCTACTGAGAAGTTTTCAATACATCAGTTATATGCAGACTTGACTCTTTGCCTGTTGTAAAGCTTCGTTGCTGAAATCTACCACACACTCCCTCTGACTGTGAACAGATCCTATCAAAGTGGAACGATGGCTGTGTGTTGAGCAGTTTTGAGGTTTGGCTATTTATTAGGTTTGGCTATTTATTATGCTGGCTAGTACTAATGTCTCAACTAACTGGCTTCACTTGAATTCCTGCTTGTCCACCACCTGGATGGTTATCTTGCGTGTCTTTTCGTCTGTGTGCATATGCATCCATGTATATAAATGTTTTTGTAAATGTTTTTTTTTTTTTTTAAATCAATGTATTTTAAGGTCAACATCAGCTCATCTCACCTAGCTGATTGGTGTTAGCTGGGGTTGGTGTGTCAAGTTGTGGGTGTTTGGGGTCATGAGGTCAGGGGTCAAAGGTGAGTTTAGGGACAGGGCTGTACTAAAAGGGCTCAGCCTTGAAGGCATGCAGAAGGCCAGCTAATAAGGGTCTTTTTCCACCTGACACTTTCAGCCTGGTCCTTTGCCTCCTGTGTCGTGGCATTTTTACTCTGCATATCCGGAATATTCTCACCGGAGGAAGTTTCATTTGAGGACCAAATGCAAGGCGGAAATTGTCTGCTCTAAGGACTATTGCGAGATAAGAGATTTTATGCTTTGCAAATTACGCTACATCTAACATTAACATGAGCATTCAAATCATTAACGTTGATTTAAGTTTTTAGGTTGACAAAATGTAAGTGGGCTTTAGATAAGGAAGGTAAGCCCTGGTTTTCCGTCATGGATATAAACAACACCAAACACCTCAGTTTTATGCAGGGCTGTTGTATTAGCCTGCATTGGTTTTAACTTGGTGTACCAAATAATTAACTAGTGACCACACATTTCCAGCACTATCCATCACACCACGCCTGTTAAACTCTGTCTTCTGGTTTGGACAAACAGATCTTTAGCTGAGTGAGTCGCATTCAACAGCATTTAAAATATGCCTGAGCTGTAAGTTGTATGATTGCTGCTCTTACTACACTGGACCAATGTGTGTGCTCAGGTGTTTTGAGTAAAATGGGCGTCGAGACCATTGTGGTGTTTTTTGTGCTACAGACGCAGAATAAGGACCAGGCCGTAATGTCTCTGTTGTACATAAACAAAGAGAAGCAGAACCCTTCCACTTCCCCCTGCACATTGTCCTGATCCACCAGTCTGTATCAGTGCTGGAGACAAGACTTTATGGTCTCACAACACAGCCTCATCTATCTGTCTAAACCATGAGTGTTTTGGCTTGGGAGTTGAGCTGAGAGCTGAGCCTTGGCTATGTCACGGAAACTTTTGAACTTGGTCCTGAACCCTGCCAAAGACAATAGATCAGATACAGACAAACATGATTCCAGCTCTTTTTCCTTCTCTCTCCTTTTTTAAGCTCTTGTTCTTCCAACATTTTCTTTTGCACTCTTTCCTTACCATCAGACACGTCCGTGTCAGGTACTCTGTGGGCTTTTTGGCCTTTGGAACGCAGTGTATAAATGTGAAGCCTTATCCTCTGCACCTGTTCTACTCTTATCTCCCCCTTTTACCATCCGACACCTCTTTGATGAATGAATAGAGATGATTCCCTTCTTAAGCAGATGTGTTCCTCTGTGTCATCTCAAAGAATCCATTTATATATGTGTGACTGAGACAACCTGTTTCCTGTCGCCTTTGTCAGGTTTCCCACAGGTCGGGTCTTGACACGCAGACAGAGACTTGCATGCCTATAGTTACACACTTTTCATCACCAACTGTCAAATTGGGTGTTTATTCATTTCATTCACAGCATTTAGGAATTCAATGTAAATGGCATCTGACCTTACATAAGACTACAATGAAACTTAAATCATTTCTTATTCCAGACAAGGCAGTTACAGAAGTAGCACAGACTGTACTTAACACAATTCAGATGTAAGAAAGTAAGTGTACTTTCAAGCACAAATCTTTAAAGTAAATTTCAGAATATTTGGCAAAGAAAGTAAAAGTTAGTACTAGTTAAAGGAAATACTATTTGAAGAAGAATAAGACGTAACTGTGTACCTTTACTTCTTGGAACATTATGGCAGTGCATTGCATCTTCCCACACAATATGGAATTTATGCAACATTTATGAATTAATTTGTTTCCTTTCGCCACACTTAACAGGTGTGTTTTTGTTATTTCATGTTTAATTTATGTAATGTTGTAAAGGACATTTGCAATATTTATGAAGATTTAGAATTTCTGGCATTTCTCTTTTAGATTTTGTATGTGTAAATTCAACGTGTCCATTCTGTAAAAACAAGTGGAAGGAAACTCACTTAGTGGTATCACTGCATTAACCGAGCTCAGTGCGTGTACAAGACTGGCAACTGACAAAGTGAAAAGTACCTAGAAAGACTTGATGGACAGGCCCAGGTTTGATTCTGTTTTGTATAGGATAATCTGAACGTTTGTTTGTTTGGTTTCCTTTTGTCCCAAAGCAGGGAGGGTTCGAAAGATTTGGGAGGAGACGAGGGAGGGCGACATTGCTGCTGGAAACAATGTCTTTCCTATTTTTAGTCAATAGATGAACGTTTAGTGGCACATGCATCCTGTCTGTACTTGTCCTCTGAGAGGAGAACAGAGGCTCCAACCAGTAGTGTCTGTGTAACTCGGGCATAGGGATGCACCTAACGTTGATTTTTAAAAAAAAAAAAAAATAGTTTTAATCTAACGACTAATTTATCGATTATTCTAAAGATTTTTTTATTACATGATTAATATAACAACTAATTTACCCAAAATAAATACCAAAAACTTGTCTAATTAATATTTCAATATTTTATTCAATCAGTTTCTCTTAAAAACAAACACATGTATCAAGAAACAAAGTATGCACTGCAGCGCATTATTCTGCAACACAAATATATTTGTCTATTGAAACTATTTTAATATTTGAAAGAATAAATTTATATTAGGCCTACCCTGTTTCTAGTAGGTTATTTCCTATGTTAGCATTTTAATTCTACTTAATTCACTACCCCCCCTCCCACACACACACACACACACACACACACCTACACCCCTGGTCTCTGCACACACACATCGCCTGCCTCTGTCTGTTTCTCTCTCTGATTTTTTTTTTTTTTTTTTTTAATAAAGTTGCCCAAAAAACCCAACTCCCTATTTGGACTTTTTCATCCGCGATTCCGTTTTCACAGCAGCAGGTGAGCTGCATGTGGAGTAGGCTTGTTGTTAATGACGTCGCCTGTCGAAACGTGGCACCGAATGACATCTGCACCAACAGGTGCACTTACAAGCTCTTACAAAAAAAACCCAGCATAAGCAGGCCTACATAAACAGGAGTCTGTGTGTGTTTCTCTGCAGAGCATGTGCGACTGTAGGGGAGGGGTAGAGCGTGGGGAGATTGTAGGTGAGGTTTTATTGCTATTGCTTGTCCTCCGGGGAATCCATGCATTGACCGGGTGCAGTCATACTTCTTGCGACGTGTCGACGCGTGATATGCAAATCGACGTAATCGATTACGTCGATGAATCGTCCCGGCCCTACTTGGGCACATATTGTAATTTGTTTGTCTGTGTGTGCGCACAGAGTAGCCCCTGGCCATAATGCTCTGTGGGAGAGGAGGGTCTGAAAAGGGGTGTGAGGGGCTCATTCAGGGAGAGAGGGGGGGGGGAGCAGTGCAGGCATTGAAGACATGCAGCTGTTTCTCCAGTCTCAGCTGTTGCTCCTCTTCCATTAGATTCTCTCTCTCTCTCTCTCTCTCTCTCTCTCTCTCTCTCTCTCTCTCTCTCTCTCTCTCTCTCTCTCTCTCTCTCTCTCTCTCTCTCTCTCTCTCTCTCTCTCTCTCTCTCTCTCTCTCTCTCTCTCTCTCTCTCAAACGCACACACCCTAACTGGAAGAAGCACACAGTGTAACATTGTTCTGCCTTGTGAGAAAGATGAAAGAATCAATCTTTCATAGCTGCTATCAGATGGGAATAGTAAGTACTCACCATGTTAGTAAGAGAGGCAACCATGGCCAGATTAGGCAAAATCTGCCTCTGTTTTCATAACATTTTGTTTTGTTGTTTCTCCTTTGCTCTTTTTGTCTCTGTCTCTCTTCTTGTTTTTTCTGCCTCTCTATTTTTGTCTCTGCCATGAAGTTAGATAGGTCCAGTTTAATTTTCTTAAAGGATTTGATAGTTCTCCTTTTTCTCCTCCTGTATCTCTCATGTTTTCCCTAGACCTCTGTGTGTGTATGTGTGGGTGTCGTGTTTATTCCCCCACGTGCCCCCTGACCTCTCAGAGCAAACAACTGTGTGTGTGTGTGTGTGTGTGTGTGTGTGTGGGTGTAGTTCATGTCCCTCTATGGCCAGCTTTGGGTGACAGTTTGGATGTACTTTTGCTTTGTCTTCTTCCACCTATGCTGAACACAAGTGTTAGAAGTTGACACCCTTATTCTTCCTCTCTCTTGTCCCTTTCTTACTCAATCCTTCCTCTGCTTTTCCCTCTCAGCAGCGCTCCCTTTGTGTTTAAACTTGTAATTGGCCGTTTTATCAGGCCCTGGAGACAGGGCATTGCCATGTTAGGGGAAGTCATGCGTGTAGCACTGTGTGTGTGTGTGAGAGAGAGCATGTGTTAAGCTGAATAGGAGGCCTGTTATCTCAGTCTTGCTCAGTTAAGCAGGTTCAAAGTGATTTGAGTTTTAGATCAAAACTAAAATTACAACTAAATACTCAAAAGTTCAACTCCACAGTATCAGCAACACAGGGTTATATTCTCAGCTAAAGTTTCCCCCTCCTTGTGTTACTGAACTTGGCTATGTAGGGCACATATTCAAACACAGGATATAACAGTAACAATAGCTTGCCTACAGCGTGTTTGCTTTTAAAGACACTACAGAGTCTGAGTTTCGGTATTGGCTGATGCACTGCTCTTTTGGGTCAAGTCTCTGAACAGAGTAGGCCAACCTAAAAGAGGACAGAATAACTTGTTGGTGGAGGATGAGCTCATTGTTCTAGAGACGGTAGATTTTACTGTTGTATCAGAGGAATGGATGACTTGAGGGATTGTACTAAAACAATAAAAATGGACAGATTTTACAATACAGCAGGATGAGAACTCCTTTTTGTTTTCAGTAGAGCTGCTCTCAGACTTTCTCTAATCTCATTCTACCTCATAAAACTAAACCTCTCTAAAAATATTGTATCCCAGTCCAAGTTTGGCTGCATGATTGACCTTGGCAGGACCTATGAGCAAGCAATCCTCCCGCTACAACATGTGTGCAACTGGGATCAAATGAAGAGTGCTTGTTGGAGAAATGTTAAGAACGTACGTTCTTTTGGCTGATAGGAGCAGGTTTGTCAGTAAGTCTCTACCTTAGCCAGTTTCCTGTGCCTGAATGTACAGAGTTTGTTCCTTCTAGAAAAAAGTACTGTTGTACCAGGACTGTGGGCGTTTGTGTGTGTCTGTGTGTTTGCTCTCACATAATTGTATGGTTTGTCAAGTTGCAGCACGCCATCTCTCTTATGTCTGTGTCTCACTCAAAAGCCCTGAGGGCCCATCCGGAGCCCAGTCCTGGGAAATGTTGCATGTCTGTCTTTTGTGGTACCATCAATGTGAAGGTGGAAGAACCATATTTTGAGTGGCAGGCAGAGATGGAGATGAGGATGTTTTGCTCAAACACCATCTGTTTGCTGAAGTTCTATTGATATGCAGTGGTTTTAGCTTAAAGAGGGAAAAGGTGTTCGTGATGACGTTCTGATAGAGACAAAGGACGCACATATACACGCATTGTCTTGTTCCTGAACAATGAGAAACTGTAATGTACAAGAAATTATAAGGTTTTCCTTTTTTTTTAAAGTGTGACTCACAAACCCGCATTACCTGAAGAAAATCTGTTGAGAGAACTAAAAACTGAACATTTGGCATCAGTTGTTGAATGAAAAATAAGATTTCACAAAATCAGTACTAACTACACTGTAAAAAGCAGCTACAGGAAGTGTTGCACTTGCATCAACAGCATTTATTCTCTGTGGCTTTTGCAGTTTTGTTTTACTGTTTTAAACTAAACCTTCTAGGCTGCTGTGTGAAAAACCAACAGGCTATCCCAGTCAAAACATGCAGCCTAAGATTAAGATAGGCAGGAAACCTCTGTACTAATCTACTGTGACCAAAACTTCAGATAATGTATTCAGTCTGCTGCTTTATAATGTTAGCAATAGTTGTGTAACCTGACCAATATTCTGACATTTTCACCACTGGCACTGCACTTGACAGTTTGTAGCAACTGAGATTACCATTTGTTCACTGAAAATGTAGAGTAGAGCAAAACACTCAAAGTATTTATATAGTTATATTTCTAACCAACCCTCAGGTTAGTCTAATTACACCTGACATTTCACAGATTTTAGAGTCTGGATTTTGCATATGCCCCCGCACCATTTTAAGAATCTACTGTGTGCTAGTCTGCTACAACCTGTTCATTCTTTCTTGACTATGAAGACCTATAGTTTGATATGAAAATTGTCATTTAACAATACTGTTTAATTTTAAGTCATTGTCAATTCTATAAACCATGTTTGTGTATTAATTACATTTTTAAATGGTCGAGTTTCTATTTTGTACAAGATACAAAATAGAAACTGATTGATTAATATGATTTTAACGTAATAATATACATCATATTTACTACCAGTTGTTGAAATAGCTTCCATGCTCTGAAGGATGCATCTTCATGACTGTAGTCCTTTGAAAATCTAAAGGTCAAAACAAACTTACATGCAGGCTATGTAGAGAGTTGAGGAAGCTTACAGTATTTGTGCTGCCTTTGGAGAAATGGTTCTTAGTGAGCCAATCAGCAGTCACCTGAGGAAAAACACAAAGTGTGATTTGATGAAAGACAAGTAAAACTAACCCATTTAAAGTTTCAAACTTGTCACCAAATGTTTTCATATGGCAATAACAATATATATCATGATGTAGTAAATTATCTGGATATCCATTTGAAAAACTGTTTAAAGATAAATTACCAGATGGAATGTCTGATTTTGGCTAATCCAGTGAAATAAATACCTACAAATCAATGTCAGATTGCAAAGGTGTAATACATCCAGAAATATTAAAAGGATAGCTACCTCAGTAGAAAGTAAAGCAAAATCTCTGTTTGACAAACATCTTACAGTATCCAGTATATTGTCATATTGCCCAACCCTACAGTGACCTAAAAGCTGCCTAGTGCTACATAGTTGGGTGTTACTTCTTAGTGGGTTCAGCGCCACAAGTGACCCTTATCACATTATAGTCACTTGATTTGATGTTGGATGCTGTTAGAGCACTCAGCAAAATGTGTACTTACCTTCAGAAAGACGTGGACAAGTTGTAGCAGAGTCA
Source organism: Siniperca chuatsi (assembly GCF_020085105.1). Lineage (NCBI taxonomy): Eukaryota > Metazoa > Chordata > Actinopteri > Centrarchiformes > Sinipercidae > Siniperca > Siniperca chuatsi. The sequence goes on from NC_058047.1 coordinate 22,237,308, forward strand.
GACACCGAGGCAGAAAGAGACACATGAAAGTAAGAAATATCAGGTATTTTCCTAATGCAGATGACAACTGATATAATTTAACAAAGTCTGAGGTGCAAATTCACAAAAGGATTGCGCGGCTTTGGCGGCCGCTAAACCTGCACAAATAAGACAAAAAGAAACCGTGTAGTTCTCAAAGCACCCGCAAAGGGGGAACTGCACCCCTAACTATATATTTGGCATACAGTCTCACTTAGCCTGAAGTAGTGTTTGCTCGGTCTCTATGAGGAGGTTTTACTGCTGTGAGTTTGACTTGTGCCAATCCTCAGACTCATAAAGGAAGACATAGAGATTGTATCAGTTCCCTCTAAACATTACTGCTCTGACTGACTGCTCTGTTGCCCTGTATTGTTAGCCTTCTCTTTCCTTCTTAATAGTCCATGCATGGAATGACCACAGACATCAGGGCTGCTGCCAGCTCCGCACTTCCTCTGCTTCCTCTCTCTCACCCTCCTTTCTCTTTCCCCCACACTCATCTGTCACCATGCTCAGGTCACCTAGTCTTCAGCAGGAGAGTTGAACTTGGGCTGGGCTGCCTGCCCGCTCTCATTTGGGCCACAAATCAGGCTGAAGCCAACACACACAGACATAGACATACTTACAAACTGTAGGCCAGTGCTCTGCCCACACGTGACAGCCTGCTGCTCTCGGGCCCTGCCACATGCCGCTACTCACAAGCTTGGCACTGTAGCCTCTCTTCGGTTCATTTGATGGATAACCAGATACTGTTATCAAGACCTGTTAGGCCCTTGTGTAGGCTCTTGGTAGGTAGTAATTTTTGTTGTATTTATTCAATTTGATTGCTACTTGTAGCTGTAGGCTGCTATAGAAGGTAGTGTGTTATCTAGGTTTGTGAGAGTTGTACATACCAAGTGTGTCTGTGTCACTGGGGGATGTGCCAGGAGAAAAGACAGAAGTGGGGGCAGGCCTGAACAGCCTGTCTGTAAAGCCTGAGCTCTAATTATCAACCCAGAGAGCTATAGGGAGGGAGGGAGAGAGAGAGGCAAGTGTGTCTAAAAAAAGCCTAATCACACCCTACAGTGCAAGCTGCTGCTACACACTGAATTAGAACTAGTGGAATTTCACAAATTGGGTAAACAGATCTAACCAAACTAGGTTTAGGGGTGTGTGTGTGTATGTGCGTGTGTGTGCCTTTATAATGATGTGTCTACTTAACATGCATCATGTCTTCTGTATGTAAATGGTAAATGGAATGCATTTATGTAGCGCTTTTCTACCTTAGCAGACAAAGCGCTTTACACTGTAGTTGTCAGCTGATCAGAATAAGAATCAGCTGACCTGCGCCTCACAGTGTTGCACAGCTGACAGACCTAGTGACAGTATGTAATTGTCCATGCAGATTTAAATTGTTTGCGTTGAGAACAGAAAATATAGCTTTCATTATATATTGGGACTAATTACTAAAAAGTGGCAGTGTTCACAAACAAGCTGTTGACAACCTCAACACACAGGAAGTGAGGAAAGCCAAGTGAGGGAAAAAAAGGAGGAAGGTTCAGTCTTTTGAAAAACAAAGTGATGAGCAGTCCTTCAATTGGACCTGTACTCACTGTTACTGACACATCTGATTCCCCCCTGTCTTTTTTTCTTATTGACAGGCTTTCTAATTATAATTACTCTTTTTAGGCAAATTAATGTAAATTTTATTTTTTCAATTGGTTTTGTTGAAACCCACATGCAAAACTGTATTTGTACTGGACAACTACATAAACATCATGTATCTGTAAAAATAATTACTTGCACATATGCTTCTCATTATATATATTTTCAAACAGAAATAGATTTCACATGGGATGTACAGTACTCATGCCAGAATATGTTGTCTAAGATAAAAGACACATTCACTGCTGCTGCTGGTTACTTTTTTTATTCGAATTCATGCATTGATTATGAGCAAAGAGGAAAAAAGAGTTGGCCCTGTGTTAATTTTAGTTCATAAGTGGATTTGATTTGTCATTTTAGATACCAAGGGCGTTATCAGCTATCCATCAAAATGATCAACTGGTCATTATGTTCATTTTCTAAATAAGGGCCATACTAAAAGTAAGATGGTGTGGACAAATGCAAGCCAGTGTTGCTGCTGTGTTTTTGAGAAACACTGCACTTTTAAAAGGTGCATATATATTTTAAGGTTCAAAGTTAGATAAGTGCCTGCACACTTTCCTGTGCTTCATCCCCTGCTTTTTGAGACCCACTATGCCCTTGGGTACTTGCCCTTCGGTTTTCCCAGTAGATCATGCTTATTTCCAGTCACAGACAGGCCTAAATATTCATGAATCGATGGCTCAGTTTGTTAGAGGGTAGAGAACAGTTGCTTCAGTGACAGGGTGGTGAGAGTCTGTGTAGTGTCACTGGGTTCATTACTTATTCATTTTCCGAAAAATGCTTTTACTGTGAAATGATATGGCACCATTAAACTATTTTCTTCTGTTTTTGCATCATGTTGCTATGATAAATCAGATATATACAGTTTTTTTTTTTTTTTGTCTGAAAGGATGGCTTTTTAAGGGATGTAGAGGTAGCTTTCCCTGTTGTGTGTGTGTGTGTGTGTGTGTTTTCTGTGTTACTAGAGCCTCGTTCGCTAAGCAACAGGGACACCAGAGTGTGGTGTAAACTGTGTTGACAAACCATGGGATTCCTCAGAATGATAAACTTGTTCTGTTTGTGAGAATTAAAATGATGAAACACCCTGTTCTAGGAAGGACAGTTGGAGAGCCTTGGGCAAAAACTGGAATTCAAAATTTGAGCGAATGTAGCACATTTTATGTACTTTTATGTACAGATGCAAGTGTTTGTACATGTAGTTGTGGCAGTCTTTTTCCATACAGTTATACTCGTGAAAATACTCTTTTCTGAACTCCTACTGGTCCGAACTACCATGAAGCTGCTTCTGTCCACTTATTGACCTCCACAAGGATCTGAACAGCAGCGGCGTGTTAAGTGATGGTGTTAAGGTACTGTTAGTCATGTTCCCTCAACAGCAACACACACACACTGACACACACACACACCATTGTCCCTCCACAGGCAGTGCCACCAACTGCTGCTTGAACAGCAAACCTGCTGAGGGAAAGCAGTGTATATCGAACTGCTGTGACATGCAGCCACATGCTGTGCTACTGTATGTAAGTGCAGGTTAGTGGAGTGTGTGTGATCAATCCGGCCCCTCTTAGCTCCAGATCAATAGTGTTCTCCCCGGGAGGCTTGACTAGAGCCCAGGGAAAGCGAGCACCTCGATCCGGTCTTTGATGCCATAGCATTACTGAAACACAATGACTAGCTCTGTTGTGATTAATAGGCTCCAAAAAAGATGTAACCAAAGTTGGAAGTAGGGCTCTGAAAGGGAAAGATAGTTGGAGTAGACCCACATTTCATTTCACAATTCACATCTTAAGCGCTAATCCTGCTTTGAAATGTTGTAAATACAAGATGGTTAAATGGGTTAAGTCCTAACTTGTTTACAGGTTTAGTCTAGTACAGTGTCTCCCCTTCATATGACAATGAGGCCTACTACAATATGAAAGATAATTTGCCTGAAAGTAACTGCTTTGACTTTGAAGGCCTACAGTTCCTATAACAGCGTGAATGCCCTGATTGTGCGTGTACTAAAGAGAAGAAGAGGAGGGCACATCTTAATGGGCTGTCCCATCCCTCACTGCTCAGCTCAACACACTGACCTACTTTGGCTCCCTGACTTTGGTGCATCTGCGGCATCCTTTTCAGATGCATCAAGCCCCGTCACTGCTCTGCAACAACAGAACGCACGTGTCTGTACAGTGCATGCATTTTACAGACAGAGATGAGGTACTGTACGTTTTATCAAAAAGCACAGTGGAGCAAAAGAAGAAATTGATTATTTTCCTTTTTCAAAGGATTGTGCAGTAAAAAGGCCAGTGTTCGTACTGTGTTCATAATTATGAGGTCTATGAGTCTTGCTGTGAGTGTAAGGGAGAAGGACATTTGTGACCCACACAGTGGGAGCAGATTGAGAAGCGAGGCTTGCAGGGCTGCTAAGTGTCAAAAACAGGCCTGCAGTGCTGCAGGCAGGGACTGGCAGAGTTGTCAAAGTCACACAACACTCTGTTAATGCTGAGCGTTACACAAACCTCACATGTCTGATCCTTTATTCACAGTCTCACATCTTGTGACCTTTCCCTGATCACACTTGAGGTATAGTTCATTAAAGGGACACACATACTAGTCTCTCCCTCACACACACTAAACACTCGCTAACCCTTTATGTTTGTGTGTGCCCGTGGTAGCTTGCGCCTCGTGTTGGGACAGAGATAGAGTAGTGAGTTAACATGTATGCACATACAAAAGTAAATGAGATTAAGGCTTGGAGCAGTCTGGTGCGTTGTCTTTGAATGCCAGGTTCTTGCAGTGTTTCTACTATATAAGGCCATCTGTGATGCACTGCCACAGTTTTGTCATGGCTACCACAGAATAATAAATGATGAAAATGTCATTATACATCTTAAATCAAAAAGCTATGTCAAGGGGGAAGAAAACAGCTGTTATCACAGATGTTCGTCAAGAGAAGGCTAATGGGGAAATTTCAAAAGGATTTTTAACAGTGTATTACTACCCATAAAGTCATGTTATACCCCATTTGGATCAATCAATCAATCAATATCCCAAGAGGATTTTATTGATAAAATATTTGCCATGTTCCTTGGAAATGTACTAATCCATCCAGTTAGTATTTAGCTTTATGGTGTTTAGCCTGTCTCACCTGTTGATAATGTTCTTGTGATGGTATTGGGACTGTATATTTATTTGAGCTGCAACTAACAATTATTTTTATTTCTGCTCTGCTGATTATTTTCTTGATTAATCATTTGGTCGATAAAACGGTGGAAAAAGCCCATCATAATGTCTTTGAGGTGGCATCTTTAAATGTCTTGGCTTGTCTGACAAAGAGATTTAATACTATACTATTAAGACAAGAAAATACAACTAATATTAATATTTAAGAAGGTGGAGAAACACACATTTCTCCCTTTTTTTTCTTTTGCGTGAAAAATGACTTAAACGACCTCCCATATGACAAAGAAAAGTAGCAAATCCTCACAGATGAGAAGCTGGAATAAGACAATGTTTAGCATTTTTGCTTGAAAATTCACCTAATTAATCGATTATCAAAATAGTTGGCAATTAATTTTATGTTGATTGGCTAATTGATTAATCGACCCCTTGTTCATAAATGCTCTAAGTATGAATGTTCCCTCCACTGCCACAAACACTGTCATATATGCAGTATTTGCTCTTTGATTTGTTTACCTTCTGGAAAATATCCTTATTGTCCATTAATCCAAACAGACTTCCAGTTTAAAGACTGATATTTCTGCTATAAAGTGAGGTTGAGGTGAAGTGGAAAAGGACAGGGGATGAGCACCGTAAGGAGGACAGAGGACATGCAGAATAGAGGTGGTGGAGACCATGTTTTCAGGGCCACTGGAGACCGGAATGTAAAGGGTCAGTGCAGGATGTGGAATGCGGTGTCACATACACAAATACGCTGGCATGTGCATGACGACACACAAAAACACTTCACATTGTGCCCTTCAGTAACAAGGCCTGTTAGGCTGCCAGCACCTTTTTGTGTTTGAACTGCAGCATGTACGTGAATGTCAAAAAGCAGTCTTGACAACACGAATAGAGGGAGGGAGAGGCAGCTGGCCTGATTCAACAGCACCTGCTATACAGTGTAATGAGTCACATTTAGCTTAACGAGCGACACATCCTCTGCTAGAAGCTCCGACATGAATCATTCCACTTTCTTTCACTCTTCTTCTGATTCCTCTGCGTGTCCTCCTCTTATCCCTGTCATGTCCTCGTGATGTCTTATCCCGGTGATGTCGAAACATTTTTGGCCCGTCCTAACATTCCCAGCGTTCCCAAACACACACCTACACCTTATCTCTACTCTAGTGGTGTTCCTTCAGCTGGGCATATAAAACATTCCCCGGACTTGAACCTCATTAAGCGAACCACGTGGAATTATGTCACCAAACACAACACATTTCAGCTCAGCTCACTGTCAGAGGTGCTTGGATGTTGCAAAGGGCAGAAAGGGGGTGGACTCTTACATCAGGAGTTCTGGCTAGTGGGGACTGAATAGGGAGGGCAGTGACTCAGAAGAAGGGGGTGTTGTCTCTCTGTGTTTTTGAAGTAGCATAGCTGGAGGTGTGGGCGTCGTAAGGAGCTGTAAAGTAATGAGTAAACTGATCAAGGATGGTTGGGATCATGACTGACAGCAGACAAGCAAAAACAGGCTGTTTCTAGGGGGTGTTTGCTATGCTCAGGGTATATACAGAGCAACACTTTATGTGACAATGACACACAGACTATAGATGCGAGCATGGTCTCTGTTAAGTATGTGTACCAAGAGATGTTATTTCTGTAGTCCTAGCACAAAAATGTGTTGCTTGTCAGGGCTGTTATAAAACTTCTTTGAAAGAATTTATTGGCTTATGTCAGCGAAGCTTTAAAGTTTACTTTGGTTAGTGGAAATCTTAATCCACTGTTTGTTCTGCTTGTGAGCTTTGTACCCTTATAAAGCATGATAACAACCTGGAGGGGATGAGAAGATCTTAACCCCTACCTGATGTCTAAAGGCCAACTGCTGTCTGCCAGCATGCAGCATTAGTCCAGAGCCAGCCCGAGTCCCACACAGTCCAACACACAGGCTTTTATCTCTTAGAATAGTGAGACACCTACTGGCTAATGTGAGTCATGTAATGTCATGTAAGACGTCTGGAGGCAGAGTAAAATGGGCTAACAGTCTTCTTATTGGACACATCCTCTTGAGTATTAAGTCAGTGTTTCCTAAAAGTGAATTAATATAAACTAAATTTAAGTTATTATCTGCAGTACTTTTTAATCAGTGTACCATAAATAATCTTCCGTTCGCATGATTGGTCATGGTCTCCTGTTGATTGGCTTGTAGAGTTGCACCTGAAGTTCACTATTTTCTGACAAAAAGACCAGATCATCGTCAATCATACACCAACTGATTAATTAAGAAAATTATTGAAAATTTAAAAATTTTTACTAGCTGCAGGTGTAGACTCATGTCTTTTCCTTTCCGTGCTCCCTGATTGGGTTCATTTACTGTATTTTGGATTCAAATGAGCAATGAGGCCAAGTAATACTAGAGTATTGAGTAATATAGTTTTATTATACTAGTACTAGGTTTTGCAGTGAGAGGTTTACTGAGAATTTGTTTGTTAAGGTTACTTCTGTCAAACTGTCACCTCCATTTGTAAAACTGATAGTTCAGAAGGTGCAGCACCAAAGTTTCCACTAGAACAGACGCTACAGATCTTGTCAATGCAATGGCTGATTAAGCATTTATACAAATCAGATCAGCTATTGGATTTTGGGCTATGTTCATTTCTTATGGGTGCGTGGGTTTTCCTCATGTTCAGAAGACTCATGCTGCCTTCCTCGCTGTCTCTCCCTTTCTCTCTCTCTCTTTTGTTCCTTTCACTTTCACACAGGCAGCAGGAGCCAGCCTCAGAGAAAGACAGGACTTGATAGACAAAGACAGCAATACAGAACAACAGGCTAACCTCACGTCCAACACTATGCGCATCTGACACACAACTGGTGAGTATGGCCTTGTCTTTGCAAGGACAGCTTGTTTGGGAAGGTGTGCAGGCGTGTCTGTGTGCCTGCAGGGTTGTATACCAATTGATTTTTTTTTTTTAATCTTCTTAGCATATGATTACAGTTGGACACATCAGTTAGAGGAGCAAATAAATTGCTTATTGTGTTAGAGACACAGGAGTGTAGATGGGGTCCTATCTACATATACCTATCTATATAACGGATGTGTCACAAACTGAACAACTTTGGTAGGAAAGTTTAGTTGTAGATGATGTGTTGATTTGTAGATGTATTTAGAGTGTTTATTTTTGAATGAAAAGATAGTCATTAGTTATGTGGGAAACTTGCATGTCTGACAGTATGTTGACATTTATCACAGCATTAACTTTAACTTGTAAAACCCTGGGCTGTGTGTGCTGTAACTATAGAAACAACTCCCAAGTGATATTTTACATAATTGTCCAGGGACCTCAGACAAAAGGACAAGACATACATCGGTATTAGACCAGGAAGTCGGTTAATTACAGATGTATGACTTTATAAACCACAGACAGACTCAGACTTGTAAATACAGTCAAGCTGTTGGTTCCTGTGCAATTATGCACTGCTGTCCCAATGCAAGGGACGTTGACATGATGTAGTGGTGTTTGCTGTGGAAGGCAGCTAATGGCTCTCAAAGCACAGGCCATTTCAGCTTGGGCCTTGAGCCAGCCAAAAAGACAGACCAACGCGTGCGCACACACACACACACACACACACACACACACACACACACACACACACACAGTATTCTAAGCAGCTCCTTATTTTTCATTACTGTCTCTGTGTGCTTTTGGCAAAGAATAGTCTCTCAGGTGTTTTTCAGTTATAGGCAGAGAAGATTATTCAGGAAACTTAAAATATCATCCTAATAAGAAATCACACACTATCTGTAAAAGTTGTAGACACTGAGCCTCCCCGTTTTACATTCATGATACATAAAATCATTAAATACCTAAATCTCTTGCTGTGTTTCTGTCCACATAGTCAGAGGTAGGTTCCGATTGAATATCCATGTACCTCTGTTAATATCCCAAATTGTCTTTTTTTCTGATACCATGACTGATACTTTGTGAGTTGTGAGGGAAAATGGCAGAGGTGCCAAGATTGTTTACAATGATTTAACGAAGACAATGAAAATGCATCTTGTGCAACATCCGATTGATGCTCATGCTGAAAGTACTTATTGATTATTTGATTCACAAAACATAGTGACAATGTTAGGAATTGATTTAATCATTTGAGTCATTTATCAAGAAAACAAACAAACATTTGCTAGTTACAACTTTGAATACCTTTTTGTGTTTTTGACATTTGGGAAAAGAAAGTAAGCAATTTTAAGAGTACACTTTGGGCGGTGGTAGCTTGTGTTGTGCATTTGTCATTCACATTCATATATTTGCTTTAATTCATTGGAAGATACTGACAATGGCATGGGTACTCAGATACTCAGCATTAACTAATCCACTTTAACACTTGGTACTCAGGTTTTGGGAAGAAGGTCATAACACTAACTAACCAAGACACATGTAAATAAATCTTGTTTTTCCTTTTGATTCTGTTTATCCTAGCAGTCATTTCGTGCTCTTCTGAAAATCTTGTTGGTGGCTGAAATCTAGGGAGAGCGCCTGTTGAATGTCGGGATGAACATATTGTTTCCTGTGTTTAGTAGTATAGTCCTGTCTATAGAGTCATTGAGTGGCAGTGGGTCAGACTCTAGTGTAAGCTGTTTAGTGTTGTGGCTCTAACTGACAGCTGCTTTCTCCAAACCCCTTTCACAGAAGATCTTTTCCTAATGCTCAGCCTAAGCTCCTTCTGTCCTGTCCTCTCTCGTGTGTAGTAAAAAGGCTGCGAAAGTGTACGTCCATATGGCGTTCACAGGCATGCCGGGACAATCGCTGAACCTGTCAACACTTTTACCACCGTCTCAAGTTCATTTTTCAATTTTCTGAGGTTGAATTTAATGATGAGGTCAACCTGAGAACACGCCAATCAACATATTTCAACCAGTAGGTGGTGCTGCTGCTACAAGCTGAGTGAATCTGTCTGTTGTGTTTACAGGTGATAATGGTCAACGTGTGGTGCAAAATGTACTCACTGTGGCATATTTTGTGTGTGTTTTCAGAGGGCCGGGCGGGCTTTGCTGCAGCTGAGGATGATGAATGGTCTCCTGTGCTAGAGCTAGATGGTGTGGGAATGATGGACCTCCCTAATGGTCAATCAAGCATCATCACCACCACCGCTGCAACAGTCTCTGAGGTGAGGCCACACACACTTGCTAGACCTCCATCCGCTCTTTTCAAAATTCATCATTTCATGCCTCTCCTAGCACTTTTCAACACTGACCGCTTTAGTGTATGATTACAAGGTGACAGGATGTAGTTAGGATGTTTTTTTTCCTGACTGAAATATTAAGTCAACACATTTTCAGTGATTCTCAGCTGTGCTACAACACCATGTTGGTTATTTAAACCCTCTCAAACATTGCATACTTCACCTCTCTCCTCCACTTGATAACCTTGTTCTTAACAGCACAGCCGTCATTCTTATCACCTTATAATGCAACTGTGTGTGTGTGTGTGTGTGTGTGTGTGTGTGTGTGTTGTTTGTCTTCTAGAAGAGTAGCAGCTCAGAATCTCTCAGTGATAAGGGTTCTTCGGACCTGAAGAAGAGTTTTGATGCTGTTGTGTTTGATGTGCTGAAGGTCACCCCTGAAGAATATGCAGTAAGTGAAGTTTATGTGTGCGTCTTTGAGTCTTGTCTGTCCTTGTCTGGTTAACCTGTATGTATGAGTGATTAGAAATGAAATGTTCAGTAAGCGGAAATGTGATGTGCTGACTGGAGACAGGAGGAGATGGGATGATAGAGGAGGAAATGGGGTCAGAGTTTGGATCAGTAATAATTGATGAAGTTTGGCACTGCCAAGCAGGTACTGATGGATTTCCCCAGGCTGCCTCTGCACAGACTTTCCATGGCAACTATGAGAAAACAGAAGTCACATTTCTGTTGAATTAGCCATACCTTGTTGCGAGAAATAATGTTGCTATCATAATGAGTCAAATAAAAGCATGTTCCTCATCATGTCTGTAATCTTATTTTAATGCTTTAATGTTGGTCTGCCCCAACCACAAGAGGGCACTCTTTGTCTTCTTTTCCCCTCAAGTGTCTTCATTTCACATCTCTCCATGGCACATAAAGGCATTTAAAGGTGCGGCCAGTAAGAGGACACTGTCACACCCACCTGCTTGAGAGGACATAGCGTCTTTAGCAAAAGCAATGTTTTAATTGTTGAACTACTATTTTCTTAGACCTTAGATTTGACAATTGATGATTTTGCCAGTTCACAATAATGTAGCTCTTACTCACTCACTCTTACTCCTCACCATCCAAATGATTTTTACAGGAATACATTTTGAAAGTGTTCTTTGATTTGTGCACACGAGATAAGTGTAGCCTATATGCAGAGAGCCAGCACAACAGTCAAGTGTCGCAGTCCCTCCTGCCCAGCCTGACTGCTGGTCCTACGTCGCATTAAATTGAAGAACACTTGAGGTGATTGGCTGCCTACCTTAAAGGTATCGAGTACTGATACCCAGCCCTATACGTGGCAGCGTGGTATTTGGGGAAATCTAAACATAGCAAGTGTAACAACTGTTGTGTTTTGTCTCCTGCAGGGCCAGATTACGCTCATGGATGCTCCTGTGTTCAAAGCCATCCAGCCAGAGGTGAGCTGCCATCAAATCAGTAGAGAGAAGAGAGGTGTTGACAGCTTTATTTGGATGTTATTTTTGACATCTAGTGTGAGAAATCAAGTGGGGGAGTTAGTTACGACTTACAAACACATTGTTGTTCATTTTGAGGTTGGGTAGTGATGTGTCTAAAATTGTACGTGACAGTCTGATACATGTACCCCCACATCTCAAATTATGCAGTGAGAACGCACACAAAACAAATGTTGAATAATCAGTAACAAATCCAGGTCAGGTCAAATGTGTGTGTATGTGTATTTAAGAATTTACTCTCTCAGTCTGCTGTCTTTCTCCCTCTGTCCCTCTCTTTCTCTTTTCTCCCTTGCAAAATTTCCATGCGGTTGATATCCCTGTACCATGCTGTGCTATGAGCAGCTGTGATCAGAGCTACCACGTAGAGCTACATATCATAGGTATGCAGAAAAATGGTTTCTGTGTCTCATCCAGTCTTGCACACCTTGTCTGTTGCCGCAGTGAGAGCTGGTGTAATCTCATGCTTTTTCTCTTTTGGATTGTAAGACCCTTCCTGACAGCAGTCATGGATAACCTGTGTTTAAGGTTGGCCACTGTGGGCTTTTATAAGCAGCATACAGACCACAGCCGAGTGTGGTGTGATACAGTCTGACTCCTGCTACTGCATATGTGCAACACTTGTCTCAGCTAACAGCACACACACTCCTCTGCCGTGAAATCATCCCCAGACCCACGTTTTGATTTAATTTAAATAACAATGTCATAGTGTAGCGTGACCTTTTTGAGTCTTATAAATAGTTTGTTGTGTCTGAGTAATGGAAAAGACTAAACTAAAGTTCCTGAGTAGCTTTCGTCAGGGCTTGCCTTTGGAGTATTGGTGTTTCTTCTCCCAAAGGGAAGTCATTGACGTTGTCTGGACTTCAGCCCCATCATCTTAACTGCACGGGGTCAAGTTCGCTCATAGGCTACTGAAGGGTTTATAAATGCAACCATGCTCCTGTGCTCAGTCTGCTTTGACTGACTGACCGACTGAGTGCGTTTTATAAGCCTAATGAAAGTGTGTCCCTGCATTTCAGTCCAATGTAGCAATTTGGAAAATAGTGGCTGATGGTCAAGATTTAAAGGGTCAGATGCATGGGGATGTGATTTCACTTTTTGTTTGGGGTGGGGGGCATTTGGAAAGGAGTCACTGGCCTGATTGAGGGGGAGTGCTGACAAGGAGATGAAGGCTGCAGTCTGGAGGGAGAGAAGGAGCAGAGTGACCCAGCAGCATGCTGGCGGGGACAGAATGGACTAGAGAGGCTTTTCCTGCTCTCACTGTGCTTTTGTCTCAGAGCACTGGCTGAAAAATGCTACACCGCTATGAGTGAACTAAAACGCAAATAGAGTTTCCACTGCTGTCAGTCTCGCCCTCCTCGTAGACACATGATGGGAAAAGCAGGTGTGTGTGTTGGTACACGCCTGGTGTTTCACTCGGCTCACTGCCTGAATAGGAAAATATTAAATAACTTGGTTGAAGTTGTGCAATAATGTTTTTACTGACATACAGCCCATTTTTGCCTTTTTAAGCACCCTTTAAATACCATGTTACAACACTGAAATCTACATGTACACACACGGTAGCTAACATAGGGCTTACTAATGAATGGGGGACAGTAATGGACAAATTTGGGGTTAAAAGTATATGAATTTAGAACAAATATTTTCATTTTTGAGAGTGGAAAGAAGGCAAAGAGTGTTAGTTTCCATGATGTGATATGTTGTATTTCTCATTAAAATAGTTGTGAGGGAGTCGACCTTCGATTGGATATGATATCTTCAGTAGAGTTTCATGAATTACTTAACTTGGACATGTCCAGATGTTCTTCAGAAGGTTTCAAGTTGACACATTTTGACTTTTAGCATAATAACAAACAATAGATGAATAAAATTTTCCACCAGATTGGTTCCAAGTGTTCTGGTCTGTGGTAGCACTGATTAAAAATGATTTTACTGCACGCTCTATGAATGTCCTTACAACAGAGATGCTCTAGATAAACTAAGCTTGCCCTTTAGTCTTATTACTGCATAGTGCAAATGTTGTCCTCTGCATGGCTTAAATGTTCTGTATCAACAGTCTGTCATGTTTGAGCTGCTACTGTTTTTGCCTTTCTTCCAAGGCTGCGGTAATTTCCAGAATAACTGTACTGACCACTTGAAATAGTTGAAACGATCATAAACTAGCTATGACTTGGCCTGTTGGTGTCTGTGTTTTAAGATTTTATTTTCTCCCTCTCTATGAACACATCATAACTGCCTTAATATATGTATGCGAGTGTGTGTGTGAGAAAGAGAGCGCCATAGAGAGAGACCAAGTGTTCAAACGCTATTATGCACACTCGTGTTTACAACATTTTTACATGTGTATATGATGCATAAACAGACATTCTGGCATGAACTGGAAAAATTGCCCCAGACAGCATTGCAGTAGAACAAAGGATCTTATTAACTCAAGTGTTCCAACGCTGACATGGAGCAGATGTATGGAGAGCAGCCTGAAAGGTCTAGCCAAACCCTCTGGATGAGGAAGAAAAGATAACTGTTCGTCACAATACCAATAAAATATTACATGAGAACTGTGCATGGAGACACCAAAAACAGTGTGAGGAGATGGTATAAAGCCAACCCCCCTGGGCAGGAAGCTTAGTTCACCATCCTCTTTCCTTCCAAACTCAAACTAACTAGAGACGCCAGGTTTCTAAGCTCAGAGCTGAACGTATGCTGCTCTGACGCAGAAGACAAACATATGTAAACACATCTGCTTTTGATGATATGCAAGTGACAGCTCATAAGACTTTGCCCTACGTGAGGTTTGCTGTAATTTACTTACTACACGTAATGGATTCTCGTCAGCATAATACTCATGGTTCTTGTCTGTGAACAAAGTACAAAAAGATGGCAGAGAAATTGACAAAGAGCCTGTTGAGTAGAGCGTCGTCAGTCTTATATTCTGTTTGGAGTGCAGGTATAATTGACGAGAACACCAGAAGTTATTTTCTGATGGTAAAATAATCTATAGTGCAGAGCAGACTGATGTTTTATCCACAACCCTCTGATGAATTGCTGATATGTTTTTTGGCTGTTGGTTCGCAAAGTGAAATGCCATTAGATTTACGATGCAGTGATTACTAATGGCTTATAGCATTGGCTGGTTCTGTTATCAAGAGTGAACTGGATTGGATAGCTCACTATAGCATAGATCGATCAGCTGACAAGAGAAATGTAGCGAGTAAAAAGTTTGTGGGACTTTTTCTCCCGTCATCTCTCTCTGTTTTTCTGTCCCAGTGGGCCATTTCTAATTTCATAATCAGACGTGCGGCTGATGATCTACAGCTGGATGTTTATGAAAGTTTGGGAAATAGAGGCCGAGAGGAAAAGAGAGATTGAGTTATGTAGAGGGACTTGAGAAAGGCTTTAGGGGGGAGAGGGTTGCCTTTGTTTTTAACACACAGTCATGACAACAGCCAAGTAAGTAATTTAGTGGCTTTAGCTGGCAAGCTGTGCTTCAGCTCTCAGGGAATAGCTATCGGATTGCATTTTACGTACCGCTGAGAAGTATGTCAGTTCCTCACATGTCTGCGCACCCAGCGTAGAAATCCTCTGAACAGACTGAAGGTCTCATGTGAGGCAATGATGACTTGTAGTTGGAGGCAGGTAACGTTTTACATACTCAGGCCTGTCTTGACTGCAGGCTTAATGTTTTCCAGCACTGATTGTGAGATCACATTTACTCAAATATTGTGTTTTTTTGTCCCACAGTCACAAGTGGGAGTTAGATTCTTGCATGCAGCTCCACAGGTCTCTGCAGGGAATCACAGAAGGGAATCCCACCTGCTCTACAGCCTGTCAGCATGATGGTCAATACACATTTATCATGATGAAAGGTGGAGAAAATAAGGGTTTAGCAGTAGAGACAGAAAAAACCCAGTTACAAGTTTTCCCTTGTCAAAGAGGATTTTGTCCAATGTTTGAGATTCAGTTTGACAAAAGGTGCCAATGGAATACTTTAAGAATCTGCCAAAAAGCAGTGGAAGACTGCATCAAAACGCATTTAATGACATATCTCTGTGACCATTATTACAGTTTTTTAATTATGTTTACTGTTGTCTTTTAGAATATAACAGTCATTAATAATATCATCTTGACACCTTCATATAGGAACATATATGAATATATAACAGCATAACCTAGTCTGGTTTTAGTAGCCATGAAAGATGGCCTGTACTACCGTAAGAATCACGTAGAGTACATGTACTAAAAGTGCTGCTGGAAAAGTAATTCTTTCCATGGTGTGCACAGCAAGGTAATGGAGGCTGCTGCTGGCTTGTAGGTCCCTGCCAGAGTCTATAGTTTAGAACTGTCTGACTGAGACAACAATGCATTTTACGACCTTCTCCCCCCCCTTTTTCTGTTCCTTTTGTTTTCTGTTCTCTACTGCTTCTCTGCGCTTTCTTTTTTTTTTTTTTTTTAACCAGAACAGAAGAGAACAGGTAAATCTGCATAACCTGGCAATCGGTTTAGGGGTCTTCTGTCTCACTACAAATTGAATTACAGATCAGCAACAGACACAACTGTGCAGGTTTTCCATTGTAATCCTTCCTCTGTCATCCTCAGTAAATCTATCTCCACAATCTCTTCTCTTCTTGCGGCAAATCTTCTTTCTCAATCTCACTTACTCATCTTCCTTCTTTTTCCACCCTGTTCCTCATCTTTATCTGCTCTTTCTGTCTTGGCCTCTGGCGTCTCACCAATATTCTCTGGGATCCCAGCACTTTTTTCCATTTACAATGTAGACAAAAACAAAAGGAATTGCTGTGGTATCTCACATGAGGTCATCGCAATTTGGGGCTTAGCTGTAGCTGGTTATCTTACTCTAGCATGTGCCATTGTTACATAATACTCCTCACAATGTACAGCCCTCATGTTAGCTATACGTACCCAACAGTGTAGATACAGCCAGCCTCTGGCAGCCCCATAGGACTGTACTTTAATGAAAATGCTGCTCAGCCAGACCAGCATGTGGAAATGACAGGCTGTCTGTGGTTTGTATTTTTTATTATTTTTTTTTTACTGCACTCTTTTACTGCAGCATTTAAAACCTTCTTCTTACCAGAGCTGCCTCGTCAAAGCCTTTCTCCAAAGACTCAACTGTTGTCAGATTTTTTTAAACGTTGCCTGTAGTTTGTAATGCCTGTGTGTGAAATAAGACTAATAAAGGCACAAGAAAAATAAAGGAAATAAAATCCTAATAGTTTCTGGAGAGGCTGTAGATCAGTTCCCTGCTGCTTAAATACACGAGGCGCTGACATTGGTTATTACACAACAGCTGAAGAACAATAGAGCTTAAATAACTTCAAGCTTAGCTGGATGGACAGATGGATGGATGGTTAGATTAGAAGACAGGCCCAGGTGGTCCAGTATTGAAGGGTAAGTATAGGTTGTTGAAATGTTGTCTTCATGAACGAGGGAGATGTAGGACCGCTGGTGTGCATCTTCTCGGGTGTACTGCCTACCTGGGTGGTCAGGTGGTGGTCCGAGCTGCGAGACACACAAATACTCCCACCTCCCACTAACTATGGAACGTCTTTGTTTAAGAAGCTGTGTGGAAGTTGGAGAGGAGAATGATTGACACAATGGCAGGAAGAAGGGAAGCGCTTGTTTAAAAAGGACAGATGTTAAATAAACGATGAGCTCTCCTTGCAGAGACTGGGTAGTGTCTCCTACCCTCCGATTTAGCTCCATCCTGTGACAACATGCTCCGACCCTGAGGAGGCTCCACACAGGCTCGTAAACCTTGTAGGAAGATGCCACACTATCCCTTCATCTTCTCTCCACTGTCCTCCTTTTTCCTCTCCTCGTATCCTCATCCTTACTCAGGCAACATTGGCCCTGGGGCATCACCTCGCCCACACATGACTGTCTGCTTTTAACATCTGTATTTAATATGTTGCTTCTTTGACCCCGCTGGCTGCCTCTAACGACTCAGAGACTCACCCTTCCACCCGGTCCAGGTCAGGGAGTTGTGAGCAGTTTGGTAGACATTGTTGCTTCCAGACAGTCAGTCTCACAGGGGGTTTTTGTGTGGGGGAGCTGCAGCCTGATTCAGCTGTTCATATCGTAGCCCAAGTCGGCCGGGCTGGCAGGGATTAGGAGAGCTTGCACAACATTTTTCCTACTGTTACGTCAGTGTTCCTGGCCTCCGGACAGCCTGCAGGGGCCAAAGGAGGGTCTGGGTTCCCCTTGCAGTGTCTGTGTGGTCTACGTCTTTACCTCATCACTGAGGACAGCATCCGAGGCCAAACTGAGTCCAGCCTGGTACTCAGAAAATTCCAACAACACACAAACAGTTATTTCTTTCTGTGTTCAAGCTCCAAAATCACCACCTGGCCTTTTAAAAACAGTGTAATGAAATTACTATCAGCACTGCTGCTTCCAGCTGCTGCTGCTTCTTTGTAAGACTACTATTAGTAGAAGTGTGGAAATGATTAATTGTTTAGATGATCAACAGAAAATTACCAAATGACAGTTTCAATCGCTGAATACTCATTTTTAAGTCATCTATCAAGTAAAGAAATCAAACATTACAACACTGATTGACTTCTTAAATGTAAAGATTTACAACTTTTCTCTGTTTTTGTCATTGTAAATTAAATAGCTTCAGCTTTTTGAAAGTTGGCAAACTAAATAATTATTTGGAAGACAATTGGTCTAATTATTTTGTCTCTGGTAATTTGTGATGGACACTTGCAGTTATTTATTTGTATTTGACAGTTTATAGATCTGTACTATAAAAAGTACAATAATTAGTGCACTATGACGTTTTTATTGTCAACATTCTAACCAAAATGTATTTCTTAGCTAAATGCATTGAGTTTGTCCATAATTCTGTCCTTAAGGTCTACCAAACATTTATGAATGCATCTTTTACCCCAACATTTGCAAAACTAAAAAAAAAGTTTTTAAATCATTACTACCCTCTGCAGCTGGCAGAAATGTCACATAACCCCTGTGTTTGTGGCATGCATGTGCACAGAAAACCTTTTGTCAATGAGAACATTTTCACTTTGTTGCATTGCATTTAGGTGTGGGTGTTCCAGGGCGTGACTAAATGGGACTGAATTAGCATTAATGTTATGAGATACACCTGTGGTTTTTCCTGCTATGGAAACTGAAAATGTCCACTGTGAGAAAGGTCTATTGGTAGATGAACATATACAAACTCCAGGGGGGCCCATTCATCAAACCATTGCTCTGTTGCGCCACTAGTGGTCAAAAACGCCAACAAGTGCCTTTTAAACAATTCATAAATTCGCAGGATTAGGATTAATATTAAAAGTTTGTTATAAAGACAAACTTTCACATTTTGAATTTAAGTTAAAATTGTTTTATCATGATTGCGATTACGAAGTTTTGAAGTTGAATTCTTGTTCCACGAAACTGCACTTGAGCTGGAACAGTGCATAGCTTGTTATATATTTGACACTGGAATAGTTTTAATCAGGAATGAGTGCTGCACTTCATACTGAGGCAGAGCGTGTTCCTGCATAGCTTTTTTTTTTTTTTTTTTTTCCCAGTTATCCATTAATCTGTCTCAGCCTTTGACTGGATCTTGTCCTCAGCCTCTCTCTCTTTCTTCCTCCTCATCTGCTTTTCTCTGCTCTCTGCCTCCTCTCCACTTCCCACCAAGTGCCCTCTGACTAGACTGTTAACTACATTCAGTGAAATGCTGGTGTATACAACAAGGTGCTGTGCCTTAGTGCATAATGTCAATTATCCTGATTTTTTTGTATGTTTTCAGGAGCTGTCAAGCTGTGGCTGGAACAAGAAGGAGAAGCACAGCTCTGCTCCAAATGTTGTGGCCTTCACTCGCAGGTTCAACCAGGTGAGATGCAGACACAGTTTCTACTTTACTTTGCAATGTTAAAGATTTATGAGCCTTGGTCATCTAGGAATGGAGAGATTACAGCTCCTCTTTCCATCATGTCTGCTGCATCCATCCGCCAAGTACGAAATCATCACCCTAGCTCTTTGAGGTGGTTGCTTTTGAAGCCCTGCTTGTCATGGCAGCTCCTAATAATCTCCATGTCTCCTCCCTGCTAGGCATATACGTCATAAATAGTCCCCAGGTGAAGGGTCTGAAGGAAGGCGGTCTATTTTGTCCTTAGCTGGTCCTTGGTTCTGGCATTCCTGAAGTTGTTAATGTGCTTCTGCATGTTATTGCAGCACTTGTAGGAACATTTCCAAATGTATGGAGGAGTGTGCATGGCATGCTCCCTCAGTGCCCTGTGAAATCATCAACAGGAAGTTGTGGGGAATGATGTAAGGGACAGCCATGCCCTCCCAGTGTTTTTGCCAGGCTCTTTTAAGACCCACTTTACTGCCCTCCAGTATAAATATGAGATGATCTAACAAGAATGTGTTGCTGTGGAAACTTATCCATGTATAGCAGATCCCAAACGGTGATTCAAGATGTTAGCTGCACACATTTCAGATGCTGGGAGCCAAGGAAAATGAGCTTTTTGGATAATGGGACTTGGATAGGGAGGGCAGAGAGTCCCAGAAAGCTCCTTAGCATGAGCTGAAGCCATATTCCTCTTCCTTCAGTCCTCTTCCTTTGTTGGCACTTTGCTCTGGGAGCCAATGGAGCAGAAGAGAACTGGCCAGTCTATTTAGCAGGCAGCAAGGAGAGAATAATTCAGAACCCATTATGATCAATGCACAGTAATCTGTCTTATTGGGTTTTGTGAAGAGACAAATCAGCAACTTGCATGCAGTTGTCAAAAAGTAAATATTTTTATTCAGAAATCATAACAGCAGTAATAAAGAATTAGTGGTGATGATAATAAAATCGGAATAGACTATATTCTCACCAGAATGGAAGACCTACAAAAGACTCACTTTGGTGTAAATTCAAAATATGCCTGATACTGTCAAACTTTCAAAAAAAATCATCACATTATATCTTGTAACAGCACTAGGTGCAAGGCATATTTACATTTTAGGTAAAATAATACAAACTTACGGCAGTCAGATAACAGTAAAGGCTAATTCTCAAATGAGCATCAGCTTTATGTCTTAAGTGCAATTGTAAATGCTTAGAAGGGCAGCGTCACCAACTTATTCCAGTTCACTGAGCATTGATGGTGCAGTGGCTTCTGGGTTATTCTTCACAGGTCTGTTAGGTCTGTAAATCCAATTTCTACCACTGAACAGGTGTTAGAACATCAGGGGATCAGATCCCACCATCATCTCAAGTCTGTCAGTCAGCTGCAGTCCCCGTCTTTGGCCAGATCTTCATCACTCATCGCATTCCATCCTCCCCTCAGGCCATTAAATGGGTTGATACTATCAGCTTGTGACTGGATCTGTCTGCTTCCGTTTATTTATGATTATTGATGCGCTGGGGCCTCGCAGCTCCATCTGGAGGCCTTGATACGCTCATAAACGCAGCCCCAAAACATGATCTTTGCGTCAGGACATAATATGAGAACTGTAAAGACAGGACCCTGTCTGCGCAACTCAGTCTCACATACACACTTGTGAGAGCACTGCCATTCTGAGTGATCTCATCGCTGTGCAGTTTTGGGGGCCAAGGCTGACGAGGACACATGCTCTGTAATGAACCCCAGTGGTATAGCAACTTGGCGAGACGTGCTTTGTCCAGATTGACCTCAGATATCAAGTTAGACCACTGAGGAAACTAAATGTGAAGCTGCAGCATATTTTGCTCTCAGATTGGAATTGCATTTTACAGTCAATGGAAACCCCTGTCTACATTAAACTTGAGGTGGAAGGAAGACGTGACAACATTTGAGAGTTTGTTTTATCTTAAGAGTGGGAGCTGCTTCCTCACCTGAGGTCAGTGTCTCAAGGCAAGAGATGCAAATTAAAGTAGAAGCCAATGGAAATTAGGGTCCACCATCTATGCATCTTCTCTCCATTTTCATCACTCCCTCATCCACTTTACAGACTTCTTAACTTATGAAATAGTGAAAATTAAACACACATGGCTCTGTTTCTTGGAGATTCAGTACTTGCCTAGATTGAACTTCATTCGATGAGTATCATGTGTTTGTAAGGAGAGGGAGACGAAGAGAGAGAAAGAAGCTGGATGAATTTATTTCTTCACTCCTCAGCTCCTCACCTCTTCCCTGAAACAAAAACAAGTCTTGGGGCTGTTTCCAGGAAAAAGTAGGCAAAACCAGCTGTAGGTTAGAAATTGTGCCTATCCAGAATGTAGAAATGCATGGAGCAGCAGACACACACATACGCCTAATGTATAGACACACTCAAGAAGCACACCTAGTGGTCTGTGGCTTGAATGGAGGAATGTTGACCACATAAGCAAAGTCAGTTCATCAAGCACATACTAAGGTTTAACAGGAGAGAAGAATGGATGTGGAGCAAAGTGAGAGAATAATTCTGAAACTGAAAGAGATACGTGTGTTTGTGTTTGCAGAAATAGTAGAGATGGTCAGTCAGATGGTCTTATCAGAACACAATGTGCAGACAGCTGTGGGCTTTGAAAGCCCTCCGAGCCCTGCAGCGTTGAAGCTAACTTCCCCTCCCATTACCTACTCTCTTCCCTCACTCTTCTCCTTTTCCTCTTTCCATTCCCTCTCTCCCCAGAGCTTAAACACTGATTGATTAACTGACGTGTGTGTGTGTGTGTGTGTGTGTGTGTGTGCGCAATCAGAACTTTGGCTTACCAGCATTCTCCCTAAAGAGACAGATTTCCAACATAACTCTCGGTCTGGCCAAGCACTTTGAAGAACACGCGCACACACACACACACACACACACACACACACTCACTTGGTTGACATATTAGGAATTATGGTGTGTTTATCTGTTGTGCAATCAATTGGAATAAGTTGGATTTTCCTCTGAAGCTCTTGTTTTTCCTCGAGCTAATTTCTAATCGACTCTAATGGAGTGTTCCCGTTAGCAGTCTGCGCTGTGCTCCACTGCTTTGCTTTATACTGATTTCAGCCCAGAGTTGTCATGACTGTCTGCAGCGCTAGGCTCTGGACTCAAAAGACCGGAGATTTAACAAGGCAGAACTTCTTGTCTTTCTTTGTACATACCTGAAATCTTCGTTGGGCTTTGAAGAATGTAACATATGACAGATAAAGTTGTCTGTGTCATCAGTTCTGCAGTATCCTGGGTCTGTTTTTGGTGAGTTAGTGAGCGTTGCTTGGCGCTGTAATCTTTTTTTCTTCCCCCCCCCTTGTATTTTTTTTCTAGACAAGTTTCTGGGTGGTACGAGAGATCCTTCATGCACAGACGTTGAAGATCAGAGCGGAGGTGCTGAGTCTGTACATTCGCACTGCCAAGGTACACACATACATGCACAACATGACATTGTTGTTCTATCCTTTATGAATGTTTGCGCTGTAAACTCAACTTAATGTATGATCTGTGTACTTTTCATAGAAACTGTGTGACATGAACAACCTCCATGCGGTCATGGCTGTTGTGTCAACGTTACAAAGTGCTCCCATCTTCAGACTTACCAAAACATGGGCTGTGAGTATATTTACCCTACTTTGGAGGCAAGTCTGGTTTATTTGTAGAGTGCTGTCAATAAACTGGAATGTCACGCAGATCTGTACCAAAACACTGGACACATAAACAAAGGCTAATAAAAACTAGCACACAAGTGACATGACAAGATGAATGACTATTTAGAACATTCAGAAAACCTTAAATTCATCCCATTTCATGAGATAAAACGAGAATTTAACAAACATAAAACTCAACTATTCCTTGGTTTGAGGTTTTCACAGAGATGGCAGTGTCCGAGTCTGTCATTTCTTTGTGCTGCAAGTCTGTCCCACAGTGACATACCCAGCACATTCATACAGATTTGATCAGATTTTGGGTGGCAGAAACAATTTGAACACATTAGTCAATTGTAGACCGTTTTATATGCAGGAAATTATGTATCAATATCCATTTTTTTTAAAAACGAGTGAGGGACAACCAATCTGTTTCAGTGCTCTCATTGAAGATGTAGAGCTTGCATAATGACATGATGATGCTCTGATGTAATGGGGGAAATTTCTTATACCCGTGTCCACAAAACCACAGGAGATTCTTTTAGCCAGTCAGTTGCTGGCCGGGACATAGCACACCTGCCTCTTAGAAGACACAAGGGCAGACACACACACACACACACACACACACACACACACACACTTGATCTCCCCAGGTATCATCAGTACTTTCTGCTATTGTCACAACCTATAAAGTTCCTTTGTCAGCAGATCAGCTGTACTGTGGTCTGATCCTTTACCATTGCTGCTGCCTTGGTCCACAGGCTAACTGCTCTGCAGTGCAGCCCTCCTGCAGTAGTAGCTCCCACAAGTGGACAAACAGACACGTATACAAAGAAACAGTCTGTCTCTACCTGGAAAGCGGCATGCTTCTGTGCTCTGGCACTGGCAGTATTCTCACTCACAAGTTTTTGAGTGGCCACTTCATTAACACAAGCAACCAGCTACAGAATAATGGTTTTATTCTCTACCACATAACTATATTTTATTCTGACATTGACAACCTCAAATCAGGTGGGTGCTACACATCGGTAATGGTTGAGATGAGTTTCCCCCCTTCACTGAAGCGCTTTGAGTATCAAAGCGTTATATAAATGCAATCCATATATATTAGCCTGTAACTGTTGCTAACCCATTATAGCTGTTTATTTCTGTTAAATGCGCATATTCTCAGTCTCCCTTTGTTCTTTCCCTCTCTACCGCACAGTTGCTGAGTCGGAAGGACAAAGCAACATTTGATCGGCTCGACTACCTGATGTCCAAAGAAGACAACTATAAACGACTGAGAGACTTCATAAGCAGCCAGAGCATGGTCTCGTGTATTCCATACCTAGGTAACAGACACAAACATACACACACTCACAGATTACCGCAAGGTTTGATCTTTGAAGGATGCACTAAGATACCTTACTATCAGCTTCTTATCTTTATGGGCTGTTTATGGACCAAAGGTTAATCTGAGGAAGAAATCGTCTTGACTTTTAAGAAACAAACTGCCATCTGTTGTTCCTCTGTTTCTCTGTCCTCTTTCAATAAGCTGCTTTTTTCCACTAATGCTGTTGCCTCTCAAAGTTTGTACCCTGTCGTTCATTTTCCTGGGTTTTCAAATTGCTCTGCTTCTTCGAGTAGAGGAGAGTGAAAACACAAATTTGCTGCTTTGTTGTGAAACATCACGATGTTCCTTTTAGCGGTAACAAACACATGAATCAGTGAGAAATAATTAAAAAAAAGATATATATTTCTCTGTCCTTCCCTTTTAAATATTTATACCTCCTCTTTCTTTGGCTCCACAGTATGACATCACATAGGAATCCCTTATGAGTTTTTCAAGGAAAACACTCACTATGAGTATTGTGCACATGGGTACACCGTGTGGTTTTATTGCTGTACTGTTTGTTCTTGTTTTGACTTGATGATGACTGGATGACTTTGATGTTCTTTACGGCTACGGTTTTTCCTCTTAACCATCAGGCCTGTGTCATAGCTACTGCTGTGCGATTCAAATTTAGACACTCAAGTATGTACAAACAAACACAGACATGAGCACAAACACAGAGAGCTCAAGAGTCTGTTTGTTGTTAAAGAAACTTTTAACCACCAATTTCCCCCATCGCACTCCGTCATGGAAGTCTGGAAGTAATGACAGACCATGAGACAAATGCACAGCTAATGCTGTGAAACGGCACACATTTGCCAGCTTAACTGTATGTCCTCATTGTGTGTGTATGTGAAATAAGAAGGGGAGACTTTCCGTTTGGTAAGCGTTTCAGTGATGCGTGACTACGTGGTCGTGCTTAGGGTGGAGTCTCTTTGTGTTGTAAGTCTTTGTATGTGTGAGTGGGATGGTGTTTCCTTACAGTTTGAGCCTGTCAATGATGCGTGCGGATGTGTGATGTGTGACCAGCTGGCTGTCCTCAGGGCTGGACTGAGCCAAGTTGGCACACTGGAGGGAAATCGCCACTCTCTTGTTTTCAGATTTTCTCCTCCATCATAAATCCACCCGATCCCTCTGAGGGAAAGTGGGAATAAAAGAGCGGGAGACTGAAAGCCGCAGTGCTGTTCCAGAGCATCACTCCCAACATAAGTGCTGGGTGTGTGTGTGTGTGTGTGTAATGGGTACACTTGGGTTGGGGCTTTTCTCCAGATGTGTTTGTGCATGTGTTTACCTCTTTGTACACTTAACAAAGTACCTGTTAAAGCTTAAAGTCCCAACCCACAGCAGATGGCTAAATGTACTTGTGCCACTTTTGTGACTTCCTATCATGTTTGTCTTTGCTCCATTTGCATCTTTGTAAGTGTGATGCTTATCTGTGGTGATAACAAGGCTGGAGAAAGAGCCCTGTGCCTGCTGTGTAGTCACCAAGCTTTTTTCCCCCCACAGTGATACATTTGTGCTAAACTGTGTGTGTGTGACAGTGTGAACTCTGACCTGCTATTAGGCTTGGCAGACACAGCCCCCTCCTGTCTGCGCTCACCACAGGGCCAGCCTGTTCAATGCTCAGATGAGCTTGTTCCTGTTCTCTAGCCAATCATGCAAGGACAAAGAGTCCATAGAAATGTATGGCCCCACTGTGACAAAATGCACACACTTTAAAATTTTTCCCCAAATCACTTTCACTTTGTCAGACACCGGCCACATAGCGAAAAGCAGCGTGTACACTGAATTGGTTCAGCCAGTTACTGCTGTGCACTGAATTGTTTTGACAGTGCTCACAGCCCAAAGTTACATTCGTAAGAGGAGAAAATATTGATTTTTTTTTTTTTTTTTTTTTTTTTTTTTTTTTTAAGGCTAAAAAGATGCCTTGGATTACACGTACGTGAAGCACAATTGCGGTGGTTAAAAGGCAAGTGTTAGACAGATGAGTGAAAAATGCAGCTGAAACTTTACCATTACCATTCTCAGAATAGTGTGTTATTGATCAAGAGCTTGTTAATATTTATGATAGTCCCTGTGTAATTTTATAGTTATAACTGGGATCCTGTAGCAGCCATTTGCTCTTTGGTCTCTATCAGTGGAGAAAGACTCCCCGAAGGGCCAGAAACCGGCACAAAGGGCCTTGAGTCCCTTCTGCTCCAACATGGTGGTGGTGGTGTTGTTGTTGTTGTTGAGGTAGCTGGGGGACAAAAGCAACACTGTGTAGAATAACCAATGTAAGAGAAAGCACCAGGGGTAAGCCGTCATATGTGTCAGATAGGAAAACTCAGCCAACTGAGGGGTTCATTTCCCTACTGATGATTCCTATGACCTACAGTCCTGTTTGTCAGGCAGTAGTACAGCCAAGAAAGACCTGGTCTGGCCTGGACTCTTGGACTTTATGGTTATACAGTATTTTAGGTGCCTGACAGCAAGCCTACCCGCCAGTTTTGTTAGCTCACTGTGTGTGACGTGTTGACTATATGTGTCCGTGAGCTTCTCCTCCTTAGTGTTTGCGTCAGACGCCTCCTGTCTCTTCTGACTTACAGTTCCTCAGAGGGAAAGGTCCAGAGGGGAGCCGTAATTTAAAGATATACGTTTGTATTTTAGGGAAAGAAGCTCAACGGTTTTATGTGGAAGGAATGTTCCCCTCCCTCCCTTCTGTCTGTATTTCTCTTGCCTTTTATCACCCTTACTGTGTCTCTGGTTCTTTCATTTTAGTCTAAATTCTTCTATAGCATCATCATTTAATATCCTCCCTGTTATTTATTTCTGTCTTTACCTTGGTGTAGTCTGATCTGCTTCTGCAAAGCTGTCTTTTTTACCTTGCATATTTCCTTCAAACCTCTCCTTTGCTTTAGCCTTCTTCTTTTCAGAAGACGAATAATGTGATTTTTAAATGTTCTCTCACTGTGGTCACAGTTCATTTTTATTATGCCACTTCCTTAAATTATTAAATCCCTCTGATCTTCTTTAGCTTCTCAGCAGTTTGTATACTTAAATCAGATGTGTTTGGGATCTGCTATACATGGATCAGTGTTTCATTTCAGATGATTGTATCCTTTTATACAGATAGGCTTAGCTCATATTTTACAGAGTGACTAGTTCCACATTCATCCTGGAAATAATTTTATCAAAGAAGGGGTTACATTTTAAATGCTACTTTTGCTATGAAGCTGAGTGAAGAGTGACAGTGTTCAATGTTCACAAAAAAATTTAATTTGACTTGGATGAAAACAGGCAGTGCATGTCACATATTCTCCATCCTCCCAAATCCATTCTGGATTTGTTTGTGTCGGCAAGTTGTCTGTGTGTGTCCTTGTGTGTGTGTGTGTGTGTGTGTGTGTGTGTGTGTGTGTTCAAGTGTTATTAATGTATCTCTACATTGTATAAAAAAATATTAAGAATTGTATTGTTACAGGGCTAGATATAAAATGGCCATGACTATACTTACTATAAATACACTGATAAATAACAAAGAATGGCAGAGTGACAACATTGTGAACATTTGGCCTGAGTAGAATCACACCTCTTAAATTACCTTTCACAAATAAAGCCAAAGATATTTACATACCAAAGCCAGCTCAGCCACATGCACATTGGACAAGCACATTGTTGCACGAGTTCATTTTCTGTTGGGGTCGAAGGAAACCCCAGAAATCCAGACAAAACTCAGAAACGAGTAGACAGTAGGTTTAGCAAGGCCTGTTTTCTAACAGTTTGATTGTCAGATATCCTAACTGGCAACACAACTTTAAATTGCATCATTTTTCATGCTACTAAGGTTAAACATCCCAGTACATCCAGTACCTTTTGGTATGGGCGACACTACTTTCAATAAGTCACCATTAGCTGCTCAGAAGAAATCTCATGTCTGTAGTAAATGACCGTTTCCCTTTATTTCATACTGAGTTTGAACAAGAGTGAGTAAAATAGGACACTTGAGAGTAATATTTGATGGTCTCATGGAGCTTGATGGACCTTTACTTTCCAGACTGAAAGGTGGAGGAGAGCAGTTACCTAAGGTGGGCAATGGCATCCGTCTTCATCTCAAAGTTCAACTTGGGAGCTAGCCACTGCACAGACTGCTGGAGTCGTTATTGCTGGAGTCATTGTCTGGCCATAAACACATGCCACCATCTCTTCCTCCTTGTTTTTTTTACAAGGCATTGTTGTATGATGGCAGGAACGCCTGGTTCTGACTTTACAGTATTTGTTTATGGGTAGATAAACATAAGGGAGGAAACTGAGGTGCATTTGAAGGGAACCATAGTCTGAGGTTTCAGTCGATCGGACGGATCATGAGGCGGACTGACTTGAGGGAGTAGAAACCTCCTCCGTAGTCTGCCCAGAAGATTCCGTCCTGAAATTTGCTTCGGTAAACTCCCCCGCTGTACCATACGCCATTCAGGTTGGTCTGGCCACAAGCATTGTACCACCAGCCACCCTTATGGAAGTGGGCGCAATTACCTATGGGAGAGGGACACCATAGAACAAGATGAGTGTGATGGACAGACAAAGAAGGAGCTTACCCTCTATTGTGTAATTACACTACTACTAATATAAGAAATCTAAAAATTCAAAAGTCATTTAACATCCCCCCTACCAGAAAATGCATCCTTGTCGCGATCAAGCGTAGTGAACTGTTTGCCGTTGTGACTGCTGAAGGAGTCCCCAGCGTTGCCCTGGTAAGTGCCGAGCCTCAGCCGATAACCCTCGCTCTCTGGCTCCAGGTGGAAGCTGCTGTACTCAGCGTACACCTTCTTCCCTGTCCAGTCCTCCAGCTCGATCATCAGCTTATAGTCACCCTGTTTCCCCAGGTTGTAGATATTGTCCAGCCCAAGCCAGTGTTCACCATCTATGTTTCCAAAGCCTCTCTGTAGGGGACAAGCACCGCAGCATGTTCTTTTGTTATTCATTGTCAGTTGTGGTTCACGTTAAAATGTCATTGCAATGTAGTGGATACCAACAAAGTGCAGAATTAATTTGAGTTACTCGACACTGTGGGTTAGCTAACTGTTGAAAGAGCAGATCTTTTTATTCTGTGGTGAGTGAAGGCAAATCCAAAAAACACAAACAATAAAGCAGAGTGAGGTTAATAAGATTTCTTAGCAGAGTGCTGAGTTTAAAGGAGTCTGGTGGCTGCAATCAAGTAAAATGAAATCAAATCTGCTTCCCATTGAGACGATAATGCGTTACGGTTGTGATCTGTGGTTTCTCACTCGAGACAAATTAGTTGAATGGCATGGGCAATGGTGATCTGGCTGCGGTTGGATGGAGAGTTGAAAACAGCAAATGCAGAGCTTCAGAGACACATTTCTGTCCCTGATCCAAACAGCATGCAAGTATTGATTTCTAAATCTAATTTTATGGTAGAGAGGAAAACTCTTGCCTGTGCCTTATTTATTTATTTATTTATTTATTTATTTATTTATTTATTTTTAACAGAGAAAACTGGGAGACCAGTAATTTTTGTCAGGCTGTGTATCGGTGTAATTTTTTGCTCTGGGTGTTATAAAAATCCTGGATCACATCTCAATTGCAAAAGCTGACACATGGAAAGAAAAGGATGAAGGGATCATTTCCAGTGGGGTTGAGCTGTATTTCCCTCTCAGCCCACCGGGGCTTCTCTGCGTATATTTGTGTGTTGGTCCCTGGCTACATTTCTTGGCTGTGATTTTGGTGTGAGGAAATCCATCGCTAAGCTGTTTACATTGATGTAGCAAGTGCTTGCTTAGTGGCCCCGAAATGAACTGCTGAGACTGGGTCACGTAGGTAAAAGGAAAAGCTTTGAATACAGTTCTCTCTCATGCTTAAAGATATTTAGATTCCCCCCCCCCCGAAGGAATCAGAATATAATTTTTTGTTAAGTTGACTCATTAAACCCTGCCTTTACCCAGCAAACCTAATGTTTCTTATTCAATAAATGAGTTCCCCCAACTTACCTTGTAGTTTTCCCAATTCCGAAAGAAGTTAACCGAGCCATCTCTCCTCCTTTGCAACACAGTCCATCCTCCATTGTCAAGGCCATGTTCACACCAGGCTTGGATCAACCGATCATTGCCATCTGTCTTAAGCAGGTACATCCCACTGGTGGTGTGGCCTGCTTGTCGCACCTGGTAACAGTCCCTGAAGGGACCTGTGGTAGGAAATATGGTTGTAGGAAAAAAAGGAAGACAAAAAAAGGGTTGAATAGAGATTGTGCCAGCGGCTCTGATTTAAAATGTTTGATATGCAAAGAAATCCGTATTGCAAAATTACCACTGTCCACAATCCATTGTCACATTACAATTTGCATAACAATAATACCCTTAATGTTCTTCAGTATCCCAAGTATTTTGGGTTTAATAGTTGATAATCACTTCATCTGGCCACAACAAAAGCTCCAATATTAGCCCTTAGGCAACAAAATGTTTAAATGAGTTATATCTGCTGTGTGAAATCACCATAGACCAAGACATTATAGACTGTATGTCTATATCTTTTGTTACTGATTCTTGATTTATACTAAAATCATCCATTGCCTGAATTATAGTCAATTTTAACCCCATGAACAAATATACCATACTGTGCCTTGAATTGGCCTAGATGTCTAGATTTTTTATTGCATATGCAAAAGTCATCATCATCAGTCAAAGGGCTCTAGACAGCAGACAAGCGAAAAGGGGAGAGAAAGTTGGGAAGGATTGTCTGCTAGACCCCATGGTTTTGAGGGGATGTATCGTTGTGGCCACATTCTTTGGAAAATATATCCTTTTGCTCAGACCATCCAAACATCCTGCAGTCTGAAGTTACACAAACATGATTGTGCACACTTAAATTGTCATATGAATATTCAGGTTTAGCCTTCAAATGAAGCCATGTGGTAGCACTGCACCCAAAGCTGAAGCAGCGGAACCTAAACCCTCTTCCTCTGTTTTCCCCTGTGTGAATATGTATTAGACCAGTATGAACACCGGCATTGTGTGGGGGCCTTCAGGGCCTAAAGGCCCATGGAAGATGGTTTTCTCAGCTGAGTTTAGGAGCACATCGGAACCAAGTGTAATGCCCCAGCACAGATACCTACAACTCCCCAGCACAAGCTTGTATTTTTTTAGTAATGATATGTCTTCATCAGACCTATCAGTGAGGGGGTTCTTTAGCTTATTCCTCTGTTCTCTTTTTCTGTCACTTACATGTTAGTTTCTCTAGACAGAGCTTTAAGGGGTTGAGGTTAAAAATAAATCAAGTCATCGAGTCATAGTGGTTTATAAAGGGCTCAACTAGACCAAACTGTGGTCGGGCAATGTGTATTTACAGTAGTAGTGAACCTACATGGAAGAGAGCCTATTAGTGGTCTTTGGTGGCTTGGTTTTGGGTTGAAGGTTTACTTATTTTCCTTTCTGATTTTGATATACACTGTACAAAAATCTGTTAAAAAGCGTACATTCATCTCATCCATGTATACTTAATGGCAATCAAATTGAAAATAAAAGGAAATTAATGGAGTAAATCTCATACCTTGTATCCTAAATTGGGTAAATATGTTTTATGGAGACAAGAGGTAGAAATATTTTGGGGCATGTGTTTTTCTTTTCCTGAAAAGTAAATGGTGAAGGATGATATGTCGGCCACCAAAGCAAAAATGATCCATCCATGGCTTTCTGTTGTTTTTCTTGGTTGTAGATAAATCAGGGGTGTTCAGATTGAGGGCTTTGTTTCAGTCATAGACAAGAATTAGATTCTGGCAGTTTTTGAAAGCAGCAGCTTAATGCTTAACATTTCAACTATATTACAGATGAGGCCTCTGGAATTGGAGAATTATTACATTGGAGCTCTCAGTTCTAATGAGCTATGATTGACTAATACAATGCTAAAATACAGTTCAACAGGGGCTTTGTAAAGTAAGTGAAGAAATATTTTACACAGCTGGTAATAACCATGAGAACACTCAGTCCTTTTTGTCATCTACACTTGGAGTGCCTGCCATTTTACCTTCCCCGACCACTTCACCGCCTTTCCTTTTCTTCCATCTCTCGGAGTTTCCTTAGGTTTTTTTATTCTCCATGGAGGCTTTTAAAATATGGCCCCTTTGCTCTTCTGCTCATTGATCTTGAAATATTATTATTAGTGCTTAAAGTGGGTTGAAGGTGTTGCAAGCTCAGTGTTCTGAGCAGAGCTGTGTTTCAGTCAGAGTGGTTTCTGGAGGATCAAGGATTGATACTGGACAACCTCATGACAAAACACCTATCACACTTTGTATTAAATACACACTTCACATTACTAGAGAGGCAGTAACAGTATTGGTAAAACACAATGTTGTTTTGTAATGACATGGCAGGAACAGTAAGCTGATGATTTATTAATAATGCCATGATTTAAGAGCTAACTTATGTAGCTTGGCATATTGATTTGCTAAATGGTACCTGCCCTTTTATCTAATGGCAAGTAGCAAGATTAGGCTCCTTTGTACTTTTCTCACAGAGATTGACAAATTTGTGACATCTGAGAAAGATCATCTCTAATATGAAACAAATTTGCAAGGTTAGAATGCTACTTGGAAATGGCTTCTAAAAATTGGTCAGGGCTGTTGTATTTTGACTGGCGATTAGACTATGGCGGGGAATGTTGACAGGGGTTATACAACCAGATGGTGAAATGGATGAAATCATTCATAACATCCCTTAGACATCCCCCAGACAAAAAGGGGAATAAAAGAAGGCCTGTTTAAATACTGACAGTGGAGCCACTTAGTAGGGTGACATAAGAGCGGATAAGAATATTTTCTTCCGTATCTGATTAATCCGACACTTGAAAACTCTAGTTAAAGATATCATTACTATCTATTTTAGAGAATTTTATCTGAAACTTGTGCTCTGTTTGACTCTACCTTCCCCCTTTATTTCTTCCATAGACTGGATGTAAATCTGACTAAAGCCTTGCAGCAGATGTATATTCCCGTTTTCTGAAATCTTTTTAATGCTTTTCAAAGAAGCCTAATCCACATCCTACTAATTTAGTACATATGCTCAGTGCAGTGCAGCCAATACAGGCAGCCAAGTGGGAATCATAGGAATGTATGATTTCACTGCCTCTGTAGTATGCCAAGGATGAGCCAAGTGTGCCTCAGCAATGCCAACTGTTGCGAGAAATTACATTTTGAATTGCAGTCCTTAGTTAATTGTACTTTAGTAGTTGTGTGTACAATTAATTAGGATAATTACTAAGTACTTAAAAGGACATTTTGTTTTTGCTCACCTTCCTTCTCCTAAAAACTCATTGGATCCCAGATTATTTTACACTGTTCAGTCACTTATTCCTTCATCATCCCCTGTCACTTTAAAATTGTTACATACCATCAGAGGTAAGTGTTCCCTGTGGTGGTGGAGGGTCAATCCCAAATGGGCTTGCAGTAGGGGAGTCCATGCGTGATCCTCTGGGAAAGGCCCGGTTGTTATTGTCCCTCTGTATCTCATTGGTGAAACGATTGTTAACTGGTATATTCTGCGGTACCACCTGTACCAGTGGGGGAACTACGGGCAGCTCGCTGCGTCCCAATGTCCTCATACACTGCTCCTCCAGTGCAGAGATGAGAATTGACTGGTTATTGACCACACCGGCCATTGTGGCAAACCGGGCCTCCAGCTCCTTGTACCTTGAAGCCAGTCGCATCATCTCAGAGGTCACATTGAGAACGCGGTTCTCCAGCTGGGCCAGCTCCAGAGAGTTGTCTCTTTTCCTGATGATCTCATGCAGCAGCTGCATATAGAGCTGGGTCACCCTGGAGTTCATGTTCCTGCTCTCTTTCCGCAGCAGCTTCATCTCATTCACCAAGTTACCATCCACATCCACCACCAGCTGCAGCGTCTCAATCTCACGCCGCTGTTTGTTGAGCACCTCCCGCACATCTGCAATGTCAATACGGGTCACTCTGTCCTTGTCTGGCTCAGGGCCTGAGGTGCTGGCACAGATTGGACCTGATGACAGATTAAGTATTTAGGAGATTACCAAGAAGCTGTTTTGATTTTTAGAAAAGCAAGGGATCGTTAATTGATGACAGCCATATGATGAATAACTAAAGGTTTATTACAAAAACAAGTTATACTTTGAACCTGTGATTTTCTGCTCCGGTACAAGGAAGGTGTAGGAACACTTTTTGGCATCAGGGTCGAGGGGGGCTCTTTTACTCCTGTGGAGAGAAGGCTCTTTGGACCTCCGGGGTTCCCTGGAGCTCCTGCAGTAACTTTCCTCCCAGAGGGAAAGGCAGAGCAGGGTACACAGGCTCCACATCAGCCCCTGCATTTCTGCTGGCTGGTTAGATTGAGAGGTGGACAGCTGCTGGTGCTCCCTCCAAGTCCCCCCAGGTCTCCCCTGCAAGAATACAAGATGTTAATAGTTGGGACTCGGAAACAGACACTTTCTTTGTTTACAAAGGCTAAGAAAAGGAATTTAAACAGCAGGGATGTTGACTGTATGCTGTTCCAAAGCAGAGGAAATTACTACCATAAGATTTTAATGTCAAGGTATTTGACACTTTTTCAAATATTCACAGACAATAAGTAATTGTTTAGAAAAGTGTTCACTCAGTGTGCAGTAGAAGAGTTATCATGTCAGTGTTCCACATAGCGTTGTTTGTGTGGAAAGATTGAAAAA
This sequence comes from Siniperca chuatsi, assembly GCF_020085105.1. Lineage (NCBI taxonomy): Eukaryota > Metazoa > Chordata > Actinopteri > Centrarchiformes > Sinipercidae > Siniperca > Siniperca chuatsi. Next base: position 22,272,383 of record NC_058047.1, read on the forward strand.
GAGAACGCATTTGCTGTCCAGCCCACGGGACAAGGTCTGCTTTCTGTCTCAGTTAGTTCCCCTGCTGACAGACACCCCATATTTCTAAGGTCTGGTTGGTTTCCCCCCTATTAAGAGGATTGCTGTGAGGCTGCTGGCTGTGCTTTATCTTTGGTACCTGCCCTTACTTCATCTTCCTTACTCAAGGAATGAGATTATTCTTTTATCTAGCAAACTCCCATCATCTTGTCTTGCATAGTATATACCTTTTTTAATGATCTTTTTTGATCACAGGAATTATTCCAGGAATTCGTTTTTAAGAAATCTAGGAACTTTTTTGCAAGTTGACCACAAGAACCCAGTTTCTGTTTCTGGGCTATACTGTAGTTCTGCCTTCCAAAGTCAGTCACTGCTCCTTAGTTTTTATAGTCTGATGGCCCAATAAGTCAGGGTTTGCAGCGCTAAATGGCTGATTTGTCCAACACAAGCTGTGTGACTACTGCAGCTCATGTAGAGCATTCAGACTTTCAAACAAGGGTTGTCACAAGTATCAATATAAGGGGAAGGATAAGAATATTCTTTTAATGTTAATTTTTAAACAACAGTTACGTAGCCCACTTCTGGACTGGTCTAAAATTGTTTAAATTTAATAACACACTAAAACAATATAAAATACACTCTCTTCTCTCCTTTTGATAAGGGTGTATTGCTTGTTTTTAGTCTCCCTTTCTGCCTCTGATCTTCTTTCCAACGTTGATTCAACGTTAACATGCAAAATTAAATTATAAACAGTCGCTTTTTAATTCATGATTTGCCTAATCTTCACACTTGTTTGGATGCAATCAAGATGCTATCTGAAATCGCTTAAGGAACTCTAAGCTTCTGGTTTATTTCCTGAGTTTATGTCCTCCATGTTCTAAGTATTTGGTCAAAAAGGCCTCTAAGAGAGTTCAAGACCTCCCTTCCTGATCAGAGATCTGACCTTATTGTCCTGTGTTGCACAGTGCCCCCCCTTAGTAAAACACATTGACCCCAATGCAGCTTCCTGTGAGACAGGTTAAGTATGCTCACTGCTCCACGTGGCTCCATACATCCAATGGAAATATTTAGTAGGAGGTAGTTTTAGTGTTTCACACACATATAGACAGTCACTACAGGGGTGTGAGATGAAGGCAGGACAACAGTTTGTGCAGAGTTGTCTTTACTCCTGTCTAATTTGAGGGGTGACTGCTGGCACTTCCTTGCCTCTTTCTTGTCCCTGCTGATTTTAGTTCTGTTTCTCATCAATGCACAAGCACAAAAACACTCTCACACAGATGTACACACTGCTCCATTTAACACCCCGATCTGGGCCTGCGCAAGGCCAAGACTGTCTAGCCCTCCTAATCCACTCCAGCGCTCTTCCCAGTCACTTTACTCAGTGCCACATCATTAAGTCCCACCTCCACCCTGAAACTCAGGCCCTGTGTGTCTCCCATATGACACCATTGTGGTTCTTCAGGAATTCTGGCAATTCTGTCACTTGTAACAATATCGAGATGGGAAAGGAGTACAGCTAGTCCAGCAGATCTGTAGAGTGTGTGTGCTCACTCTTGCTGGTATGCGTAAGCTTGTGTGTCCATCTCTATGATTGAATACTGTGTGTGCATGACTATCCAGAGACATTATTCATTTTCATGGTCGTGTGTTTTTCCAGCAGCCGGTGAGTCTGACAGCGTAACCAGGTACGGTATCCTTGCTGACCTCAGTGAGAGCTGCTAATGACTTCAACAGCAGCATCGGCAGTATCAGTTCTCAAGTGTGTCTTCTCTTCCAAACTATGACTGGCTTCCTACGGTTGCTGTGAGCTTTTATAAAGTGTCCATATTCAGCATCATCTATAGTCATCTACATGCCCCCTAAGCATGAACAGGCAACATTACAGCTCATACATCAGCTCTCACCTCCTTCATTTCCCATCTCTTTCTTGTCGTCCTTTTTTTCCCTTCTCTTCCCCGCTTTCCTGTCTGTTGGAGCCTGATTTCCTCTTGGGTGGTGGTTCTGAGAACGAGGGGCTTAGTCTCTTTCAAGGAACCACAGCATATCAAAGACATTCCAGGGAACACGGAGAGGTCACCAGTGTGTTGTGAAGGTACAAGATTTACAGTGTTTCCTCAGAACAAGCAGAGTGTCTCCTTTTTTCTTCCCCAACAAACCGAAACTAAACACTGCTGAAGTGCTTGGGCACTAGCTATTGAGCGGAAAACAGATAAAGTTTTCACCTGTGGGAGTAAAACTTTATGCATGCAAATGTGCCTTCACATATTATGGTTGCAGTCAGTACACCAGTACATTGTGTTTTTGTTTTGTAGATTGGAAATTTGGATTTCATTCTGCAAGCTGAGAGTTATATTTGTAACCTCTACATTACAGAAGAGCAGTTTTAATATGCCACATTTCTACATCAGTGCAGCTGCCCTACTTGACCAATTATATTGGTTCAGCACAGAGTTCAACACAAGCAACAAATAAAAGTCCATGCATGCCTGACTAGACCACTTGGATGTTTCTCAGCAGGCTGTACTTAAATCTGATAGACCAGCCTGTTTGCTCAATACGGTTTTGGCTTACAATGCAAGCACTGTGCATTTCCTGTATTTATTCTGTGTGCATTTCTATGACAAATTGATACAAGTTCAGTGCACCACAGCACATGTACCATGTGCATTTTTTTATTACCATGGATAAAGACAAAAGTTTGCTTTTGGCTCACACTTACAAGTGCTGCATGTCTGCGGTAGTGTGCCTTGGCATGAACAAGCAATGTTCCCTCACATGTTTCTAACTCTTGAGTATCATTTAGCTGGAAATACACTGAGGTGCTTCAGAGAAATGTTACTTGCAGTTTGAACCTAGAAGAGAACTGAGCTATCTGTGCAGATACTACAGAGACTGAATACGAGAAAGAGACCAGGAGCGACAGGCTGTAAGGCTGAGACAAAGCACAAAGATTTAAAAGGATAGCAAAGACAGTCGTGGATTACAGATGGAAGAGACTAATAGCAGTAGAAAGTGGGTCATGGTCCTTTTTCCCCTTCCTGGCCAGGCATTATGAACATAACTTGACGCCGAGCTTTTCTTAGATGAAATACTATTACTTTTTTTAGTCTTGACAAATTTGCACTCTTTTCTCTGCCTGTTTCTTTCCATTTAATAACTTTCCTCTCTGTTTAAACCCCCTCCTCCTTACTTTCCTTTCCTTCCGTTTTAGAATACTTTCCTTCCTCTTTGTGCTCTCTGTTTTGTGTTCCTTCTCCTCTTTTCACTCCAGGTCTTTTGGTTACTGCTAAATCACTTTGCAGTGACACATGAAAGCCATAGATTGTAAGCAGGACAGACAATAAGAGAAATTGAAACAAATTTTCTCCTTATTATCAATAGGAATTATTACATTTCTTGTTGGCTCAGCCCTATCGACAAACAGCTCTTGTATTCCATAACATCCATGGGAACTCTGTGGAATAAAGGATTTGCAGCAGGCCTCTACCTCCGCCTGACTTTATATATTGGCAACAGTACGAGCTTCATAAGTCTTCCTAAGTGCTCTGCTGGGTCCTCACCCCGCTAATAGTTATTAATAGTCAGGAGACATATGACAGTGGCTTTTTAATAGTCCTCACTCCCCGCTGATTGTCTCTCTGTGTCTCTCTCCATTTGGCTGAGTTATGGTTTTAATTTATTTTCATGGCTGTTATTGGAGCAGTCTAAAGACAGACAGTATTTATGTGTAACCTACAGTACTTCCTTTGCTCTTTTTACCACACACACTTTCATCCAACAGGGAATAATTATAAAATAGTACAAGGCACAATTATGTTACTGTTTAAGCCCATTAGACTAAATGCAAACTATCTAATGTGCCATCTACGTCTGCAGCTCGTCTATACTCTATACTTTGCTTGTGGTTTTTGTTAAGGCAGTTATGTTTGAGATGTACAGTTCTACTGGATCTTACTGAATGCAACTCTTTGACTTGAAAAGTAGAGGTGATTTTCTGAAACCTGGGGCTTTGGTTGATTTATCAAATAATAATTAAAAAGCTTAGCACCATGCTGACATATCTCTGGACTGCTTCATTCCACACACAAATGCACAGGCAGTTATTTTGTTCTTCACACATGTACATATTTGCACACAATTTTTATACACAGACCTACAAAAAAGTGCAAAGTATCGTCAACTTTGCTCCTGGCTTTGCTCACTGTGATCATCAGCTCAGTTGTGCACTCCAGTGTTGTTGCCTTGATAAAGCCCACAGCTGACTAACTATATTCAGATTGGGTTTGGCTTGCTTTAATTATGCTCACCCCACACTCACTCTGGAGGTGTGTGTGTGTGTGTGTGTAACGATGACACTGGCTTTCATCTGCTGGTTTTCTGTGTAGGAGCTGATGTTGATGGTAATTAGCTTTGCGCCTGAGCAGGAGAGAAATAATTCTTATCTGCATGTTATCAGAGAGGAAATGACCAGAGAAGTCATTAAGCAAGAGGGCTGCTTACATTACTGCTAGACAGGAAAAATCTTTTTTGCCTTGTTGGTTAAACAGCATAATGAATGTTTGTTTGTTGTTACCTTAGAAAGGCAGCCATATTTCACACTTGTGGCTTCAGGTTAGTCTGTATGTACTGGCGAAAATCCTCCTAGAGTGCAGGCATCATTTTGTGATCTGAGCCAAGGCAAACTGCTTAATAAACAATTGGTATAAACTGCTTCCATGGAAAATTGGCTCACTGCAGGTGTGTGCTCTTTGGGATGAATCCCATTAATGTCTGTACTATACTACATGCACTCATTTGCCAGTTTATTAGGTACACCTAGCTAAAACTAATGCAGTCTAACACAACAGTCCGGCCTTGAGAACCACAAAGTACATCCTCCAAAATCACCATACAGTTGAGTCAACACCTCTCTAAAACAGTTTCATCAAAAACTGAACATCATAATCTTCATGACGGTAGGATTTATTGCAGGACTTTTGTATTAAACTGCATTAGTTTTAGCACAGAAAGTAAGATAATCAAACAAGATGGCTTCTGCCTTTCCTGATGCTTTGCGCTCACATTAAATGAATAAAAGCGGAGAGAATCTGTTGTGATGATCATGAGAGTGTAACATTTAGATTCAGGCTGTCATCCTGCCAGAAGTATCTTTTGACTGTTGTGTGGGTTTCAGAGCTCCTGGTCACAGTGTGTCTCCTGCAGTGATTTACCAATTCTGATGTGTCAATCTGTAGCCTGATGGATTGCAGCTCAAAAAGCAGGGGGGAAAGATTTGGACAAAATGTATTTATATTTTCATAGCCAATGTATTTCCCAGCCTCAAATCCCCAGCTTCCACTCACCCATCTGGTCCTCAGACTTTCCCACAACAAGTCCAAAATGCCCTAAAACACACAACACATCATCACTGGTCAGAAGAAAGAGAGAGAAAAAAGTAAAAACAAAAGATGGGTGAGCAAAGGAGTGAAGAGGGTTTGGCTTTGGAACCCGAGCAACAATAAACAGCAGCACTGCTTTACATGACAACATGGAGCTCAGCCAGCTCCACTGCTGGTACACAGCCAGAGAGCAACTTCCTCCCAGCATCTCATCCATACAAAATGTCACCAGCCACCAATTTTGTCAACGGAGCTGAGTTACATGACCACTCATACATTCAGTCCCTCAAAGACACAAATTGACTCATTCTTTTGTGCTTGCTAAACAGTTGGGTACAGAGTGGGAAACTGCTGAGAAACCATCTCAGCACAGTGGCTCAGTGGTTAGCACTGTCGCCTCTCAGCAAGAAGGTCCGGGTGCTCCGATGCTCCCACCATCAAAAAACATGTATGTTAACCATAAAAAAAAAAAAAAAGTATGTTAATCCTCCTGTCAGTGCACTGGCCTTAGAACTGGCAGTGCAGTGGCTGCCCACTGCTCCTAATACTTAGGTGGGCACTAGACGTTGTACTGTGTATGATTGTTTCTAATTTATGTATTGAATTTAGAATACAGTATAGAATTAAAATAACGAAGAACAAAGAAATAGCTAAGATGTGAGGTTATCAAGGAGAGGGAGAGAAGTGAACACAGGCGAGTGGGGAAGTAGTGAAATACTGACATAATGAAACAATTAATGAAATTACATGACTGTACACTCAAACAGTGCTAACAACAAGGAAAAACTCATAACAGCCTCAACAAAATTGAAGAAACAGTGGAACACAGTGGAATAGGAAATACATTGTAGTACAGTATTAGTGGTGTTGTTTTATATCTCCTCATTAAACCGTGCATGTTTGAAATATTAAAAGGGAAATCAAGGCAGATACAAAGAGCTAGACTAGGATTTTCTCTACATTTATAACTTGGGGCCTCCCTCTAGAGTTGAAGGAAGGATGAGGTGGAAAAACGAAGACGCTGGGTTAGATTAAGTGGTTCTGTTTACGAAAACATTATCCCAATAAAAACCCCAGAAGTGGTTCCTGCCTACCAAGTTTTCTACTTTCATGATGCTATATTACTACTGAGGAGGGGGCGCGCAAAGCCCCCCCCCCCCCCGGAGGCCCCATGGCCCCCATCTGTTTTCCTTCTTTTTATAGTGAAACTCTAAACACGTGGGCTGATGTTGGGGTCAGAGGTCTATATGTGGGATTAAAGTGCAGTCCCACTCTTGCTCTACTCTCCCCACCCCTCCATCTGTCATACGTCGTCAGGACTCTCAACTCTCCAACACCTTCCTCCATCACTCCATGACACTCATCCTCTTACCTCCCCCTTTCACAGAACAAACACACAGCCTGCCCCTCACCACAAACACAACTCTCCTTGTAACACACACTCACAACGATATGTGCAGGCATGATATTAATTCTTGCATAACAAAATCCCAGCAGTCGACATCATCCTAAACTAGTGTCGACCCAAGTCATTTATTACCCAGGCTGACAGATTAGCTGTTACCTTTCCTGTTCAGGTGGCTTTTCTCTCTGATTAAATTAAACTCTTAAAGTGACACTTGGCTTTTGAACGAACACGTGCTGCTGCTGAACAGCGTCAGAAAAGAGCTGGAGGAGGGTCAGGGGAGAGAGGAGAGCCTGGAGGGACGGGAGTATTAAAATGTTACAGCACTTGTAAATGTTAGTTTGGCTGGATGGTGTAAATTTTCAGATTTTAGGAGATTACTCGTAGTTACTTTTACTCTCTCTTGGTTTTATTTCTCCTCTGAGTCACACCTCACCCTAAGCTCATACCTCTGACTGCACATGCTTTCTATTAGTTGAACCAGCAAGGAAGAACACATAAATTCTCTCTAACACACACACACACACCATTAAACACTCATTTCCCTACTGGTTCTACTTAGTTACATGCCTCCACTTCTCTTGTCTGTTTGTGCTGACCTCCTGGCTGACCTCTTCCTCCCTAACGTGACCTGTCCGTTCAACTGTGTCCAAGCTCTCATTAGGGGGATTCTAAATTAGCTTCACGCTGCAGCTAGAGACTTTATTCGAATTTTTCTACTGCTTTTCCTCTTTTTTTTTTCTTTTCTTTTTTCTCCCCACAGTTGTTCTAATCTTTTGTTTTTCTTCACCCAATCCAATAGTGCTACAGACAGCCTTGTAGCTCGTAATGTAGGTTTGAGTTTTAAGAAATATAATGTGTCCGGTTTGTTCTGCTGTGGTTGGATTTATCAGCATGCGGTCAGCACAGAGGAAGAGCACAGCTTTTTTGGACAAGCCCGTGTCTGTATCCAGTGCGTGTTATCTGTGTCAGCTTCTATATGTTTTCCTGATAAGATCAACTGAGCTGTCTGTTACACATCTGCGGCTGTGAAGGGCTCACACACAGCCTCAGGCCAAATAGCGAGATACCATTGGCCATCTGCCCATCACCCAAAAACCGCAGTTGGCTGGTGCTGGCTGAGTGAGCCATCAATCTCCTGCTGTGTTACAACACAGTCTGTGACAGGACGGCAGCGGTTAACTGGCTCTGACAGCCTACCATGCACTACCTGACCGCTTTTTATTGGCTTGTCCTGGGAGTTTTAAAAACTTTAAATAGGAAAAACATCAAACAGAAATTCTTGTGATTTATAGTCCGGTGTGAGGGTTAAGAGAATGGTTAGTTTATGTGTGGATTGATTGTAATGACCCATTTAAAGTTTTCTCCCAGGCCTGTCCCCCATGCACCCGAGTTTCAGGTGAACCCGAGGGTCAAACGTTACCACTCCAGCACGGAATGTTCTGGATATTCCTCAGACAGCTGCTCCCTCCTTCTCTATATCTTTTTTTTAACTGTCTTTTTTTTCTTTTCCAGGCTGAGTTATTGCAGGTATTGATATTATGATTTGTTGCTCTACGGGAAAAACAAGCAAGCTCATGAAATGTTTTCTTAGCCTTTTGCCATTCCCTCATTTTTGCCTTTTTACTTCAAGCTAAGCCTTTTTGAAGCTCAAAGAGTGCGTGTTTTTATGTGTGTGTGTGTGCTCAGTACTGTCCGCTCTCTCATGGTCGTTTACAGCATTTACAGATGTGGCTATGTAGCGAACAGACTATTTTCCACAGATCCCACCAACAGACCAGGACGTAAGTGAAAACATTTGAAGATAATTGCGAGTTGGTGATATGGAAGTGCACCAGATTGATGTTGTTAGTGTTCAAAGCTTTTGCTATCATGGCAAGGTTGTGACTGAAGTGTCTTATGTCCATGGGGTGTATTTGATAGAGGATGTGGTTAGGGTTGGATTACACTGTATCATCACTTTTTTTCTCTCACAAACAGCCTGTTAACTTTTAAGGATTTTACAGACTACAAAGTAAATTCTGTGCGTCTCAACGTATGATCTCACGACCCCCATATGTAACAAGGAGACGCATGTGCTGGAGACATGTCACCACCTCGTTAGGTGTAATATTATTGATCTAACCCCAATTCCACCAGGTTAACCTGGCTCCACCCCTGCACCCCAGTTAGAGACCAGGCTCAGATGGTGCTGTATTACCAAACCAAAGCAAAGAATAAATAAACAAACCTGGCTCCAGAGCTCAAATCTCTCCAACTGATCAGATCAGCCTACCTCAAGTGTTTTGCTGGAATGCCTCACTTTTCTTTCTCTTCACTTTTTTTTTCTTTTCTCTCTTTAGCTTTCTGTTTCTCTTCAGGTTGGATGTAGTGTAAATTTTAGATAATGTTTAACAGCTGGGGTGTTTCTCCCTGTTGCATTTAGAAGAAAACACAGACACAGATGACTAAAAAGCTTTTCATTTCTTAAAGCTCTATTAAAATTTACCCACTACACAACGAAAATGCCAAAATCACCAAACACTGTACTTATACTACTTTACTTTTGTAATTCATTCCTATATTTTACCCACACAGATGGCATCCTACACACCTTTTAACATCCATTACTTGGTCTCATTTAATATAGGTCACATGTGTTGAATGTATACACATGATACAGTTCTCAGCATGCTGTACACAGTGTAGCTCAGGCCTCAAACTCCAGAGGAAAGCCAAAGAAGCGTTGCTAAATGTTTCTGTCTGCAGCCGGAGCCTCCAGTCACGAAACGTCCTAACCTCTCCAGCCTCTCAGCCAGAGCTCTCACAGCTGCCCAGACACACACGCTCATACATGCACGTACACACACACACACACACACACTGTCATGGTGACATATACACTCCAAAAACAAACTTGGCAACAGAATGAACTCAGGAAACATTTACCTTTTTTGTTACCAGTAGTGGGGGTGTGTTTCCTGCAGTTATAGTTTCACGTGTGTATTGTATTGTGTCTTCACCGAGCTGCAGTGCTCAGGACTCATCTCTCTCTTTGTCCCAGTCCTCTGAGATGCTCCCCTCCACTCACTCCTTCTGTCCTGCAGCTGAAAATCACAATACAAGGTCTTTTTTGCCAAGGCCCTACTTCTCCAAAGATGTGCTCCTCCCTGTGGACTCAGCTGTCCTGGTGCTCGGGTTGGGGCATGGTTCAATAGCCGGCCACTTCAACAGACTGAGCTCTGACGACTACTGCTTTGAGTTTTTCACAAAGGATGGGGGAGACTAGAAGAGGGAGTGGAAGGAGGAAGAGAGGGGAGGAGAAGGGGGATGAGGGTGTAGGAGTTGGAGATTGCCTTTTTTTTTTTTCTTCCTCTATTATTTTTTGGATTGGCCCAGCCTAGCTCTGATGTCACTGATGGGGGGAAAAAAGACAAGAAAAAGAGAATAACAGAGCTGCCTCATTAAGTTTCCCATCCTCAACAATGACAGTCACGGTTCTTATATAGAATGACAGAGTTGAGTGAAAGGAAACGAGATCTGTTTGAATTCAGAAGTGTTTTTGCGGAGTCTGGGGCACAGACACAAGCTGCTTCGACCCCTTCTTCTTCGATTACAACCCACAATTCCCCTCCTCTTTTGCTCTCTCCTTTAGCAACGGGAAGAGCTGATTGTAATGCTGTGGAGGTTTCTGAGCAGCTTCCTGTAGAGCTTCAGCTGTGAGAGCAGGAGAAAAAGGAAAGCAGATAAAAAAGATTAGTGATGTTATTTGAGTAAAATCCTTGCTCCAGGTGGAGTCTGAGCTTGTCCAGCCTTCGCTTGCTCCTTATCACCGCTGTCATTTACTTTAATGTCTTTAGGTGTGTGAGACATGGACAGATGTCTTTTCTTTCTTTTTTTTTTGTGCTGAAATATTTGAAAGATCTCTTTTTTGATAACTGGATGAGTAGAGCAGATAGAAGATTATGTTTTCTCCTTACTTTGTGACCACATTTCTTCCCTCCTACCCTTAGGTTTCTAACTTGATCCTCAGAGAGTTTTGCCACATGTAAACACATACAAAGTGTCTGTGTACCCTAACCACAGGTTCTTGCATGAGCACGCATCTGTCTGTGGGTGTTCCAGGCATTATGGATTTGTGCATGACGAACTGCTGTTATCCCTGACATGCTCTCAGAAGAGCAGCTACAGCGGTTAAGCCTTCGGGATCCCTCTCTTCCTCCCCATCTCTCACTTTCCTCCTTACAGCTGCATCTCCAAACGCTTGTGAACTGCCTCACACCCTCCCTCTGATTCTAATCAGATGGCGTTGTGTTTGTGTGTGTGTGCCGTGTGCATGGTATCTTGAAGACGAGATTTGGCCATTTTTTATCTACTGGATGTGGTCCCACAGATCTGTTGTTGTTGCTTATTTGTGTAACGCTGTTTTCCAGGGAACGGGGGTGGGAGGGTTGTCATGTAGTTTACTGTGTGATAACTTTTCTTACATCTGCACTCAATCTCGACGCTGCCGTGTGAAAGAAATATTGAGCGAGAGAGGAGGTAAGAGGAGAATGGAAGGAAAGGCACACCATCAGTTCACTACTGAAGTTTGTTAATCTCTGTTTTCAGAATGGTGGGAAGCTTCTTCAGGGTTTTCCTCTTAATGTTAATATTTATGTAATGAGAGACTAAGAGATTCTTAGTCTCTCATTACATAAATATGTAAACTGCTCTGCTCCAAGTCTGCCAAAAAGAGTCAAGGAGAGAGGGAACATGGAGGGGGAGGGGGAAATGGCCTCCAGTTGGAAAAGCTGAAGAGAAGATCAGTCATCCACCCTACATTCACTAAAGGCACTCCTTTAGGTCCAAGGGGAGGTCTGTTTGAATCTTGAGAAAAGTATATGCAAATAGGACAGTTTGTGCAGGGTTGTTAATCCTGTCTGTTTTGGCCTCTGTGATATCAAACAAACAGTCTGCAATTACCAGCTGGTTTCACACCAAGAAATTCACAGCTGCATGGCACTCCTCCAAGGAAATCTGGCCCTATTACGATGTCCAGCCTTGTTTGTGTCTACGTGCTTGCTTTCTAATGAGCAGGCAGGAAAATCCTTGTGTTCCTCACTAGTGTTTAAAATGACACCTCCAACAGAGGGACGCTGTCCTCATTTGGCTTGCACTGGGCCCCTCGACTCACTAAATGGTGAGAGCATGCGGGAAGGAGGGCTGTTTGTTTCTCCTGCTTTGATGTAACGTGTTGCATCTTTTTCTGTCTGCTGCTTTATTTCAGGGATGTACCTGTCTGATCTGACATATATAGACTCAGCCTATCCCTCCACAGGCAGCATACTGGAGAACGAACAGAGATCAAATCTGATGAATAACATTCTCAGAATCATATCGGACCTGCAGAGGTCCTGCACCTATGGTGAGTTTAGACACACACACACACACACACACACACACACACACACACACACACACACACACACACATTCATGGGATGGCAGTGTGCTATATGGACAGGAAAAACTAGAGGGCCCAGGCCAACATCGACCCAGCTGAAGTATCTGTGAGGAAGTGAGCTGATCAATCGCATGTCCTCACTGTACTCTGAGATCTGATTATGTCCTTCATGTGGAACACAGAGGAGGAGAGAGTCAGTATAAAGGCTGGAGGGAAACTGCATCATAGCCTTGCCACTTCATTTTCTGTTGCCATGGAGACAAAATGAAAAAATCTCTGCCATTCATCAATACTTCTGTGTGTTTCTGTGACATCTGAACAATCAAATATACTCATATTAGTTCAGATAGTTTTTCCTCTGCATTCAGCTTCAGTCAAAAATCAGTCAAGCATTTTAGGATATTTTATACTTTTTTAATTTGTGGATAATCAAAGAAAACCCAAATCAAGATTACAAGGCACCATACCCTTCAGTTAAAACAAATATATGCACAGAATTTCCAGAATTTTTATAATTTAACCACTGTCCACTCCTTGACATGCCTGAACCCTTCCTGTTTTTGTTTGGTTTCAGTGTAGTCCAGCTGTTTATTATTATTCAGAGATTACAGATCCTCCAGAATAAGGCTAGTAGACAGTTTTTACATGGAGTAGAAACCATGCATGCCCTGGGTTGAAGAGTGCTACAGCATACTAGCACAGAGTATTGGAGAGAAGCCATTTTTTTTCTCCATGAGCTATTACCTAGCAACAATCTGGCTACTGCTTTGTAGCTGACCTGCACTTGAGCTCTCTGAAAGGACAAGTTTGAAGTACATTTTCAGTAATAATGAATAAAGTTTCACATATTAGTAAATTGTTATCCTCACTCCAGACATACTTTATAGCCTAGAGATGTTGGCAGTTTTAGTAACATGGGATCACATGAACACGTATGTGCATTCATTCTAATGTTTGTCATTATCTTCCCTCTTTCAGATATACCGGTGTTGCCTCATGTACAGAAGTATCTCAACTCAGTCAGGTATATCGAGGAGCTGCAGAAGTTTGTAGAGGACGACAATTACAAGTAAGAAACAGAATTTACAGAATTCGCTGTACATAAAAGCAGCAACTGTTGGCCAACTCAGATAGACACTAAGCTTTTGCCTCATAATTTCTGATTTAGTCACAGGAGCAATTTCCTGCCAGGAAACCTAAATAGTTTTTTTTATTTTTTATCCTGTTTCTAATTTTATTGTTTGCTGCCGGGCACGGTGCTCATCTGTGTTTCCCAAAAACATTCCATCCTCATAATTATTTTTATGATGAGAAATTTATAGAGGATGATTTCAAGCTTATGGATTTATCAATGTTGTTTATTTAGGTTGTCACAGAAGATTGAGCCAGGCACCAGCACACCACGAGCAAACGCCTCCAAAGAGGATCTTGTTGGTAAGATGGGTGTTAAATGTAGAATCAAACCTGTTTAATCATCTCTTTTTCTTTCCGTTTTTCCTGGTCTATAAATTTGTCCTTCTCTTACAGGCCAGGAAGCGTCAGCATCTCCTCTCTGCGGCCGTAAATGTACGGTAGCAGCTGAAGGAACCAAAGTCCCGGCTACACCTCCCTCCCCCAGGAACCTGCTGCCCTATGGACACAGGAAGTGTCACAGCCTGGGCTACAAGTCAGTTTTTGTTTTTATTTTGTATTCGGTAGAAAAACGGTATTCTCATCAGTCAACAATGCATCAATTCTAAGGCAGATGATAGCCTGAAAACCATACAGAATTTATTAAATAATGTCATGAAGTAAAAAAAATACTTACCTCTTTCTTTTTCCTTCTCTTTTCTCTCTGTCCCTGCTGTTTGCTGTGTTCTGCGTCCACATAGTTTCATCCATAAGATGAATACAGTAGAGTTTAAAAGTGCTACGTTCCCTAACGCTGGTTCTCGCCATCTGTTGGACGACAGTGTGATGGAGAGCCACAGTCCCACCAGGGGACAAGCAGAGAGCTCAACTCTGTCCAGTGGTATTTCACTTGGTAAGATGTGCACTTATTACCACAACGCACAGTTTGTATCTTCAATGACATGTTGTGCCTTTTTTGTGATGATTTTGTATTTGTTTACAGGGAGCAGCGAGGGCTCTGAGCTCAGTGAAGAGGTGTCTTGGCCAGCGTTTGAGAGGTAAGGTTAATACGTCTGTGTCTGCGGTGCTTTTTCATCACATCCACATGTAAGATCATAAAATACCCCCATCCCAGATGTGATTGTATAATTTTCAAAGCTCTGGCCTCAAGACGCAGCTATGCAAAATTATCCACCATTAAAACTCAACACACAAATGCCATGCCAAGCCATGCTTTTAGCCTTGCAGCCAGGGCCGTCGTGCCTCATCCCTCCACTGCTGCTCTCAGATGCTTCTGCTTCTCCAGCAGCCTGAAATTTATTAAGTGCTTAATATTTAAATCCCCTAACCAGTAGTCCCACTGTGCCAACAAGTGTCCACTCACTAGTTCTGAAATAGATTCACAGCTCAAGAATCAGCTGGCCTGAAAATCATCTTAACCTTCTTTCCAAAACACAATTTCTTTAAACTTTTGAATGACCCTGTCAACACACATTCATCAGTAACTCCTCTAACCAAATGACCGCTCCTCCATCCAGCCCTAACCCATGCAATTTGAAGGGGAAAACAACAACCAAAAAACACCCGCACAGCCTTAACAGTGTCCCGTGCCCCCCTATTCTATCCTGTCTTATCCTATTCTGAACAGGACTCGGTTCTATCACTCTCTGGGCCCAGTGACCCGTGTGGCCCGCATCCCCTACAGAGGAGTCCTGAGGCCCAGCAGGTACACACGTCCCGACCGGAACCAACCTGACCTCAACCAAACCCTCTCTTATCCTCACTTCAGGCCCCTCAGTCCCTGTCAGGGGCCGCTGTGTGCTGGTGCTTAGAGTGTGTAGTGCTGGGATAATCTTGCGATGGGAATCGGGTGTGTGTGTGTGTGTGTGTGTGTGTGTGTGTGTGTGTGTGTGTTGGTGAAATCACGAACCAGGTGAAGTGCAAAGGATCTGTTTGGGGTCATGATTCCTCATCTTTTGCTGCATATCATCAGTCTATAATCTGTCTTTTGCTTTCTTAAGTTTCTTGCATGTCTGCCTCACACTCACACAGTCACACACACATAAAACTCATAGTCAACCTAGACTTCTTCTTGTGATAAGTTTCCAAGATATTTCACAGCTTGGAGCTAAAAATGAGTTTCCATGTGTTACTGGAAACAAACTGTTACATCCTCATTCCTGAGGTAGAGAGGAACAGACTCTTCAGGATTATTAAAGCCAATTCTCATGGACGTTGCATATTAAGCGTCCCTTGCGGTTAGGGATGGGTCTCTCTCTGTCTCTCTTTTTCTTTCCACCAGGCTTCACTGGGCTCCTCCACTGGGCTTCCTGCTCTGATCCTCCAGACAGACACAATCTGCACACCACCTTGTTCGTTTCTGCTCTTCTTTCTGCAGTGTTAAGATTTATATCTCTGAAATTTAGTTCTGTGAAAACAAGACAGAAATAGATGTCATTTTAAAAACATACTTTCATGAAGCAGAGTTGAAGGTGGCTTTGCAGATTGCGTCTGCCTTCACTACTAGTTCATCTCTGAGTTGGTCTGGTTATGTTTGCGTGCATGTGAATATGCATGTTTTCCTGTGTGTCTGTTTGTGTATATAGCTTGTAATGTTTGTCTTTGTCCTGTTGTAGCTCAGCGGAGTCAGAGGAGCTTGCAGTTCACTTGTATCCCGGAGCAGTCACAGTGCAGGGGGTGCTGAGGCGGAAGACTGTGCTCAAAGAGGGCAAGAAACCAACAGTGAGAACGCGCACACATACACGCACTCATATATACAAGTGCATATGTCCATGTGCTGTTCATACACATATACTTACCTGCTATACAGGAGCAGATGGGCAATAAATGCTGTCTGCAGAGCGCAGATAGGGCCTCAGAGACTCCTTAATCTGCAGAACATCTCTGTTTCTGTCTGTTCCTTACGCTCATTGCAGTTCTCTTCCTGCTTTTGTTTGCCTTGTGCCTCTTAAGCCATTTTTACATTTGTACTGAGATTATAAAGTCAATTTTATGTAAATAGCCCAATATCACAAATCACAAATTTACCTCAAGGGGATTTACATAGCTAGAAACAAATCTGGAGCTCTTTATGCAGTTGAAATAACTTAAACTTGTCATAGCTGTAGGGTGATTTACGAGCTTCTTTGATGATGTAACAAGGTCTAAAAAATGTTTCCCAATCTGGCCATGTAGTCAGGCGAAATCTCTCCACAACAGGAGTATTAATTAGTGGGTTCACTTATTCCCTTTTTTTCTTCACATGTCTTTCCTTCATCTCATAACTCTCTTTATTTTCCTTGAATTAGTCTTTAAAATCTTCCAGTGTTTATGGAACAAAATGCCAATTTTGCACACTTATCCTCCATTAATCCAAGAAAGCATAGACAAGCAAAGACTTTTTTTCTTCCTTGTGATTAATCTCTGTGTCTCTGCCTTTCTAATCTTGTCTCTTTATCTGTTCCAGCCAAGGGTTTGTGAGTTACAAAAACATCCACAGAGGTTCCTCTTTATAACAATCTGATAGCACACGAGTGCCATATATGTAGCATCAGACTGAAGTGGAGTTGACGATTGGATTTCACTTTTGTGCCTCCAGGTGGCATCATGGACCAAATACTGGGTTGCTCTTTGCGGAGCCCAGCTCTACTACTACCCTGCCAAGTCCCTGAAGGCCACTGAGAGGAAACATGTAAGTCACACAAACACTCACACTGGTCCATTGCCATCCTCTGTTGAACAGTCTCAGGGCACAGTCATGCCATGCGTTTTTGGAGCGGATTCAATTTTGGAGGTTTTACTATGTTTGTTTGTTTAGGCAGGTAAGGACAATAACAGACAGCTGCACTGAGACACCTGAAAGTCTCACACCTCTTCCATGTGAACTGCAGTTGTTGATAGATGTGAGAGTAAAATGAGCACCAAACGACCCAAAAACACACTCAGTTTTACAAGGAGACGACATGTGATAGCCATTACTTACTCACTCTTAGAAAGTTTAACTACAGAATGAACTCAGAGTGAAACACTTAATGGTTCTTCTTCATGTGTTTTTTTTACTTAGTATGCACAGGAAAAGATGCAGATGAGAAAAGTTGCACACAAACAAGTGGAGCGTGTTCAGTGTATCTGGCTTGGTGTGTGTTTTGTGTGTGAGAGTGACAGGAACATTTACTGAAACTGTACAGGAGCTCAGAGGAGAGCGTGGGGAAGAAAAGAGGCAGGAGGGACAATAAGAACTGGAAGAAAACAGTAAACGAGTGTGTATGTGTGTGTGTATGGCGGACAGACAGATGGTACCATTCATTGAATAATGAGACCAATGACATCACTGCAGTCCTGTGTGTCACTCACAGGCAAATGAGAACCTTGTGGAGTGCACATGCAGATTCACAGGCAACACATTCCTCTTAAGTAGCATTTAGACACAACAGACTCATCATGAGAAAGAAAATGAACTCTAGTTTCCACTTGTCCTCTGCCCAGTTCAAGTCGACGTCCAGTAAGACCGTGTGTGTGGTGGGTCTAATGGCCATGATGGCTGACGATCCCGAGCATCCTGATGTCTTCTTGCTGACAGACTCTGAGCACGGTGAGACGCGCGCACGCACGCACACACACACACACACACACGCGCTCACACACACAAAAGCAAAACAGAAATGACTAACACAAGCAAGCAGTCAGCTCTCTGAAAACGGATGCAGTAAAAGAGGTGAACTGGGTCAGTGGAGTTTGGTTTGAATCACCTGTACATATTCATGCATGCACGTACACACACACACACACACACACACACACAAATTCAGACTCTGTCGATCTCTCCGAACACTAAGTCTAACTGTCAGCTTAAGTATGTGACTGCATGCTAGTCATATCTAGCATTTTTCATGTTCATGCACAGCTGTTAATGCACGCATTACACTCTGTCCTGAACTTTTCCACTGTGAATTTGTTTTTATTTTACTGGGCGGGCCAAAGTCAAGTGAGGCTTCAGCCATCTTTCCAGAGTGTTGAGAAAGCAGGTGGAAACAAGAGACTTGGCATCTCATGCTGTTTGTCTCCATTGCCTAGGTAACACCTACAAGTACCAGGCAGGAAACAGAATGAACGCTTTGCTCTGGTTCAAACATCTGAGTGCTGCCTGTCAGAGCAATAGGCAACAGGTATGGAGTCACATAAACACACACACACACGCTGTTCCTTACATTTTACACACCTCACCTTTTTTTTTCCCCAGGTGCCAGCCAATCTGATGTCATTCGAGTGACCGATGCTGAGGAGAGTGACTGAGCAAAGGAGAGAGGGATGAGGACACAGACGAGGAGGATGAGGAGGAGTATTGACTCAGTAGTGGGAGCTTTCACTGCCATGAGCCCTGACCGCTGATTCTCCGATTCTATCCCCGGCCTCACTGCAGCCTCATCTGCCACCACTGCCTTAACCAGTACCCTGTGTGTGTGTGTGTGTGTGTGTGTGTGTGAGTGAGAGAGAATTCGAGTCTGTGTGTGGATGGAAGTGACTGTTTTGGATGTACTGACTACTGAACAAGGACCTGCACCACTGCTCTTGTCTCCCATTTGCTCTCAGTGTCTTGTTTTTACTGTTCAGCACTTCAGTGGAGCCATTCGACTTCTCCTCTCCTCTCTCGCAGGCAGACTGTCCTTGGATGGCCAGAAATAACCCTCTCCTCTGTGTTTTTTTTTTTTTTTTTTTTTTTAGGGGTTAACTATTTTTATTTGTTCCCCCGCCATGCTCGAACGCAGGCTTCCTGCCTTTTAATCGGCTGGACACACAATCACAACACACACACTCACATCGGACTAACCCATTGGACTTTGGAAAGTTTGAAAACACTTTTTTTACTTACTCGGTTCACACTTTCAATTGTTGGTCTCTTCATTCACTTGAGTTGGCTTGGAGTCACAGAATTATTTGCATGAACCACACACTCTCTCTCTCTCACACACACACACACACACACACAGGCCTATTTGATCGCATTGTCGTAAACGTAAGGGCTCTGATTCGCAATCGATTCCAGCAGGAACAATTCCCACACTTCCTGAATGTGTCTAGTTTTATTACAGAACTTAGCCCCCCCCACCCCCGCCTTTTCTGTCATATACTCACTAAGTGTTCTGTACGTATGTGTGCGTGTTTGTATAACTGCATTGGGTGAGGAGGGGTGGGGGTGGGAGGGCAAATATTTGCTTAAATGACAGGAATCTTGTCTGTGTTCCACATAGGTACGATAATCCCAGAATCTAAGCTAAGACGTGTTCACGGTTGGGTAGACAAGAGTTACTCCTTTTACAAACCTGTATTTTTGTGTTCTCCAGTGTTGTCTGCTCACTGTCGGCTGCCGTCAGCTCAGAAAAAATGACGCTTGGTTCACCAGACTCACACACATACTAAACACTAAAGATATGAAACTGTGAAAGAGTCCAAGAGAGAGAGCAGCAAGAACTCATAATATACGATTTTCTCTCCACTTCTTGTTGCTTAATATGGTTAGAGCCTCTGGTCTGGAGCAGACATTCAAAGCTACCTGGAGCCATACAGAGTCTATTTTAAATCTTGTTTGTTTATATTGTTTGTTAGCTGTTTTTTTTTTTTTTTTCCTTTTATGGGAGGGATGGTGCAGTTCACAGTATTGCCATGTAGTAGATGATTGCACGTCAATGTAGTTTTGTCTGTTACATTTGAATGTTACATTTTTGTGTTGTTCTCCCTTTTTGGAACATTTATTTTGAATATTTTATGTATATGTGAATTTTCTATTTTTCTTTTTTTGCCCCTCCAGGACCCTACTCAGTTTTAGGCCCTAACCGTATTACATCTGATTTGCAATAGCATCAAGCACCTTGGTTAAAATTAGTGCCAGGTGATGTAACGTCACTGTTTTTCTTCAGGTTAGCGAAACGTTAGGAAGGATGGAGCTGCAGTGGAAGCAGATGCACTGGCATGTTTCAGTGGGAAAAACCTGGGATTTACAGTTCCCACTGTGCATCACAGATGTTTCAGGGTGCCACAAATAGACTATTGCTGTTTTGTTTTTGTTGGGAGCAAATTGCATCCAAATGAACAAACAGGATCGGGATGAATAAGATGACAATGATGGGTAGCTTTTTGCCCAGTAAAATTCATTAAATTCTAATCCTCCTTTTTAAAACATCTGTTTACATTGTATGTTTACACAATCTTTTGCCCAAAATCACAATCCCTTCAATGCTCCACATGTTATAAACCTTAGGAAATGTATTACAGTATGTAGAAACAAATGTCCCACCTATCAATGGGGTATATTAAGCTCAGAGTTCGTTTCAGTTGTTGATAAGGGATGATGCAATGGAGAGGTGAACATATCCATACTCGCAGCACTGGATCCCTTCTAATGTGCTTCAGTCAGCCCCCTTCGATAGTCATTAAAACTGTCCTCAACACAATATACAAGTCAACTAGACAAAGACAATTTAGTGCCCATAAAGAGATGTTCAGTCCTTTTGTATGT
Source organism: Siniperca chuatsi (assembly GCF_020085105.1). Classification (NCBI taxonomy): domain Eukaryota; kingdom Metazoa; phylum Chordata; class Actinopteri; order Centrarchiformes; family Sinipercidae; genus Siniperca; species Siniperca chuatsi. The sequence goes on from NC_058047.1 coordinate 22,293,231, forward strand.
TAACTAAAGGAGAGATGGTAGCGGATGAACCTGTGGAAGAATGAATGAGGAAGCCAAAGACAGGCGTATGTAAAGCAGCAGTTACTGTAAGTGTGTGAGTGCATTTGTTAGCCTGCTGTGAATACATCTCTATTTTTCTAAAACATTGTAATTCAGGCCAGATAGGTAGTCCCTCAAGGCTGCTGTCACCGCTGAGGAGTGGGGCTAACCAGCTCCCTAAACACCTGTGTGACTGACTGCCGGCTCATGCCACGACTCCACACTGGCTTGTGTTGTACTGGAAGTGTGAAGAAAGGAGGACTTGCGAGCAGATAAGAAGTGGAAGCTGTACTCATCTCTGTCCACTTGTGGCCTGTGAAAAGAGCTTTTTGCTGCATAATGGAGCAGAGACGATGTTTAGAGACAAAATCCCAGAGCTGAAGCACTATAGAGGTTGATCATTTCTGTGTTTGAATCTGATTGGTTGGCTGTGGACAAAGGGGGCCCGTGAATGAAATAAGTGAAATGGATGAGTTTGGGGTTGAGGGGTTTAGAGACTGTTTTACCTGTGTATATCTACAGATGGCGGTCGGTTTGTCTCTTCACTTACATGAGCTAAACCTGCTGTCATTTGCAATATCCTGAGAAATTGGTGCAGTTAAGCTAGAATTGATGCCGTCCCAAAAACTCTGAAGAAAGGACTGTAAACAGAAGTAGCTGCGATGTAAACAAACTCAATATAGATAGTCAACATCGCCATCACATTTCCCTTCTTTCTATTTGCTTTATCTGATGTTAATTGAGAACAAAGAAAGAAAAAGACAAATGAAACGAATGTGGATTCCTGAGTTTTCGACCTAACCAGACTTTTTGGGAGCATCTTGGAAGGTTTATTTGAATTAATTTGGGTTTAACAATCTTTCCCTCGAGGAAAAACCCAGATCATGTTGAGGGCTTTTTGTGAGGTATTCCTCACTGTAACCTGAGTTTACATGATTTTCATTTTTATTATCATTTCTGTACAGTGTATGGTCAAAACAGTGGAAACACATGTTTCATTTGGGGATGTTTTGTGGTTTTAGTCGACTCATTTCTTGGATTTCAAGGCCATTTACTTCTAACATAATGACCCCATGATCTATTTTGGGATGAGAGTGGAAGATTCAGGCTAAATGTCAGGCGCTCCTCATTTAAGGTTATTACAAAGAAACTTGATGCCATTCTTGAAAATTCCCCTTCCTGTGGTTCATGTTGTTTCCTTGAAATTGACCATACAAATGCACAGCTAGCTCTGTATTAACTGTTTTGAGTGAATCTGCCTTTTAAATTCATTCTTTTTAACAGTCATGACAGTCGAGATGAAGGGTTCAGCCAGAGGAAGTGTTTTCAGTGTGGTTATACAATGTGTTCGTCCTCTGATTCAGTGGTGAACTCGAATCAATGTGAATCTGTGCCACTGTGCGCTAGACAGGCATCATTCACTGTTTACCAAGGACATCAACAACAACCGTCATCCCAGTCAGGGGACGAGGGTGATGTATAAATGGCCGTTGACCTTCACCCTTTACCTGGCTGTGTGTGTGTCTGTCTCTGTCTGCCCGTGTCATGACTGTGGTGAGCGCTGTGACCTCAGTGCTGAGTGATGCGCTGCCTGGTGTGAAGACTGAGAATCAATAAACACTCTGCCCTTTTTTTACTCCACACATCAGTTTCATGCTCATTGTCCTGTGGAACATTGTGTCGATTGTTTATCTGGGATATGGGGGGAGGGGGCTGAGTGCTAGTGTGTGTGTGTGTGTGTGTGTGTGTGTGTGTGTGTGTGTGTGTGTATTATTGTATTACATGGATCAATACTATTTAAATACTGAAAGTCAGTTCCAGCCTTTTTCAAGCTGCTGTTAACTTGATGCAGAGTAGTAGGGATGACAGGGCGACTGTAACTGATGAAAGTTGACTGAAGGGATTTCTCCTGCAGAGTCAGCTTAATTTCTTTATTAGTATTGCTCCTTTTTCCAAAATATTATCCAAAAATTGAGATTCTTGAATCGCTAACAAAGTACCAAGGAACAAATTACATTAACTCCAGTTACTGTAATTGTTTGCTTTTTTTTTCCTTCCAGTTATTGATTTATCTTAATGAAGCATTACTTCACTAGGCTGCAGTTACAATCACATCCATCACAGTACAGATGTTTTTTTTTTACTAACAAAATAAACAACTGTGGGTTCATTTGCAGTGCAGTGAAGGAAAACATTATTTATAATTGAATTTCAAATGTTTGCCACTAGGTATATTCAGTATATAATATCCAACAGTGCAATTTGAAGGAGCTAGTGGTGGGTGTTTTTTTTGTTTTTTTTAACTCAAGTATATTTTAAACAAAACATTAGTACAATTTCAGACCAGACCAAGGGGTTGCAAGATAAATCAGTGGGGTTGTGAGATTTTAACAGGACAGGAAAGCAGAAAATAACTGCTTCATTTCTTGTGAATTACAGAAGAAAAAGAAAAAAAAAACCATGTCTGGCTTCTATTAGTTATTCAATTCAAATAAAGAACTGAAAAGGAATAATCAGTCTTTGGTTGAACTGATCACAGCCTGGTGACATGCAAACTGTGAGAAGAGGTCTGGGATAGGCATCTAAATATAGCTTTGTTTTAAGGGGGCGCAAGTCAAAATAGTTGGGAACCACTGTGGTGAAGTATGGCATTGTAATTCTTTTTCTATCTGCATTGTTATATATCCTTGTATGGAAGTACTCCTAGTGCGCCACTGCCACCTGGTGGCTACCTGGAGCACGTACAGGAGGAGGAGGTGTTTCGGAAGTGGACACGGCAGGCCAGAGAAGGAATCGAAGGAAAAGGGCGGAGGAGAGGGAGCTACCGGGGGGATTGAGAAAATGATAAACCATCGTGACTTTTAGCAGCAGGACAATTTATTATATGAAACTTAAGTATCGCAGGACTTTAAAGACACTTGCGAGCTACTTTGTTTACGGTGAACGACATATGGCTATAAGGTAAGTCAGCTTGGTCGGCAGCCAGTAAAAACAACAGACGACGTAGCGTTACTGTAGCTAGCTGGCTGCTTCAGCTAACCTACACAGTAAGGTGTACAGCGGTTTGCTAAGCAGCTAATGAGCTCTGCCGTGATAGATGTGACCATATCGTTGCAGAAACGGTGGCCTGGCAAAAACGCAGGATTAATCATCGTAGCTAACTAACTAGAGCCATCATTTAGGTGTTTTTATGTGGCCGTTTGCTCACTGGTGTTTAAAAAAAGGGAGCAACATCATGAAAGACCGATTGTGTGGAAGAAGCGACTGCCTGCGTGGCCAGACCTGTGCTGGCTGAGCTGTATCAAAACCAGCTGAAACGTTATTTATAGTATGTTAGCATGCTAATGGGTAGCTTGTTCTCGTTATGTCACAGGTTTGATAACGTTACGCTGGGTTCGTTGGCGCTAACGTATATTAACGACAGCAGAGTGAGTTAACTGCCAGTTGAACGTGGCAGTTGTATTAATTTTACTGCTGTGACTAAAACCTCACAACTCTCAAAGCTGACATGTAAGGCCCCAGGTTTCAGCTCATTTTGTAAATGTGTTTAGATTTAGCAGGCAGGTGAATTCAATATGAGGCTTTGTAATTAGAGAGAGCTGGTAGAGAGCTGTGCTGAGTCCACCACCTCACCTGACCCCTCTGCACCACAGCAGGACTACATGTCCACCATCTCCACACTGGAAACAGGCAGGATCGATAAAAAGACAGTTCTTCTTTTTCCCAAATCCGGTGTTGGAGAGGAGGGATTTTATTAGCTACCTGAATCAGGGAAGTTTGAATGCTGTAAATATGGCCCCACAGCTTTACCACTGCCCGGCCTGTAGCTGCACATACAGTTAACAGCCAAAGTAAGCTTTGCTGTTCATTTTGCACACAGTACAAGTTTTGTGGTGTGGCATACTTTTGAATGTACACACACATTTACACAGACCAGACTGTGTCATCCTGATGTAGTTACATATGCTGGACAGGCTTTAGCTGTGCTGCAGTATTGGGTCATCGTCTGCCTTGAGGGGAAACAAGCGAGAGGGGCAGCAAATCAATCACCTTTCTCTCCACATATTATTGACAGTACAATTTGCATCTCTCATTCTGTTCCCTTTCCTAGTTCTCTTCTGTCGCCGCTCCTCCTCTTCCCTCCCATCCTTCTCTCATTTATGTTTCTCTCCCTCCCTGTTTTCTCAGATTGTAGCTCCAGGAGAAAGGGAAGCACAGCTCCCGTCCTTAAAGAAGTTTGTCTGACGGGGCAGGTGGGTGGGCGGGCGACAGGGAGTTGCAGGGGCCATGCATCAGGGGTGAGGGGGACTCGCTGCGGGGGACACACACAGCGTCGGGTGAGGAGGGTGTTGGGGGCCGGTCGGTGTGGAGATGAAGCTCAAACAGCGTATGGTGGTGCTGTGTGCCGTGCTCCTCCTGCTGGGCCTGGCCAAGATCTTCCTGCTTGACGGAGGCGAGGGCTCCGCAGCCAGCCGACGGGACCTCAGAGCATTTCGCAAGGTCAGGGTGCCAGTCAACTATTTTCATCTTCAGCTTTGGTTAAAAGATATATAAAAACAACAGTGCTGTCATTTGGGAGATTAATAAAGCAGGCTGCACAAGACTCTAATTGGCTCTAGCTAGTATAAAGTCATACTCGACAGTGCTTGTGAACATTTGGCAGATGTGTATACAGTGTATCAATATCATTACACACAGTGTTATTATCACCCACCTTTAACAGATGGAAGCTGGCCTCTCTCTGTCCCGGGGAGCTCGCCTTACCCACACCCTCCAGTCTCCGTGGGAGATAGCAAGCCAGTGGGTGGGCCCGAGAGAGGTGTACCCTGAGGAGACCCCAGAGCTGGCTGCTGTGCTCACCTCTCTCAGCACTGCCAGGATAGAACGGGCAGATGTGGGCTATAAGGGTACGCAGCTCAAAGCCCTGCTGGTGCTGGACGGGGGACAGAAAGTGGTCTTCAAACCCAAGAGGTCAGATTTGTTAATAATTGGATTACACACTTGTATTTTATGCTTTAGAGTGATTCGGCTTTCTTATTTTTGTCCTCTCCACCCTTCCTCAGATATAACCGGGACTACGTGGTGGAAGGCGAGCCATATGCAGGCTATGACAGACACAATGCAGAGGTGGCTGCTTTTCACCTAGACAGGTGTGTAAGCATCGTTATTGGAGTGTCTGACATTTATCCTCTCTGATCTGTTAATGGAGCAGAACTCCTGTGTAATAATGTTCTGGTATCATGTCCTGTTGCTCCGTCCTCTCTGCAGGATCCTGGGGTTCAGGAGAGCACCTCTAGTGGTAGGGAGATATGTCAGCCTGCGAACAGAGATTAAACCTGTGGCCACAGACCAGCTGCTGAGCACCTTCCTCATGCAGGGTGAGTATATGTCCACTCTCTTGTCTTCTCTCACACTTCTAAAATAACTTTCTAGTAAGAAGTGAGTGTTTACAGACATCCCACAATGAGAGTTTAGTGTTATTGTATGAATGATTTCCCTGTCTTTTGACTTATTTGTCCCCTTTCTTTCTAATTCTGATACCAGTTTTCACTCTCTCTGTCAATCACTTTCACTTCTGTCTCACCTTTCTCATTCAGCTCACTAGACCAGGATATGCCCTGTAAAGTCCTGTTTAGTGAGGATGTGGCACTATACAGTTGATACAGTATAATCATGTCAATCAAGGTTATGCTTGACAAGTTTTTCAGAGCACTTAACAAAAAATCAATACAAGAAGAGTATTAAAACCATAGATAGATTTTAATATTCTTCTTTTATGGATTTGTTTCTTTCATAGAGAGTGAAGATGGCTGAAAATGTACTGCAAACTAATAATAATACAATATCCCTGCAATAAGTACTACCTTTTATTAAAGGGGAATTCCAGCAGTTCTACAAATAAAGGTCAGTTTACCTGTCCTGGGGAGTACTGCTCAACCTGTATGTGGCTGTGAATGAGCTTGCTAAACTGTCAGAAAATAACCCTGGTTATGTCATCAGGGGTTATTTTCTCAGCTTGGCCTTGGAGACTACACATTTATTACCAAAAACCTGTGTTACAAACTGGGTGCATGGGGTTTGAAAGACAGTTCAATTCAGGCCTCTGCTGCTTTGATTCTGACTGTTCTTCTTTTATCTGTCTCTTGTGAGTCCCAATAACTTTATGGTATAGCAATACTAAACCACTGGAGTATCCCTTTAAGACTGTCAGAGAGGTGTAGATTAAATTAATTCATCATTCTTGAGGTGTCAAGTGTTGTCACGGTCTCATTAGGGTAAGGCAAAGCAAGGCAAGTTTATTTGTATAGCACATTTCAACAAGGAAATTCAAAGTGCTTTACATAAAACATAAATGTCATCAAGACAAAATGTAAAAGCAACATAAGAAAATATAAAAAGACAATTAAATACAATTAACAAGTTAAAAATAAAATAAAACAGGAGAGTAAACATTACAGTGCAGTGAAAGATATGAATCAAAAGCCTCAAATTTGATTTAATAAAAGGCAGCAGCAAACAGAAAAGTTTTCAGCCTTGATTTAAAGAACAGAGTTGCAGCAGACCTGCAGTTTTCTGGGAGGTTGTTCCAGATATATGGTGCATAAAAACTGAACTCTGCTTCTCCATGTTTAGTTTTGACTCTGGGGACAGAAAGCAGACCTGTCCCTGATGACCTGAGAGGTCTGAATGGCTCATAACATAGCAGAAGATCAGAAATGTAGTTTGGCCCTAAACCATTCAGTGCTTTATAAACCCAACAGCAGTATTTTTGAAAAAAAAAAAAGTTTTTTTGACAGACAGGAAGCCAGTGTAAAGACCTCAAAACTGGAGTGATGTGATCCAATTTTTGGTCTTAGTGAGGACGCGAGCAGCAGTGTTCGGAATCAGCTGCACCATTACAATAGTCGAGTTGACTGAAGATCACTACTTAAAATTCATTGCACTACTGTTCTGCCCAGTCCAATTCATTATTGTACATATCCATCAGTATACTTCTGTTTATAGTAATGCCATCTGTATATAATGTCCATAGTACCACTTGTAAAATATTTTCATAATATTGCTCTATCCTGCACATACTTTATATCCTGCAAGTGCTTATTACATTTCTGGTTAGACCTAAACTGCATTTCGTTGCCTTGTAGTTGTACATGTGTAATGACAATAAAATTTAATCTAATCTAAAGATAAATGCATGAACAAGTTTTTCCAAATCCTGCTGAAACATAAGTCCTTTAATTCTTGATATATTCTCCAGGTGATAGTAGGCTGACTTTGTAATTATCTAAATGTGGCTATTGAAATTCAGGTTTGAGTCCATGACTACACCAAGATTTCTGGCTTGGTTTTTGGTTTTTAACATTACCGACTGAACCTAAGCGCTAACTTTTAATTGTTCTTCCTTGGCTCCAAAAACAATTACTATTATAAGAAAATTCTGGCACATCCATTCGTTGATTTGTTCAATGCACTTACTCTGCGCTTGTATGGGATTATAGTCCCCTGGTGATATGGTTAAGTAAATTTGTGTGTCGTCTGCATAATTATGGTAAAAATATTTTGTTTTCCAGTGGGAGCATGTAGATATTGAATAGAAGAGGCCCCAGAATGGAGCCTCGGGGAACTCCACTTTGTCCGCTCAGATGTGTAATTATCTATTGACACAAAGTAGTTCCTGCCCTTTAAGTAGGATTCAAACCAGTTTAGTACTGTGCCGGAAAGTCCCACCGAGTTTTCCAGTCGGTCTAGTAATGTGTTGTGGTTGACCATGTTGAATGCAGCACTGAGATCCAGTAATACTAAGACGGAAATTCTGCTGAACAGCCGATCAGAGTGATTTCTCTCACTGACGGCCACCGCTGCTGGTTCAACATGCTCAGTCAGCTCGAAAAGCCACAGGCGAGGGCCGACAAGTGACAACAGTGCGGAACACACCGCAAAAACTAGGGCTACAGACACTCATCGACAGCCTGCTGCACTCCTTTATTTTGATAGTGACAGCTCATAGATAAACTGGAAAGGCGGGAGAGAGAGAGGGGGTGACATGCAGCAAAGGGAACAGATGGGTGACACAGGAAGTAAAATAGGTTAAAGAAGAACAATTTTACTTATGACTTGTTAAGGCAAAGTCCATCTGCCTTAAAAATATGTCTGTGGTCCCAGAAAAAGTTGAAATTGTCAAGAAAGTGCACTGAATGGAGGCTACATAGTTAAGAGCCATGTGTTCAACAATATGTAGACAATATGACAATATACATTTGTTTACAATCAGATTTTTCTATACTATTTATACCGGTAGCTATCCCTTAAATATCTCTGGGTGTATTTGGCTATTATTTTCAGTTGGAAACTTTTAGTTGGAAAGGTGTGACCCGACAAACCGAATCACTATGTACTCAGTTGACGAGTGTGGAGAGCATCTCGAACCACAGTAAATTCAGTGTTTCCCCACAATCTAACATATACATAGATTAATGATGTGATGATAAAAAACACAAGTATCTTTTGGTCACTGTTAAAGGTAAAGGTTAACCATGTGCTCATCACTGCTTATCTTTGCTGTCTCACTTTATCTGTTGTTGGCCGGTGTGATGGTTTTCTCTTTGTCACATTGCAGTATTATTATTTTTTTTTTTTTTATCGCAACTGATCCACCAGCTGTTCAGGCCACTCATGTGATTTATGTTCTGTAAATTGCCTTGTGTTTAAAGCCGTCACTTACCGCCAAGCAGGGTTCAACATGATTTGACTCATCATCTCTGTAACTGCCATTGCAATTGTGGTTTATAGAATAACACCCACTATCACAGTGGTATAGGCAGCTACACAGATGTGTCATTTTGTTCTCAACAGAAGTGTTTAATAAAAAAAAAAAAACTTGAAAGAGTTGCCTCACCTACTACAAAAGGCCCCTGCTCTTAGGGGAGTATGGGTGAGAGGAGTACTACAGGAGTAATAGGAGTAATAGGATTCAGGTCAGGACTTAGGCCACTCCAAAGTCTTCATTTTGTTCTTCTTCAGCCATTCAGAGGTGGACTTGCTGGTGTGTTTTGGATCATTGTCCTGCTGCAGAACCCAAGTTCGCTTCAGCTTGAGGTCACGAACAGATGGCCGGACATTCTCCTTCAGGGGTTTTTGGTAGACAGCAGAATTCATGGTTCCATTTATCACAGCAAGTCTTCCAGGTCCTGAAGCAGCAAAACAGCCCCAGACCATCACACTGCCACCACCATATTTTACTGTTGGTATGATGTTCTTTTTCTGAAATGCGGTGTTACTTTTACGCCAGATGTAATGTGACACACACCTTCCAAAAAGTTAAACTTTTGTCTCGTCAGTCCACAGAGTATTTTCCCAAAAGTCTTTGGGATTATCAAGATGTTTTCTGGCAAAAATGAGACGAGCCTTAATGTTCTTTTTGCTCAGCAGTGGTTTTCGTCTTGAAACTCTGCCATGCAGGCCATTTTTCCCCAGTCTCTTTCTTATGGTGGAGTCATGAACACTGACCTTAACTGAGGCAAGTGAGGCCTGCAGTTCTTTGGATGTTGTTGTTGTCTCTGAAAGGCTGAAGAAGAACAAAATGAAGACTTTGAAGTGGCCTAGTGGAGATAAGTTGAGCAAACTGTTTGTGAATGTTAATTCAACGTCTGTTGCATAACAGCAGGACCTTATATGGATTCAGATGTGAATTTGATACAGCATTCTAGTGAGGCTGACAGACAAAGAAGAAGAACAAAATGAAGACTTTGGAGTGGCCTAGTCAAAGTCCTGACCTGAATCCTATTGAGATGCTGTGGCATGACCTTAAAAAGGCAGTTCATGCTCCCTCTAAAACCCTCCAATGTGGCTGAATTACAACAATTCTGCAAAGATGAGTGGGCCAAACTTCCTCCACAGCGCTGTAAAAGACTCATTGCAAGTTATCGCAAACGCTTGATTGCAGTTGTTGCTGCTAAGTGTGGCCCAATCAGTTATTAGGTTTAGGTGGCAATCACTATTTCACACAGGGCCATGTAGGTTTGGATTTTGTTTCCCTTAATAATAACAACCTTCGTTTAAAAACTGCATTTTGTGTTTACTTGTGTTATCTTTGACTAATATTTAAATTTGTTTGATGATCTGAAACATTTAAGTGTGACAAACATGCAAAAAAAAAAAGAAATCAGGAAGGGGGCAAACACTTTTTCACACCACTGTATAAAGTTTTGGTTTTATCTGTCCAGGTTTTTAAATATATATATTTAAATAAATGTGTGATTTCTGCCTTCACCACAACGTTGAAACATGACAACTGAAAATTTAACAGAAACATGTTTTCCAGAAACTGTCCCCCATCACTCTGGATTATCGATCAGACCTCGCTGTCAACAGTATTCAATGACACTACTTTCTACTGTGTAAACTGTTGACAACCTATTAAAAGGGTTGTCTACAGTACAGTAGTTGTGAGAAAATATTCTTTTTGTAGTGTGGGTGAACCAAACCTTAAAGCTGCAGGAACAGTGTCCACACATAGTCATTCACCAACACTGATTAATGGAATCTTTATGCAATCTTTACTTAATAGCACCACAAACTACAGCCTCATAAATGATCATTATCTTGACTCAACACCTATGAGAATCTCACTAACATCTGAATATTCACAGTTCAACAAATGTGATATTTATTGCAGGGCTGATGTATTACTATATATTACTATATGTTTGTTATATTACAGCTCATAAGGAACCTGAGTGGTGTTTTCCATTGCATTACATTACTTCTATTCTGCTGACACATTTATTTAAAGTGACTTACAATAAGTGCATTTCAGCTATGTGGATGCAATCCAAAAAACAAACAATAAAACAAAATAGAAACAATAATCAATAGAGAAAGGGTGTTTGGCTTTGTTTTTTTGTTTTGTTTTTAATGGGCCAAGGTGCAGTCTGAACAGATGAGTGTTCAGTCTGCGACAGAAGATGTGTAGAGTTTCTGCTGTCCTGATGTCAATGAGAACCTCGTTCCACCATTGTGGAGCCAGCACCGTTTTAAAAAGAAGAAAAGCAGGGTTTATTGTGAAAAGCCTGTCTTGAATGAGCCTGACAAACTGAACCAGGATTATTCTGTTTCATAAAGCCAACTCCAAACTTATGTGATCAGACTGAGACAGGTCTGGTTTAAGAACTGACATTGAAACACAGACCTGAGATATCAAGCCCAGATCACATCATTTCACAGTGAAGAAAACAAACATGTTGCAGCACTTTGCTTGTAAGCATGTTTTTGTGGGTTCAAATCGAGTTTTAGTGATGTGAACCTTCTTTGTATCATATGTGCTGAAAATTAATGTACAAGATGTATTATTTGCAGCATGACATGAAATAACGTTGGACTATCAAATGGGACCCCTAACTAGTAATATGATAACCCCAAAAGACATTTGATCATGTAAATTACATGAGAAGTGGAACATGTGATGACATCATGGATCGAATACTTTTTCCCAGTGTGAGGATGAGTAGTTACCTTTAATCATATTATTACACTGAGCACATCCTCTGCATTGGTAGCACCCATTTGGAAGAGGTTTTAACAAGGACTGTGTACTTTTTTTTTTCACCGATTACATCAGAATGTACAAGGTTGTCTGTTACGTCCTCTTCAATAGACTATTACTGGTGGATATTGCTTTGTCTGATGATCAAACCCAGTCTGTGGCAGTTTGGCGTATAGGTTGTACTAAACATGATGGAGTATTTATTTTTTTGTGGGGGATTCTCGTGTAATTTCTTGACTTCTGTAAGGCCATGTGATAGGCTTCCTCCACACAATCACTTGGATAATCCCGTTCTACAAACCTTTTTACATATCTACCGATCAATAAAATCCTCTGGTGTGACAAAATCTTCTGAGTCTGAAAAGGTGACTTCTAGGTAGACCATGTTTTAGGGGTGTGGGGTGATAGCTATTTGCAAGCAGTAAGGTGTTTCGATCTGTTTCTTCTCTGTATAAAGTAGTACATAGTGTACCAGACTTCTTCTTAAGCCACATGTCCAGGAAATGAGCTATATCAAAAGCATTTCTTTTTCATTGAGAAGTCTTGTGAATGTAATCCATCCAAGTCCCTTAAATACAGACAGAAGATGTCATCAATGTACCGATACCATTTGAATATTTTATCAACAAAAGGATTTTCTGTGGGGTTAATACAGCAGTAAGTTCAGTCTGCTGTCTGCCCATGAAGCAGAGATGTAGATTTCAGCTCGTCGGTAGTCCAAGGATGTGTTACTGTCTCTATGTTTAACTAGTACTGAAATTATTTGTTTGATTAGCCAATTAGTCAGTCAACAGAAATTAATCAGCGACTATATTCGAAATTTATTTAATCGACAAAAAGGTTTGTTAATTAATTTGTAAGGTGTAAGGAATAAAACCTAATAGTCTAATTCAGTTTTCTGTTACTCTGTTATTGATTTTGAACTTAGCAGATGGCTCCATACTGTACCTCCTTACAATGCCATGTTTGCAAGTCTTTCATGACGACATGGTAAAGTGGCTTTATTTTCATTGTGTACCTTTTTTTTTTTCTCTCTCTCTCTCTAGGTAATAATACATGCTTCTATGGAAAGTGTTATTACTGTCGGGAGAGCGAGCCAGCTTGTGCAGAGGGAGAGATAATGGAGGGATCGTTAACCCTTTGGCTGCCAGACGTCTGGCCATTGCAGAAACACAGACACCCCTGGGGACGCACATACAGAGAGGGCAAACTGGCCAGGTGGGTGTTAAGTTCCAAAAAAGGATCTCTGTAGTTTTATTCAATTTTAAAGTCAGGGAAAATCCTACGACATGACTGAATTATTGATATTGATGTTTATCAGAGGAAATGGAAATGTTGCTGTCATGATGCTGCATCAGCTCTTCCATGATGGTGGTTTTGTAGGTCAGTGGTTTTTAAGAGACTGGCTTGTACTTTCCTAATATTAAAGAGTAATGACACTCCACCTACTCCTTTTATTTTAATAAAAGCTTCCTGGGTGGGGGAGTGACTGAAGGAGGGCTACGTTAGTGAGGGCAGAGTATGCTATGATCAGCTCTTTCATCATTTGATGCATGAGTTATTAGTGATGTCCATCATAAGGTGCTGTAGTGTCAGTGTCAGCAGAGTGAATATTTCTATGAACACAAATAAAAGCTCTAATAGTTTTGATCTCATAAGCAACCTGAATACCTAATTATGAAGTTAAATACCACTAAATGTATATCATTGAAATGTTTTACTTTGAAAAACATTTATCTGAATTCATGGCGTTTATATCCTTCTCTTTCCAGTAAGTAATTTCACATGGTGCATTTTCAGAAACTTGTTTTTAAGTGTTTTTCCCCTCGGGTTCACAAATTATTATTCAAGTTGCTAAAATTCAATTAGTCAAACTGGATCAGTAAAATAAAAAACAAGCAAACACCTAGGTGGCCAGAGATTCTTTCTTCTCTTCGCAGATTAGATGCTTGGATGAGATAAAAATGTAAACTGATAGGACAGAGTTCTCCTCTTTTCCATTCAGGCTCAATTGCTATTCCTTGGTAACCCGCAACTTTGAGTTTTTAATCATTTAAATGATTTCTTTTCAATGTTTTTTAAATTTGTCAATTCATTAGTTGATTGTAATTTTAAAAAAACCCAAACCTTTGTAGTCTTCATCAGGGTTCAAAGCAGGAGAAGTGCATCACTTTGACCATTTTATGCATTCAATTAATGAATAATCTTTTTTTAAATTATATTAAGACCCATACCCTAGTATGTGTCTTAATATAATTTTTAAAAAAAAATTGCTAAGTTTATTTTACAGATTTGTAATTTGGTAATTTCTTAATAATTTCCAAGACATTTCCTGTAAAGAACTTCCATCCATCCATCCATCCATTTTCTTCCGCTTATCCGGGGCCGGGTCGCGGGGGCAGCAGTCTAAGCAGGGACTCCCAGACTTCCTTCGCTCCAGACACTTCCTCCAGCTCCTCCGGGGGGATCCCGAGGCGTTCCCAGGCCAGCCGAGAGACATAGTCCCTCCAGCGTGTCCTGGGTCTTCCCCGGGGCCGCCTCCCGGTGGGACATGCCCAGAACACCTCCCGAGGGAGGCGTCCAGGAGGCATCCGGATCAGATGCCCTAGCCACCTCAGCTGGCTCCTCTCGACGTGGAGGAGCAGCGGCTCTACTCGAGCTCCCCGTGTGACTGAGCTCCTCACCCTATCTCTAAGGGAGCGCCCAGCCACTCGGCGGAGGAAGCCCATTTCGGCCGCTTGTATCCGCGATCTTGTCCTTTCGGTCACTACCCAAAGCTCATGACCATAGGTGAGGGCAGGAGCGTGGATTGACCGATAAATCGAGAGCTTTGTCTTTCGACTCAGCTCCTTCTTCACCACAACGGTCCGATACAGCGCCCGCATCACTGCAGGCGCTGCACCGATCCGCCTGTCAATCTCACGCTCCATCCGTCCCTCACTCGTGAACAAGACCCCGAGATACTTAAACTCCTCCACTTGGGGCAAGGACTCCCCACCCACGCGAAGAGAGCAAACCACCTTTTTCCGGTCAAGAACCATGGCCTCAGATTTGGAAGAGCTGATTCTCATCCCAGCTGCTTCACACTCGGCTGCAAACCGTCCCAGTGCATGCTGCAGGTCCTGGTTTGAAGAAGCCATCAGAACGACATCATCTGCAAACAGCAGAGATGAGATCCTGTGGTTCCCAAACCGGACACCCTCCGGCCCCTGACTGCGCCTAGAAATTCTGTCCATATAAATTATGAACAGAACCGGTGACAAAGGGCAGCCCTGGCGGAGTCCAACATGCACCTTTTTTTAAATTATATTAAGACCCATACCCTAGTATGTGTCTTAATATAATTTAAAAAAAAAAATTGCTAAGTTTATTTTACAGATTTGTAATTTGGTAATTTCTTAATAATTTCCAAGACATTTCCTGTAAAGAACTTGTTATTTATTATTAGACAGTGTTTGATTAGTTTTAGTGCAATTTATAAATTCCAATTAAATGCTAGTGTTAATTTCTTTTAGTCTTAGTCTTTTAGTCAGTGCACAGCAGATCAACTGAACATGCAGAAATGAGAAATGTGTCGACCGGCAAGCATACATTTCAACATATATGAAGAATAAGGTTTCCTATAATAAATGAACGGCAAAAGTAAATTTACTTGAGTTTAAATAGACCTTTTCTTTCAAGTACGTTCCTGTTTTCCCCATAATTACTACTACTATAATACTATTACATTGTTCTTTCCAGGAAACCTAATGGAAATGGTAAGGAAATCATTAAAAAATTACAGATCCAAAAAAAAATAAATTATAAATTACATTTTACTCCAAAGTATTGTTTTTCCCCAAAGAAACTGTACTATGTCATCACATAGTGCTCACTCAGCAAGTGGTATTCCATTGTCTGTAAGAGTGGTGGTTAAACTATGCAGAAGTAATAATTATTGCTAACAGATATTTATTTACCACTACATTGAGCTAGCAGAGCAGGATTGCTATAGTAGTAGTGGACTGCATTATGCCTTTGGAATGCTAACGAGCTAATATGATATTGAAACACAGACTACCAGAATGTTGTCATACATGTATGGTCTCTTTTCTGCTGCCATTATACTGCATTATCAAGGTTAAATTGTGGATGATAGCTTAAGGTGAATATTCTGCCCAGAGGTGCTTGAATGTAGATACAGCAGGGCCATGAGCACATTATATTGACATCATCAGAGAGAATCATGACACTTGACACTCACTCAGTGGTCATTAAATGTTAAGCTAAAGCTGACTTTACAAGAAGTGTCTCGCTCTCGCATAGGGTAAGTATAGGGTTTTTTAAGAAACATGCTTGGCTGTAGATCACGAGGGTCTGTGTCTTGGCCGTCTCTGCTCTGAGGGCAGGGAGGAGGTTGTAGTGAGTGTAGAGTGAAGGTCATAGAAGTATTGTGTATGAAGAGAGTACAACTGTATACAAGGAATTCACACACAAACATACAAAAAAAACATACTGAAATGCAACATAAATAAAGGCCACCTCACATTTGTTTGCAGTGGCACATCATTTTAAAAGACATAGTCATATTTTATAGGCATCAGAATTTTTAATCAATTTGGCTAAATTTTTACCTGCTCATAAAAACAGATACCACCTTTTGAATATTTAGTGGCAGTGGTTTACTGCTGTGTGTCTGCATGCATGACAGACCATGTATTATAAACGTGCTAGATTTGGATCTGATTTCAATGGATTTGTATTCGTGTGTATCGTCTAGGTGGGAGTATGATGAGAGTTACTGCG
This sequence comes from Siniperca chuatsi, assembly GCF_020085105.1. Classification (NCBI taxonomy): domain Eukaryota; kingdom Metazoa; phylum Chordata; class Actinopteri; order Centrarchiformes; family Sinipercidae; genus Siniperca; species Siniperca chuatsi. Next base: position 22,309,597 of record NC_058047.1, read on the forward strand.
AGGCGGTGAAGAAAATGCCTCCATATGATGCAGGGCCGAGGCTGCTGGACGTCATCGACACAGCCATATTTGATTATCTCATTGGGAACGCTGATCGGCATCACTATGAGAGTTTCCAGGATGACGGCGGCGCCAGCATGCTCATCCTTCTCGACAACGCAAAGAGGTGGGTAATGTGAAGGATTTAACAATCAAGATCAATTCTTTTGTCCTTTATTTTATTTTTATTTTTTTTAAATAACAGATCATCATTTCCCTTGAAATCATTCATATTGAGCAGATTTCCTTAACAGAGTTACAATAATAAACTATCAAAAACACAAAGATGCATAAATCAATAAATTTAAGGTTTTTCAATGATATAGGAGAATCAAAATGTTCATTGTAAAATTCCCTAAATTCCCTAAATTAAACAGAACTTTTTCATATTGGACACTGTGTAACATTAAACCACATTGGCACAGAAGGGATTACTGTCTTTCCAACAAAGGAATATTGTCAGTTTAACTGGAAATGTCAAGTTTGTTAGAGTTAGTTTTGCTCACAACATTAACATGTATAAAATAAATCCGTAACACTGACTTACTGGAAAATTCGGCACTCTGCAAACAACATGTTTTGGCACATTAACACACAAATAGGTGGAAGTAAAGAATTATATTTACTCACATGACTGTAATGTCAGTCGTTTTTTTGTGTACTTGTACTGTTTGAGAATTTTTAAACCTCTGAGTGAAGCTGAGTGGACTGGTTATAGTGGGTCAGAGAGGCTGAGTGGACTGGTTATAGTGGGACAGAGAGGCTGAGTGGACTGGTTATAGTGGGACAGAGAGGCTGAGTGGACTGGTTATATTATGCTTTGAGAATGAACGAGCAGAGAAGTAGAACCTAGAGCAGATTGTGGAGGACTTCAGGTGCACAAGGCCCACAAGGTGTGTGTGTGCGCTATGTGGTGTATAAAAACTGTGTAGTCTCTCCTTTTCTTTAATATGTGTTTGTGGGCTGCAGCTGCTATGGTCTCATTTTGTCCTCTTTTAACATTAATGCCAGTAAGGCTGTACAGAGGAAGGTGGATGTATATTTGTAACTGATAATCAATTGTATGCTCAGGGTGCAAAGTGCCTCTATAGAAATATCATTTGTTGTTGGTTTGGACATCAGTATTCTGTGGTGTGATGTTGTTCCACTAGTGTATACGTTGACATTTAATGCAATTTATTGTGTAGCCTAAAGGTGTTCTTTAATTAAACAGTACTATCATATATCAAGTGACATTTTTTCTTTACTCGTTCCATCCCAGCTCACAACAGTCTGATTCTTTTTAAGAAGTTCCCTTTTTCATCTTATATTTGAAGTCTAATTTTCAGTTGCAGTTTGTTCAGACATTTTCCCCCATGCCCATCTTTTTCAAGAACTCACTTATCACCACTGAAACCACTTTATAACTGACTCATGGTGAACATCCACTTCCATGAAGTGAGGACATCTAGCAGTCAATCCCTCTTTGAAGTTATTTTGTTTTTGGTGATCAAAACCAACAGTGGAAACTTTTCCGTCTCACTTCAACATTTTTCAAGAAGTAATCACAGTTGTCAGGATGAGGTCATGAACTGAAGAACCTTTTACCTGGGCATAATGGCTGTTTTTCCAATTGAGCTACTGATTATATCATTTATATCATCATATATTGAATGGAAAAAACAGTCAGTGAGCATTTAGTGTCATTTTAGTGGCTTCATATTATTTGTTTTGTTTTTTCTTGATATTTTGGCACAAGTCTGGGATCCCTATCTGAGAAGAGACTTGCTTTTAAGTTGAGCCAGCCAGCAGCAGATTGTCTACTGCTTCCAAGAGTTGAGTCATTTCCTTACTGAGCAGACAGTCAGTGTCACATTATACTAGAATTAGGGCGGAAAACTGACCAAAACCGACACATCAATCTCTCACCAACTTAATCTAAGTAACATCTGTGTGTTCAGGAAATGAGCTCCTTCAGACTGGCTGTCTTCTGCGGCTAAAAGTAAATCAACAAATCACATCTGACCCAAAGTAACAACTGATTGTATCCGTTGTAAACCATGAGTGCCCAACAAAACCACTGCGATTTTTAAGGAGTTGCAGCTGAGGCCATGAGTGCAGATGAGGAACAGCTGGTACAAAAAAAGATGCCGGCCGTGTGGGCACACTTGGACGTGTGGCGTCAAGATATAAAACAAAACTAAGCAAAATGTAAATACTGTTGGAAAATAGTCGTGGTTTGAGAGGAAATAGCAACATGTTGTTCCACCTGTAACACAGCCATGTCTGCAACATGACCAGTGCATGGCCTTGAAAGACAAAATGACAACATTTGCACACTTTACCTGAGCACTGTAATAGATACAGTTTCAGTTACTGAGCTAAATGTAACAATTTTTAACAATCCAATACTACAATTTCTGGACAGATCTTTACATTTTAAAACCAAAATAACTTATAAATGCTTAATAATGATGTGTCTTCTTGCATTATGTCCCACTTGATCCTTTGGATGATTTTAAACCTGAAGGCTCATCAGAAGAGCACATCAGGTAACAGGGGAACTGCTGTTATAACAAACACAAAGTTCACGCTCGGTCTGGTTCAGTTGACTTTGCTGAGTGGAGTGTGTCGTAGACGTGTGTGTTTTGGAGTGTGTGTGCAGTTCTCTACAGTGCCGTGGCCGGTAGAGTGTGGCTAATGCATTTTGATAGCTTCTTCTAACCGCAGTGCAGACGGGGCTCTTGCTTCATTTGCCTTACTTTTAGTTTTTAATTGTAATTTCATTTTATGTTGTGTTTTTTTCTGTGTGCAGCTTTGGGAACGCAGCTCTGGATGAGCGAAGTATCCTCGCACCACTCTATCAGTGCTGCATGTGAGTACTCAGGAAATGATCAAATCTCAATTCTTGATGATCAAATTTTTATGATAATTTTTTACTACTATATCTCTTGCTTTTCCTTTCTCTCTCAGGGTTCGTGTGTCCACATGGAACAGGTTAAACCTGCTGAGAGGGGGAGCTCTGAGTTCAGCAATGCGGCAGGCTCTGGCATTCGACCCTATCCACCCAATCCTGGCCGAGCCACACCTCGCAGCCCTGGACAGGCGTCTGTCTGGAGTCATAGCAACTGTCAAGCAGTGTATGGAGGCACAGGGCACTGACAACACTCTTATAGAGGACCGAATGAACCTCCCACATCCCTAGATGCAAGGGACAGGAGAAAACAGAGGAATGGGAACAGCGAGGACTCAACTTCCTGAGCCTGGAATAGAGGACAGGGAAGGAGGCGACTGATCACATGTATGAGCTCTGGTGTTAAAGAAAGAGATGAGTAAATGGATCGACAGGGTGGCTTGACTGGGTACTTCTTCCCCCCTTGTCCTTTCCTTGTTTGTCACTCTGATAAGACTGGACTAGTTCTCTAAAAGGAATCGCTGGATTCAAAGTGTCACTTTCAACTACATAAACGTTTTCTCAGGACTGTTGTACACTATAGGACAGGCTGTAAGGACCCCTCCATCTACTACTACTTCTGGCTGTGACGACACTCCTGCCTTGTGCCAAATTCTCCCTCCCAGTCCACCTTTCCCTGAGGAGTCAGCTTACAGAGGAAGGAGGTAGACACTCAAAGGAGCAGGAGATGAAAATGAGCCACCAACATCTCGATGAAAGACACTGTACAGCTGTGTTTTAGGCTATTTGGAGCCAAGAAAAGAAATGTAGATTCCTGTTGAATTAACAGGAAAATCGATCTATTTTAGAACTGAAAAATGTTTTTTTCCTTGAATTGAAATTGAACTTTGATTGGAAGGAATTAATTCAGCCCTACCGCATCATTGTGTACATATTTAACTAAGTAGTGACATAGAATTGTGAGACAAAAGAATATACATTTGTGGATTATAATAATTAAACTTAAGGGTGTGCGTGTGTGTGTGTGGGTGTGTGGGTGTGTATGGAGGAGTGCCATATTGTGCCGTTAATAAGAAAGCTACTGACATGACAGACTTGAAGTGAGGGGACACCGTGGTTGGGTGTGTGGGTTCATCTTCAGCATTAAACTATGATCTATTTAACTGTGGTCCTCTCTGTTATCTTTTTACCCATGTGTTCGCCACTAAAAAAGCACAAAGTCTGTTTTGAAATATGTGTTGGTGCTGCCAATGCTACTATTAAGAGCTATTTGGTTTGTGTTCGTGTTGGAAGGGCTTTCACTTTAATCTTGCTCAGATGCTTTTTATTTTAGTCATATTTGATGTGAGATACGATACAGGTCATATCTGGAACACACTGGTTATAGTTAACATTTAGTTTATAATAAGTCGTTTTAGTTTTCATCTTTCATGGTCTCACTTTCTGTAAAAGTTTGTTTTCATTTTTTCAAATTGGAAGAGCTTCTCATGCAATAAATTTAGTCTAAATATAAGGTGACAGTAATTCTTGTTAGTCACATATTAGTCAGAGCCATTCCAATGCCTGTGCGATTTTACAGCCAATTGTGTGCATCACAGTGTCTGTCTCACAGTCCGATTTCTGGCCTCAGCTTTGATTAGAGTTTTGCTTTCATTTTTGTTATCTGGAGATTTAAACAGATATAAGTGCTGAAGAGCCAGTGCAGCTTGCACATCACAAAATAAAATCCATGTAGGGTTTTTTTTTTTTTTTTAAGACAAAGACTTTGATGATTAAGGTGGGGAGGTGTTTTTTAGTTGTGGTTTGCACACCTGTGAGTACATCAGCAACATCCAGCTGTCTTAAGGTCTGATCCTCCAAAGTTGTGAAGACTTTAAGAGCAGCTGTCTGTAACTGAACTGTAAACAGACATGTCTGAATGTTATCCTGATTTTCAACTTTTCACCTTAAGCAAATTGTAAATTTGAGCAAACTTTAAACCTCAGCTGTGCATGTCCCACTTTTTTCATGTTCGCACACTCAAGGTGTAGGGGTTTGTAATAGGATGTGTGTGGGCTGCTGATGATTAACCAGATAGCACTTGTCTTCCACAAACTCAAACTTTCCTAACCCTTTTGCTCTTGATGTCTGTCAACTCAAATTTGAACACCCAGCTTGTCCAAAAACAAAAACACTCCTCATCCCTCTGACAACTCAGTATTCCTTAAATGAATATTTCTGACCTGTGAACAGATGTAAGTGTTGTTACAGTACTTCTGGTGATGGATTTCCCCATTTGAGTGTGTGCTTCTGTTACAGATCATCTTTCACCACAGGAGCCTATCCTTATCACTTGACATTTACTTCATCTTGTTTGTTAACCCTAGTAGTGATGGTATCATGGCTAAGTGTGTACTCTTACTTTCTGGTGTGAGTGAGTTTTGTTGTTTTTGCTACACCCACAGAGGGGAAACTTAACTGTGAAACCATGTGGCAGGTACCCCCTTTCCCACATGCAGATGTTCACTCTCAGCTGCCTGCTCGTCTTGCTGTCACATCCAGCCCCTCTGTGTTTATTTGTGCAACAAGCCAGATGATGTAGGACACCTGTTTCGTTTAGGCTAAGCAGGTGATGATGGTAAACTTGATGATGAAAACCACAGTAGATCATGTTGGGGCATATCAGGTCATGTCAGAGTAAATACTGAATGTGCTTCTACACAGGGACAACACTGAGTTGCCTGATACCTTCATATTGTGTTGACACTCAGAACTAATTATTGTCTTTTTGTCTGTTTGTCACCATAGCTGCCATCACGCCATTCAACATTCAGCCTTTATCGTTTGACTTTTCACGTGATTTTTTTATCTCTCTTTGATTGAATAATATTTTTTGCTTCTTATGTTTCCTCAAATAACTCATTACTATATCCCTCTAGGATAGATACCATGTGAAATGGACAAAGTACCACTAAGCTTCATACACTGTAAACTCACCACCGCAGAAGTCCCAACACCTATTATGGGTGTATCAAAACCGGTGTGTAGGAGATAAAGATAAAGTATGACATGATGGCTTGACTTTGGACAGAGCCAGTCTAGCTGTTTCCTCTTGCTTCCAGGCTTTATGCTAAACTAAGCTAACGGACTGCTGGCTATAGCTTCATATTTAGTGTACAGATATGAGAGCAGTATTGATCTTCCCATCTAACTCTCGGCAAGAACGCGAATAAGCGTATTCCCCAAAATGTCAAACTATTCCTTAATATAAATTTGCATGAACTCAGGCAACAATGGGGTAGGCGGTGTTAATAAGGGGCCCCAGTTCATTTTTGCGCCCCCTGAAGGATATTCCCTATATTCCGGCCCTACACTGATGTGCAATTTATTAAGAAGCAGTTAAATTTCTTTGTGTATTTTTTGATTTACCACCACACAGGATGGTGCCCTATTTTATGAACTTCATTCCCCTTTGCTTACTTGCGTATGCAGTTGTTAGGGCTATCAACTGGAGACAAAGAAAGTTAAACGTTCATTTAATTTAACAGCATGAAACTCAGTTCTGATGTGGTGAAAGAAGCCTACATTTCTCCTGCTCAAGAGACTCAAACTTGACTGTCTTGTTGAATCAAGTAACCTCAGATTAACTTAATCTACTACACAGTGACTACAGTGGAGGAATATATTTTTTAAAATAATGGTCACAGGAGCCACTTTTGTCTCTGGTTTCCTATAAATAAGTTGTGGCTCTACTTCCTCAGCGGGTTCACATCTGTCCCCACACCCCCTTATGAATGTTATGGGAACATGACTGTGATTGAAGCGTACACGATGTGGGAGGTTTTCACTCCACTCGTTTTGTGTACGAGCATCTCAGTGAGTAGTGCAGCAGGGCTGACTGTCAACCAATAAGCTCCCGGTGCGCAGGTTTCACTCCTATATCTGTATCTCGCACGCTGTGTTTGTGTGTGTATATATGTGTGCGTCTGTGTCATACGGGTGCGCAGCAACCCCCCACCCCCCACCCACACACAAAGGCGCAGACAAAATGAAGAGCACATCACGAGCAGTTTCTTTCCAGTCACTCCCCTCCTCTCACCTTGCCCTCTTGCGTTAAAAGCCTCGCGGAGCTCCTGCAGGGTGCTCAGAGTAATAGTGGACCGGAGGAGGATGGATGCTGACAGAGGCCGCGTGGTCCACCAGGAGAGGCGCGCGAGTAAGCTCGCGGTGGTAGTCGCGGTGCAGAACGTGCTGGTGGCAGCGTGCCTGGTGGTCACGCTTTACGTTTACTCAGACGTTCATGGGCGGGTGAGTAAACTGTGAGTAAAGTGTACTGTAGAGAGGAGCTGATATGCAGACTGTAGCCTGTTGGTTAATCATTCATTCTAATCTTTCAGTTTAAAATTCCCTATTTATTGATATTGATATTTATTCATACCTCTGTTACTGCTGTGCAATGTCCTCCGTCTCATTATAATCTTAATAAACTACACTTAACTTGACAGTTCATGCACTATTACCTTATGCCGTATTATTATCATCAACCGGTAAACCCACTTTGTACTTCACACTTATTTTATACTTATACCCACTTGGTACTTAATTTATTTTCTGACCTGTATTATAGTGTATTATATTTTTTGCTTAATACTTCTATTCCTGTGTGCACTGACGTGATAGTGAGCTGCTGTAGCAAAAGAGATTCCCTTCAGGGATCAATAAAGTATTTCTGATTCTGAACACTACTGAGAATTTAAAAAGGCCTGCTTAAGTGATAAAGTTGACAAACTACACTCAAAATACATCCCTGCTGCTGGGTGTTGATTTATTTCAAGTACACAAAAGTGTACCTCAAAATTTGATCATTCAACAGATACAGACCACTTTCTCTGCTTGTGCCTAAATGAATTGAAATGGCTATTAAACCGTAGCTTATTGAGTAATAAAACCATTGCTTTAGTGGATGTAATAATCATCTAAGTGGATATTAAATATCAGACAAACTTTATCAGACATTGTATGTCTAGCTTTTTTTTTTTGTACATTATATGAAAACTTCCCTTTCAGTGCAGCTTTGTTTCATTCATACGCTGTGTGAGGAAATGTCTGGGTCATGCATATGCAGACTGCAAACTGTGCTGATTGTCCTTTATTGGGAGCAGCTATTCTGCTTTCACTGAGATTTTTGAGTAAGCATTCAACTTAACTCATATTTGTATTACAAATTTTACAGAGTAACATTCAGTTGTGCCGTTGTTACACAATCAGGTAGATATCACCTTTTAAGTTTGCACTGAACCTCTTTTCCCTGTGAGAAAGCTTTCTCATGCAGAAAATCTGGTCGCTAATGCGGAGGGAACCAAATTGGAGAGGGACTGTTTGGTGCAGTCCAGTGAGTTCATATTCAGTTAGTTCAGCCACATTTCACTGAGATCATATGGAACTAACTAACCAATCTCAAAAGAGCTAATTTTACTTGTGGTTTTCAGTCTTAATATTAAATCTAGGGTGATATTGAAATCCATGAAAAGTTGGCTTGAGTCTGATAGAGCAGAGCTACGGAAATTACACTATTTAAAAGTGAGAGAAGAGGAATGGGTGTGCAGAGTTTCTCCAGATATCTTATGACCTGGATGACTGATTATCAGCATAGACATATCTGCACGGTTACTGTATAATGATCATTTTAATGACTAACATTTGTTCTACATTTAGGCTCTGGTGTTTATCACTGCGATGCTACTCTCACTACAGTTATTAATCATCCCGTTGTGAGACTTTCCCTAGTTTCTGTCAGCCTGCCTATTTTCACACCATGTCACTTAACCACCATATCAAAAAAACAAGCTTTGTGCTTCCCAGAGTCGAACATCAAGGGATCACAGAGCAGAGCTGGGTGACCTTTCAAAAACACTTATGCTGAGCGACATTTACAGTATAATGTTAGAGTCATAATGGGAGTGAAGGCCAACTAACAAGAAGAAAGCTGGAAGGTCAAAAGTCAAAACTACCAATTCTCTAATGTTAGTTTGTGTCTTTTCTTTACAGAAACAAACTTCTGGAGCTAATGTACACATACGGTTTGAGCCCATTTCAAGTGAGTAACAAAAAAAAGACCTATTTTCTGATCTGATCTGATCTTTTAAATTTTTATCTTTTTGTTACACTCATATTGAAAGATTCACAACAAGCTAAACAAATGTTTCAAAACTTCACTTTCACTTTCCCCTCTCTGTCTCACACACCACCCTTCTCCCTCCAGGCATCTCTCACAATGCGACGCTGCAGTTTAATTACATCCAGAGCAGCTATATGATGAGCCTGGTCGGCAAGAACAACGACACGATTTACGTCAACTGCACTGGACCCTACGTTTTGTATATGAACGTGTGTTACATGAGCTTGAGCGAAAAAGAGGTCAGAGGGATGCTGCAGCTGCAGGTGGAGGGGAACAATACTCCTGTCAGCTCTTTCGCCCTTAATGCTTCACAGAAGGTCTGCAGGGGTCTTCACAGTATAGCCTACCTCAGGGCGAAGGACAAGGCCAGTCTGCACTTGTACTCCACAGATGGGTTTAAGGTTAAGCAGATGACTGTGGGCCTGAGCTATCTGCTGGGGAGAGAGTGTGACTACTGATGAGGGCAAATAAACGCTCTCTGAAGAAAAAGACATGAAGACCAGAGCTGACTGGATTGAGGAAGGGAGCTCCGCACTCGTGTTCATCTGCCGCTGTGAGAACAGACACACTAAGCAGGACTCACACTGATGGCATGACTTGTGTTGACAGTCTTTTGTTGATTACCTCAGCGAAGGGAGGTATGCTTCTGGTAGTTTGACTGTCAGCAAGAAATCTGAACTTGTGCATGGTCCTGGGCAAGAGCAAATCAAGAGTATGATTTTGGTGGTGGCTATTCACAATTCTCATTTTGTAGATAAGAAACAGCTAAAATAAGTAAACCAAGAAGACGAAGAACTACCCTTTAACAAGCGCCCCCTTTTTTGTGCACAATCCCAAATTTGGCTACTGTTCCTGAACCAAGTGACAGTCATTTTCCTTATCAATTAATCAGCATATCATTTTCTTGATTAATGAATTCAAATCAATCGTTTGGTTTGTAAAGCATCAGATGATGGTGAAAAATGTTCATCATTCTCTCGAGCCCAAGGTGACATATTCAAGTTGCTTTTATGTCGGAACAACAGTCCAACCCCAAAGATATTCAGTTGATTATAATATAAGGGAAAACAGCATATCATCACATTTAAAAAGCTGGAAATCATCAAATATTTGGTGTTTTTGCTCGACAAATGACTTAAATGCTTATCAGTTATCAAAATAGTTGCAAATGCTTCTGATTACAGTCGTGATCCTCTTTTAAAAAGGTAGCTTTTACAGAGGCACCTTTTCAAAACAAAAAAGGACCATTCTGTTTTACAAGCACTCCTGCTACAAAATGAGCAGCTGCCATCACAGTGATATTGGGATCTTAAATAGGTTTACACAGATAAAATCATGACGCTTTGTGCTTTTGAACAATGTATAGAGGAATTAACTGGATGCTTTCCCAAATAATGTAACAAAACCTCCTCCTGGCATGTATCCGGGCCGCTGCTTGTTAAGAGGTTCTGCACTCCTCAGGTGCCTTCTAGTTTTAATTTATAGTAGTAGTAATTAGTAATACTTTTCAGTACTTTATTTCACTATAACAGTACCAAGTTGTGTAGTACCTAATGAATGTATTTGTTATTGGTGCATTTATTCTCCAGTCTGAGTCTCATAAACTCTCTGTGTGCTGTGTGGTTACCAAACATGGCTCAAAATAGTGTTTAACACGCTTGGATTTCCAGACAGGTGGAGTTTACCACAACAATGACATGTTTACCGTCAATGCCCTGGACTTTTCTTTCTATGACTAATATGGCACCGGATATTGTCTTTTTTGTTTTGATAGAGTAGAGCTGGTGCTCCCGGAGAGTTAAACATATATCAGACAGATCTGATGCTGCAATCACACTGACACACAGACAGCATAGGGTAAAGACCAGAGGGGCTGTGAATGAAGTCGAAGTTTTTACCCTTTTTGATTGTATCCGCACTCACAGTGCTCTTTGTAATGTTGCAATATGTCACCTGTTTGTGATTTATTTTTTATTATGCCCATAGTTATTAAGCAAGAACCAAGTGTTGATCAATCACCTGTGAGGTTCTCTGTATATACTGTATTAGTGAAGCTATGATATTTTCAATGGAAAGCTATGTTGGAATAATGTTGAATAATACTTGTCAAACCATAATATAGGCAGGTTTACCATTTGGTCCAAGCTTTAAACAATGTCATGTTCTGTGTTGTTATTGTTTAAAATGATTGTTTTGATGGATTTGATCTCTACTATATCATAAATAAAATATTTTATACATACTGTATGCAGAAATGTTGTGTTTAAAAGGAGGAACTTTTCATTTGGGTTTTTCAAATACCCAAATGGAAAGATAAATATCAGTGATGATTTAAATGGTTGCGAAATGAGCTAAAACTTTCTCACAAAAGGGCTACCGCAGTTTCATATGAATGTGAAATGATGATGTGATATGAGAATGGCATTGTATTACTGATCCAGGGGATATACTGTGTAGCTACCTCATGTAAGCTTTGGCACTGGTCACCCTTTGGAATGAAACTTTAATAAAAAGAGTTTCCATTTGGCAATAAGCTTCTCTTTGTTTTCACCGTTCTGACGCTCTGTCTGTCTGGCTGCAGTGAGAGTCAGCAGTTTCATCATCATTACCTGGCATGTTAAAATATTGTTTAACCAAAAGTGAAAGTGAATTGAGCAGGGAGCCCTCTCACGTCACACAATGACTTGATGTGACTGAAAGGATCAGTCCGTTTGTACACTTCACAACACACCACAGCTGAAGGGCTTAAGACCTTAAGCAGTGCAGTTTCAGACTCACTTCCAGACTATAAAATAAAACCAGTTACGATTGCATTAAATACTTGGATTATAAATATCAGTTTTCAGAACGTTTGCAAATAAATGGATGGAGGACTTAATGTGTGTTTGGCAAACAAGGTTATCTCGAGTTAATGTTGGCTGGGGTTGCTGGAATGTAAACTTCCCCAAATAAAGAGCAGGACAGGACCTTACCCTAAACCAGTGTTTCTCAAACTTATTCTGTCATGCCCGCCTTCAGAAGGCGAAAAAGTTCATGCACCCCCCCCCCCACACACACGTAAACGGATTGAATTATTTTCAATCACTAACAATCTTGGGGGAGCAACAACAAAAAAGGAGCACAGTTGAATTCTACTGAAATTAAAGAAATGATTCAGGTCAGCACGATAGCATCAGCAAACTCTTGTTTTTTTATTTCCCTACATAAATCATGTTCATTCAACTCAGTTCCACTCCATATTTTTCCCCTGGTCATCCACACCCTCCCCCCTTGAGCGTTACTTTCAGGTCAGACATGCTTACAGTGCAGAGCTCATGTCTCACGAAGATGCATTAGATTGATCATGTTGTACGAAAGGTAAACTGCTACAGCAAAAACAGAGAGGATGACCCATTGGAGAGGTTTGATGTTGGAGTTTTGACGCTGCAACAAACTACAGAATGTCACTGCTAACCCCTGTGCCAAGCAGGAGTGGTTGGTAATGAAAATATTTCAAAATAAAATGTGGTTCTACAGTAACTATTATTGCGTTGCTGTCCTTTGATGGGGCTGTTTTAAGCCACAGGACCAACTGTGTCCAACGTTTTTATATTATAGTGTTTATATTTGGTGAACTCCTACCTGTTCATGGACAATGTCCTCTATAGCACCCTCTCACAGAGCAGCAGAGGCCACTTTTATGAGATTGCATTTATAGACTCCTTGCACTGAACTCTGTACCTTTATGGTGATACTGTTCTACTCTTGTGACCTGTGGCATACACTACAGAGTGGCTTGAACACTATAACCTCAGTGCAAAGGACAGCACATAAAAGCTGAAATGTGCTCAAGACAGATGGTTGTGGTTTTGTCTTAATGAGCAATGTTGCATTTTCATGTGTTGTTGTACATGATAAGCTGCCTGATCATATTTACAACATCTTGGCGTATTCATTTTGCATTATGTCAGAGGGAACAGAAACCTTTGGGAGCTTGTGTAAAATTTTTTGTTGTGACTTGTTACACTCAGGTCACATTAGTCAGACATGGTTTACACTCCAACTCCAAATAACTGCCTGCACGATGACTTAGAGTATGTTTTTTTGGCATATTTTTTCCTCAGTGCATCAAATTGGTATGACATCAGCAGTCATGTACAAATTTTGATCACTTAATTTTTATATGTTTGAACTCACAATAAACTAGAAGGCACAAGCAAAAGACTATTACTACTAAGTATTACTTGCTCCTGGTTGCCTAAAATCTCTAGCCACAGGGACTCTAGGGGTGCCAATATTGGTTGGTTGTTTGGTCCACCACTTTGGTCCAGACTGAAATATCTCAAAAAGTATTAGCTGGATTTAGATTAAGTTTTGGACAGACATTCATGGTCCCCAGAAGATGAATCCTACTGACTTTGGTGACCCCCTGATTTCTTCAAGTACCACCAACAGGTCAAAGTATTTCACTTATCCAGTGAAATATCTCAACATCTACTAGATGTTTTGTATAGAAATTCATGGTTCCAGAGGATGTTTCATATTGATTTTGGTGATCTCCATAGCATCACCAGCACGTTGACATTTTTGGTATTCTGAATGAAATAAACTGGTGGATGGATTGCTGTGAGATTTGGCACAGACATTCATGTGCTTTGCAGGATGAATTGTAAATCATGATCCCTTAAGTTTTCATCTAGCTCTAAATTTCAATTAGTCACATTTTTTGGTTCATGACCAAATACCTGCAAAACTAATGACATTCCCATCATCCTCAGTTGTACTTTAGTTTAGTTTTAATTAGCTAACACATTTTTGCATGCTAACACACTAAAGTAAAATTGTGAGCCTGTGAACAGATAGCTACTTAGTCTCAGCATGTTAGCATTGTTATCATGAGCATGTTAGCATGCCGACATTAGCAGACTCTCAGTGTTAGTAGAAACTGATGTGCAGCTACCAACCATCACAGGCAGCACGAAGCACATGAGGCTGCTACTGTATGTGAGCACAGCCTGGTAAGGCTTAAACTCAGAGACAGGGTGAGAAATGTCCAAAATTTCCAGTAGATTGACAGTGTAACTCATTTTCTCTTCATTTCTCTTTTCTCTGGTCACAGATTAATTACAAAACTGATTTTGCTGCTAATGTTGCTAATTGCCTTCTAAATCAACAAAAGTACAGTAAAATGTGATTCTGAAAATGATTTTAAGTTGTTAATTAAATGAAAGATGGAGAACCTTCAGAGGGTTCTGAGTGAAAATAAAATAGATACAAGTTGGTGTTTATGTAAACATTTACAACGACATCTGGGTACCTCATTAAAAGCTTGTGGGTGGAACTGTGAACCGTAAATGTGCAGAACCCTGCACGGATGTCTTTTGAACATGTGAAAGCTCTTTGCAGATTCTGTTACTAAGGTGACGAAACTTGTTGACTGTGTGGTCAAAATGGGACCTCCAGTGAGGGTTCAGGGTAAATCCCTGTGGGTTTGAGTAATAACTCCACTGTGGTTTCAGGTAAACAGCAGTTTCAACTATATCAGCTTCCCCTACAGGTAGCCTGCAAAATGAAGGAAGATTATAGACTGTAGTTTCCTGTAGAACCTAAAAGTTGGTGACCATTGGTGGGACCGCACATCTCTGTTTTGATATCTGCCTCATGGATGCTTGCTGTTCATTGTGGTTGGCTGTGGACCGTTTATTGTGCATTCTATTTCTATTCATTTTGAAAGTAATTTTGAAAACAATGTTTTAAGTTCATCAATTGATGTTTCACAATGTAGAAAATCCAGTCTTTAAATGTTTTAAGATTTTGCTGTCAATTGTTTTGGGTAAGCCTGTTAATTGCAGGTTGGATGATCAGCAAGAATTTAAAAATTATCATTAGAAACATCTATAAACTTACCAGCTTTATGTCATACTACTCATTGCTAAAACATACATGCTATACTTTCTAACAGTCTTTATGACTGATGTCTGATTGCTGTATTTCTGATTCATTCAGAAAACTATTTACTATCTCAGAATGACTCAGTACTCTTCCATATAATTACAAATGGCTACCAAATGAAACAAAAAAAATCACTACAAATGGCTACAAATAAGTGGTAGCTGGGTCAACACCTTGTGCAACAGCAGATGAAATTATATGTGATTAATTATGAATTAATTCCTATGAACAGCATATAAAAGCATGCCTGCCTTTTGGTTGCAACAGTTACATTGTTGCCAGAGAAAGTCTGACCCAAGAGATATTTAAGAAGCTGCAATTTAATTTCCTGTGCACAGACAGATAAACATTAAACCTGCAGGGTGAATTAGTTTACTCATGCCTTTTCAGGAAGTTGTTTTGTTTTCCAAGCATTGTTCCAAATTTAAAATGCCCTACCCTCATTATTAACGTACATGTAAACAGGCATCCAGCATGTCTGTGCGGTAAGACAGTTAGATTTTTGGATTAGGTGTCCACAGCTCATGCAACAGAAGCCAGTTTGGTGATAAAAATTCTGAATGATGCCACACCTCTGTGATTCCATGGACAGGACGAACAATAGAAGTGAAGAGGAATGTGTTTATAATTGTCTGCCTTGTTTCTATTTGCTCTCTGTCATTAAGAACAGTTTGTTACCTGGAGCAAGTTTCCAGAAACACTATTGTAACTGGAGTCCCACGCATGCCAAGCCCTGTAATATTTCCTTGGCCAAGCTGCAATTTTAAAACAGAATGTTAATTAAGGGTGACTTCTTGTAATGTAGATTTTATTACTGAAACCTGTAGTACTAGCTATTTAACTTGTTTAGGTTATATTCGATGCCCAACCAAGTGTTCCCCAGCTCATGAATGAATACAGTAGGAATCTGCTTTCTCTTGTGGGCGATGAATGTCCATGGCAATGTATAATTAGACTGTGAAACTAGCAACAGACCACGTTCTCACTTTGAAGACAATGAAACTGAGGTAACACACAAGTGAGATAAACAATGCAGAAGACTGGACTGTGTAAACAGATAAGCAGTTTTTGTCTGTTTTGTGTGTCTGTGTGTGTGTGTGTGTGTTCACTCAAGTTTGAAACATGTCATTGAACCTGCCGGCTGATAGGAACGATGCCAAGAACAATAACGGTGATGCAAGGGCTGTTTCGGCTCTGTAAGCGTGGGCGGGACAATAACAGTGATGTAACAGCGGGCAGTTTCTCTTGTGGAAGAATTTCCTGCTAAATGTGTCAGGGTAAAGGGGAAGACTGAAACAGAGACACTGAGAGAGGGAGAGGTTGTTTAAAATTCTCCTTTCATGTTTCTTTGGTGTTTCAGTCGAGCTTTCTGTGTTTTGCCACCCCTCCATTTGAGTGAAACTGGCTGCACGAGTAGATGAAGTTGGGCATTTGAAAGCACAATGTGCTTCATGTGCTAGCCAAGTCTTAAAGAGATTGTGCAGCCTCACTTGTGCTGCCATGTTGATAATAATGCGGTGCATAATGCACTTTACATACAAAAATAATATAAACTTACAGAACACTTGAGGTCTGCCCCAATCCGTTGTTCTTTTAAAGGTCCAGTGTGTTTAGGAGGAGCTATTGGCAGAAATGGAATATAGTATTTACAAGTTTTTTTTCATTAGTGTATAATCAACTGAAAATAAGCATTGTTGTGCTTTCATCACCTTAGAATAAGTCGTTTTTACCTACATGGGGAGCGGGTCGCCTTCCATGGAGGTCGCCACGTTGCACTGCCATGTTTCTACAGTAGCCCAGAAAGGACAAACCAATCAGTGGCTTTAGAGGGCCGTTCATGCTTTTCGCAGCCACCGTAGTTTCTCCTACACGCTTGGAAGGCAAGCTGTATTCAAATGGTTGCAAACTGCAATCTCACTGCTGGATGCCACTAAATCCCACATACTGCTCCTTTAAATCGAGGCATAAAACTTTCCTGTTTGCCACTGCCTTTCCCAGTGATTTTTAAAGATGTTACATTTTTATACTTTTGCACTTCTTAAATCTTTTAAATCTGCTGTATTTCTAACGTGAACCTGAAATGTTTTAACCCTGATTCAACCATCTAAAGCCCTTTGTAATTTTGATTTTGAAAAGTGCCGTATAAATAAAGTTTATTATTATGTAAAGCACTTTGAATTGCCTTTGTGTGTGAAATGTGCTATATAAATAAACTTGCCTTGCCCTACAATTTCTTCGAGTGGGAAGAATGAAAAAGCTGCCAATCATAACACATACCAGAGATGACAATGCTGTGGCTTCAGGTGTTCATTCATGCTTGATCATTGCTCAGATTTAAGAAAAACAGACATAGTCTCTATGTCAGAGCAGAAATAGAGTGTGTCGGTCTGTGCATGCACAGACAGGACATGGTGATGATGGTCATAGTTAGGATGTGTGTAAGAGTGAGTGTAGGTGTGTGAGGGGAAATTATGAAATACTCACTAATCATTAATCCAGCTCCCATGATCCTCTCCTGGAGTGTGTATGAATTTGAAGAAAGAGCAGATGTGATCCTTTACATAGCAGGACACTGACTGACGGGCAGCATCAATCCATGATACCAGCAGACAAAAAACAGTTTTAATGCAAGTTTTACTAATTCCTCATCAGATATTGATTGAATTGAATTGAAAATTGAAAAATTGATATGAACTCGACTTTAAAGCCACTCAGCAATGCCAGTGTTTCAGATTCAGAGGTCAGAGGTCAGAGGAGAAGGTCACACTCCCACACAACACCTACAAGCACGACCGCATTTTCTATAGAGATATAAATCAGATTTTATTCCGATCCTCATAAGTTCTGGCAGAGACTCATGTAAAGCATGGGGAGATAAAAATAAAAGCTAGTGTAATTATTAAACCGGTTTTATGTGGGTGTCAAGGGATTCCCTTGACACCCACGGATTTCTGTTTGCTTTTTATTGTACAGGGGCGGGATTCCCACTTTCTCTGTTTGTGTGTGGGAAGACATGGACTATATTACAGAGCAATCTCAACTACAAGTCTCACAGTCTGCATTATGGAGAGACATCAAGCAGGACAGGAGGAGACACTGGTGAAGGTCAGGGTGGAGGTGGACAGTTTGGAAGATGTTCCTCGACCCAGAGGTTCACCTGTGGAGCGCCGCGGCTGCTTCAAGTGTGTGGTCACTTTGGCAACAGTGATGGGATTGGTCATTGTGGCTATGGTGGCAGGCTTTATCCTGCATTTTTTCATGTTCACGCCATCATGTAGCCAGGTGAGAAACACAGATCATAGCGTTAATAGAAATCAAGCATTATCACTGATGTCTCTTCTCTATGTATGCATGTGTGTCTGTACATAATCAATCTGTCTGTCTACAGGATGCTCCACCACTGAATGACACACCAAAAGTCAGCATAACCTGTAAACTAAAAAGTATGCATCACTCATATTTCAGTTGCTTCCAACATTCCTATTCAGACGTTAATTTCTCAGTGTGCTGATGGAAAACATTTCCTTTTCCTCCAAAGAGGGTGATGAACAGGGAAGATATGACATCTTCACTGCGGATAAAGGTGCAACCTACTTCATCTACGGATGGGTGACGTTCCCAGACAACACCAGCAAAGAGGTTACTCTCAAGCAAACATGGAAAAATAATGCCAGAACCCTCCAAAGTAAGACTGCGAACAAGACAGAGATGTTCTTTTTCGAAAGGGTCAAACTGGCCGATACCAGCAGAATAAGCATTTGCTTCAAGTCTACCTACACAGACAGCTCATTCCATGTCTATGAACTCTGACCAGGCTGAAATCAGACTGTCTGCATGAAAACAACACAAACGGCTGTCAGGGCTTCATGTTTATATGTGGCATGCTTCTGTATTAAGATGTCAAAACCTGTTCTAGATGTTATGCAATTTCTCTGGGTCCACATGTGTGCACTTATCAGAAGGAAGTTTCATGAAAAGCGAAGCAGTTTCATGGCTGTGTTGTGTTTGCGCTGGAAAGAGTGGGTGTGGAACACTAGGAAGGATGTGATTTTCTTCCAGAGGTAAGCAGCAAACCAAAGGTGCAGTCACAGGTGTTTTAACACAAGTTTATTCAACTTATTGTGGATGAGTGCTGACAGAGAAATTAGTCAGTTGTAGCGGAAATGCCCATGTTCATGATTGCTGCACTAAATCAAAGTAGAAAGCCCCATAAGGTGGAACTGCTTATTTATTTTGAAATAGGTTTTGACAAGAAATTGCTACAAAGCCCAACCACGTCTTATAACTTTAATGATAACTCATAATGTGGTTTACTTTATTGCTATCCATCAGTCTGTAAGAACACATACCACACAAATAGTGTTTGCACTTTCACAAGAAAAAGTTTCCTGTGTACTTAGTCATTTTTATCTCTCTGATTGACTAGTTTTACCTGTGAGGATGACCAACCAGGCGGGAACCGCATGTTTCATTACCATTTTCACAAGACAACTGACTCACTGTTTATTATATTAAAGGCTGTAGAAATTACAGAGGTAAAAGGCTTCCACACTGTAAAAATCCTGTAAGAAGTCAAATGAAAACTTCTGTAGACCGCTGTCCAGTTTGCTTACTGTAAATGATGAAATTCTTGCAAATGAAAAGCTCGCTTTGTAGTTAATTTAGTTGTGCTGTGAGTTCACTGGTGGGTAGATAGAAACATACTGTAGCCATATTGGTATTAGTCTAACATTGTATTTTATCCAACTCAGTGATCTAAGGTCATAGGGAGTTGTATGTTGTAGATTCTAATGCCCTCTGAAACAAATTTGTGATTTTTTTGCCAAATAATGTAAATAAAATTGACTTGACTATTACATTTGTCTAATGATTGTGACTTTTTAATGTGCATCTCTGATTTCTCTCAATATTTTTATTGTTTTATTGGGAGTTTAAAGGACAGGTTCACATAATTTCAACTTTATCTTAATACAATACCCACAACCTCATGTAGATTGAAAGAGTTGTTGGTCGCCGTAATTGTTCCTCCTGTCCATTCGGACTGCAAAATGATCCCCTCCTAAATCCATTTCAATGTGTAAGTGATGGAGGACAAAATCCACATTCCTCCTTCTATGTAAAAGTGAATCTGAAGCTGATACGATGGTTCAACAGTCTGGGTGATTAAACTGTACCAGACTAGACATTCCAATCTTGTTAAAAAGATTTTCTCAATAGCCTTTTCATTTATCGATCAATGTGCATCCAACTTTCCACACACCTGGTAACTTCTGTGCCCCTTTTACCGTCAGTGGGTTCAAACCCTATTTTTATTGACTGATTGGCTTATTTCTTTTTATTAACTTGAACTTTTATTGACTTGTACTGAAATATATATGTTCTATTATTTTTAAGTCAAGGTTGGTGTCACCAGCCCACAGAGTGTTTGGGTGGAGATTAGAAATGGAATGCAATGGAAAAGTAATTTTCCATTTTAAGATGAAAGTATTAGTATGGTTATATACATAATGTGTTGTTTTTTAAATTTCCTCTTAGTTTCCTATTATAATGACATTTAGAACAGTGATACATCTTCAATCTTATACATCATGATGTTAAAATGTCTATAAAGAAAGACAGAAACCAATTCAACAAGCCTGATAAAATGTACAAATATTGAAATTGCAATTCTGTAATTGCAATAATAATTCAGTTGAAAAGCTAACCTGCTCTCAGATACCAAACAGTTACCTGTTTCGGTATGAGGCTTCAATGTAACACACCCACATACTTGGTAAACTTTTTACAGACTGCCTTTGTGTGCTCCCTTTTTCAACGAGGAAGTGAAAGTTTACATGCAGCAATCAGTTAGAGCTACAAGGCCTTGTGTCATTATCATGATGCAATGTCTGAAGGAACACCTCCAGTTCTCCTGTCCCAAGCATCCACCCATACACATAGCATTGCTCCATCTAGTCAAAACCAAATGTAAATAACAATGTTTACATTACCCTCAAGGGACCTTTAATCAGCACGAGTGATGCTGTATTAGTAAGGCTTCGAATTAATAATGGCTTTGAATGAGAGAAATTACTAATACAGTAATACACTAACACACAAAAGGCTGCACCAACCAGTACTTCACTTCTCATGTTATGAGGTAGTTTGTTAGACTACTGAAGCCCCAATAGACTCATTGCAATATATGGTGCAGTTAAATGTCATGAAATTTACTAAAAATACTGCTGGGATAAGGGGAACTTAAATAGGCAATAATTTTATATGGCATTTTTCAAAACAAAAAATAGAGTAACAAAACGACATAATGGAGATAAGACATCAAGTAAAACAGGCACATACAAACCAGAACGTATAAAAACATTATTTTAATACATGTCAAATGCAATGTCAAACAAATGTATTTAGTTTAGTCCATATTTGTCTGTATTTCTACTCAGGCTTGTCTGTGCTGGACCGTCGGCCGTTCTGGGGCCTCTCTCTCTCCTGGCTGTCGGTGCCTCAATCCAGATGTTTTGGATCTGGATCTTCATCCTTCAGGAAATTCGTTGTGTGTATGTTGTCCTTGTCTTTCTCTCTCCCTCTGTGTGTGTCTGTTTCTTTCTCCTATTTGTGTGAATGTTGTACTTGAGCTTTGCCTCTTGTGACTTGTGAGTCTGTGTAGTCTGTCCTCTTCCAGGTCTCCATGGTGGAGAGGAGGAAGTGTGGCTCAGGTCCTCTCTGTTTGGCGACACCTGAAGTTGCTCAACGGCCTCCTGGATCCATATTCTTCATATATATTTACAATCTATCTTAATTTTGTCATCCTGATTGTCCATACTGTAATTTTACTGTGTTGGTCTATTCTGCACACAGGACATCTATTGCATGTCTGTCCGTCCTGGGAGAGGGCTCCCTCCTCCTCATTTTTCCCCTGTTAAAAGTTTTTTTTGGGGAGTTTTTCCGTGCTGTACAGATTGCAAAGCCCGTTGACTTGTTTGATTTTAAAATGTTTTTTAAACAATTAATCATCATTAAGTTAATCATCATCAATCACAAATTATTTTACAAATAGGGTTCAAAGATAACACTAAAATTATTTATTTGGTTTAATATTTTGTGAGAGTGAACCAAAGAAGTTCAAGTAATTTGATCAATTATTTCACCATGGCAGTTTTACATTGCGTATAGGTTGATAGAATCATTGAAATTCAAAGAGAAATATAGTTATGTGTGGTCAGCAAACTGATATCATCAAAACTATTCTTTTTGTGGTTAAAATTGTGTCACAATCTTATCTAATATTACATTAAATGGCTGCACCAGTCCCACCAGTCACTGATGCTACACATGTATTTATATAAATTATTCAGTACTTTGTGGTCTTAAAATAATTTTCCTTTGTCTTTATGATGAGTCTGATGTGACAGCATCATAGGGGAATGGAAATTATTGTAGAAACAAAAGATGTCTTTATTCCAAATATAGCTTTGCAACATAGCCAGTACATCCAGTACAACACTGCTATAAAAAGCTGTTTTAACAAGGATGAATATTCTATTCATTTCAACCAGTCCAATGTTCATCCAAAACCTACATATTCCTGCTACGCAACACTGTTAGAGTTGTACCTCAATTAAGCTTTAGTTAGCGGACATCTGAAACGTGGCTCCTGGACTAAAATGTTTGTTCAACCTAACTTTTCCCCATAAAGTCAATCCCCTTTGATGAAAGTGTAAAAGGAATTTCGAGAAGTGATGGGTAAACTGCAACGTCATGTGAACAAGACAACAGATAAATACCAAATTGACGGTGAGGAAGAGTTATCAGAGGCAATTAGGGCTGACTCTTGGCAACCCTCCTGTCCAACCTCACTCAGTCTATGAATACGGTTCTGAAGAAAGGTCAATGCACTGCCATCCATATCAGCTGTGTTAGACCAACTTAAATCCTCCCATGACACATTAGCCATTAAAGAGATGGGACACGTACAGTACCTGAGCATGACAAGAGAACTGTACAGTTAAAAAACACCTAGCTAGTTTCACCAGCTAGTTTTTACTGCTCATATTAAGTTGAATGATAATGCACTTTTTATTTTCTTTCATGAACTAATTTTCAAGCTAACTATACTCTATTTGTCTTCTTCTTTTTCTTAAATTGAAAAATTGTTCTCATTGCAGACATTTTGACAGAAATAAATGTGCAAATAACAATATTATAAACATCTCATTAAATTGTCATGCGGACCTTGGTGTCAAGCAAGCTGATTGGTTGTCATAATTTAGACTTGAAACAGAAAGGAAGAAACACATTACACTCAAAATCCATGCAGAAACAGATATACAAACTCTCCGAATTAACACCATGTTAGCCTTCCAGCCCAGAGAAGCATTTTTAAGCCCTTACCAGGACCCTGGAACATAAATGGTGTGCAGCCATTATTAATGTTATTAGTTACACCTCTGTTTGACAAGTGCTGTGAGAAAGGGCCATAAACATAAAGTGTGTTTTGTTTAATTTATCTATCATTCTTTTCTTTTTTTAATTATTCATTCATTTGGAAATGTCTGGCCTACCATTACACAGCAGAGCTATTAAAAACACCTTCCATTACATGACACTTACCACATTGAATGAGATGAAACTATAAATAGAAACATTATCTCCCAGACTTCTTGCCTTCTTACGGTAAATGCACCGCCCCATCCACCCACACCTTGTGGCTGTTTACATACTTCAATAGATGATACTGCTCAGGCTGAACACATGCAAAGAGAGGAAAAAACAAAACTTGCTGTACTGGATATTTATACATATAAAAAGACACCTGAGATTTCAGTGGTATTTCAGCTGGCAGGTGAACCTGGTAGAGAATTACCGATTTGCAATGAGATGTTAGTTATGATGGAGGAACAGAGGAGCAGATGCAGGTATGGGTGTAGATCAGACCGCAGATGACAATAAACCTCAGCTGTAGTGCATTTGCTGAGTTTACATTCACTTTTGGGTCAAAAAAATTCCCTCCTCTAAACAACAAAACTCATCACAGGAAGATTGGAATGAACCAGTTTACTATAGCCAGCTCCAAAATTGGTATGACTTGGTACAAACTGGGAGCCACATTGAAATAGTTTGTCTGTTACATCTGTTGTTTGTAACCATTAAGAACAATTAGTGTGTAGGTGGAGTGAGCTGATAGTTTGAGATCATCTAAAGCCTTTAAATACCCACATGCGATGTATTGTGTATTCAGTGTGAATAAATGTAGATTGCACAGTGGCGTCCTAAGTGAGGGGAATAGTGAAACTAACTAACCAGGGCCCAAACATGGGGAGGCCCCTCAAGAAGCCTGGAATTCAAAGTCAGGCGACCAAAAGAGAAAAGAAAGTCAGGAGGGAGAAAGAAAGTAATCTGAGAAAACAACAAAACCTGCATTAATTGGTGAATGTGTTAGCTAACAGTGGCTTATTTACACATTGAGCACAAAGAGCAAGATTTGCATTTATTTGGAGTTTAGCTCTGGTTTGCTCTCCACCAACTTTGGAAGAAAATGTCTGGCTCTTTAGCTGCCAACAGCTCCACTATGCTGGCCAGCTAGTCACTATCTACTGTCTGTTGTTTGGTGCATGGCAGATAGGGTGTTTCTAGAGCTTTTTTGATTAGAACAGCTGCCTTCTGTGCCTGGAGTTAAACCAAAACAATGAGCAGAAAGATGCTAAAATGCTCTGAGGAGCTGAGGGGAACTGCAGAGTTGGGTGATAATTACCTGTTGGTTAGAGACAGATAAGAGACAGAACAGACAGAACACAAATTTAGAGGTTGCACAATTGCATGTAAAGTCAATGGAAAGACGTGATTAGACGCAAATATGTTTGTTTCAACTTGAGCAACAAATTGTTCATATGCTGGGGCTTTGTGAATCTGGTGACCTTCAGTCAGAGGCTGAGCTGCCACACAAACACAAAGGCACACTCTCTCAGACACGTCAGCTGCTAACTAGCTTACAGCTAATGGCTGTACAGTTGGTACATTGGCTGTTTGGGGCCAATAAACACAAACGGTCCAGTTGTCAAATTTGGACAAATGTCACAAGGCGAAAACTTGCTTTGCTTTCTGAGTAAACACGCCTTAAGTCATCTGATTCATTTTTACTTTAAAAATACTGATTACAGCAGCTTTAAGCAAACTATTTAAAGGTAAGGTGAATGAACTCAACTTGCTAGAGCAGGTTTGTAAGTATTGGTATATGGACAGGCTAGGACCTTGCTGGTTATCATAAATAAGCAGAGTTGCAGTTTCACATACAGTCACAGAAAGTTGCTCAGCAACTGTCTCGCCATCTCATGTTACTGAGGATGTGAGACTAGGTGAACTCAAAAAGTGGCTACTAAAGTTATTTCAAACAATCATTTGCAGCAGATTACACAGAAAGGAAATTTGCAACACTAAAATCAAGAGTGAACACAAAATGATAGCTCTGTTGAATAGTTTCATATTGGTACAGTATGTAGACTGAACCTAGCTAGCTGAGACAATGTTAACTTCTTGACACAGTAAATTAAGCACCATTGCCCTCTGTTTCAGAAACAGACAGATCACCGTCAGACCTGAACAACCTGAAGAAAATAATCTTATGATGTTCTCTCTCCATAGTAATAGTGTCACACAGTAATTACGCAGTATTCAAATATATAAACATAAATATAAAAAGATTTTGGAGACTAAAGCTGATTTTTTGAGTAATATCAAATGTGATATAAATGGTTAATAACTGATTACTTAAAAAACACTACGGACACTATCTTTTTAGCTGTTGATTCAGTTACTTGTGCGTGTGTGAACATTGGTTTATTGAGAGGAGGAGTGGACCCACTAAGTATGCATAACCAGATTATGTTATTGTTGAAATAAAACTACATTCAGATGCATCTCCTGCAGTGATGTATCTCACATGTGAACCTAAACTTCAACAACTATCAAGGTGCTGGATCTGCTCACAAACAAGCCATTCTGTTGCTTGTGATCTGGGTACATTTCAACTTTAGCTCATATTGTGACACTATATGCTATTAATGGTAGTTATTATAGTTGTTATCATTATTAGTTCCAAAATGATTTTTGGTATGAATGCAAAATTTTAACGTTGTTTCTACTCTTGTCCTAAATAAAAAGTATAAATAAAGCTACTCAATCAAGCAGTAGTAAAAGCACACACTATAAGTAATCAACTGATTTTACATACAGTATGTGTTTCCGCACGTCCATCTGTGTCATTCATTACATTTATATTATATTTCAGTTAGACAGAATTTTATTGAGCATAATCAGGTCAAAGTCTGGTTATATGGCCAGTATATGTACGAATAGGCTACTAGTATTGTACAGAACAGCACATGATCAATATGGCAAAATATTACAGGAAACTCTAATTGCACATCATCAGTAGTGCAGTTTAATGACAGTAATTACATGTGGTGTGTTGATTTAACAGGTGCAGCATTAAATCGTCACATACTGTAGATAGCGGCTATGTGATATCAGACAGATACTATGTGAAATCAATTCTTCAGTGTTAAGGAGCAGAGAGATAGAAACTCTCACAGCAGGATGAACGGTTTGTGTGCTGTGTGGCAGGAGACATCGACTATCATGTGGGCCTTCCTCAAACAAAGTGTGTGGTGAGTATCCTGAATGGCTGGGAACTCCCTGACAATGATCTGCTTCGCAGTTCTTACAGCGACACTCTCTACAGAGGTTTGCAGTTGTTAGCACAGCAGCTGCTAAACCATACAGTGATGCAACCAGTCAGACTGCTCTCAGTGCATCTGTGAAAGTTTCACCGGGTCCGTGCCAAACTTCTTACGTGTCCTGAGAAAGAAGAGGTGTTGAAACACAATAGTAGTTCTGGAGAGCTTGTCAGAGCAGCCACTGTAGCCACCACTACAGTGGTGTGCAAAAGTGTTTGCCCCCTTCCTGATTTCTTTTTTTTTTTGCATGTTTGTCACACTTAAATGTTTCAGATCATCAAACAAATTTAAATATTAGTCAAAGATAACACAAGTAAACACAAGATGCAGTTTTTAAATGAAGGTTGTTATTATTAAGGGAAAACAAAATCCAAACCTACATGGCCCTGTGTGAAATAGTGATTGCCCCCTAAACCTAATAACTGGTTGGGCCACTCTTAGCAGCAACAACTGCAATCAAGTGTTTGCGATAACTTGCAATGAGTCTTTTACAGCGCTGTGGAGGAAGTTTGGCCCACTCATCTTTGCAGAATTGTTGTAATTCAGCCACATTGGAGGGTTTTCGAGCATGAACTGCCTTTTTAAGGTCATGCCACAGCATCTCAATAGGATTCAGGTCAGGACTTTGACTAGGCCACTCCAAAGTCTTCATTTTGTTCTTCTTCAGCCATTCAGAGGTGGACTTGCTGGTGTGTTTTGGATCATTGTCCTGCTGCAGAACCCAAGTTCGCTTCAGCTTGAGGTCGGATGGCCGGACATTCTCCTTCAGGAGTTTTTGGCAGCAGAATTCATGGTTCCATTTATCACAGCAAGTCTTCCAGGTCCTGAAGCAGCAAAACAGCCCCAGACCATCACACTGCCACCACCATATTTTACTGTTGGTATGATGTTCTTTTTCTGAAATGCGGTGTTACTTTTATGCCAGATGTAATAGGGCACACACCTTCCAAAAAGTTAAACTTTTGTCTCGTCAGTCCACAGAGTATTTTCCCAAAAGTCTTTGGGATCATCAAGATGTTTTCTGGCAAAAGTGGCTAGAGAAATTGAACTCAGTTGTGATAAACCACAGTTAAGTTATGTTTTAACAGGTGGGGGAATCACTTTTTCACACAGGGCCATGTAGGTTTGGCAGATTTTGTTTTCCCTTAATAATAACAACCTTCATTTAAAAACTGCATTTTGTGTTTACTTGCGTTATCTTTGACTAATATTTAAATTTGTTTGATGATCTGAAACATTTAAGTGTGACAAACGCAATCGCAGCGTAGTTATTGTATACTAAGGTTAAATTCAACTTTGCTTTGTTTGCACAAATAAATAATGGTAGTTTCTCTATAATAATGCAAAAATAAATACTTATAGAACAGCTTTACAGCTTTGTACTCCTCAGTGTGGACAAAACTGAAATGCTCACAACACAGTCAGAAGTCATTTATCACTTCAGTGGCTCATCTGATTCAAGCAGCCATAGACCTTACACATCACCTAACTCAGTAGCTCAGTGACTCAGTATATGAATTCAGACTCATAACCAATTAATTCAGTTTAATCTACAGCAGATCATATCTCCGGTCCTGCAATGCATTCCTCTTCCTTCCTTCTCTGCTGAAGGGGCTTTTCAGCTTCTGCGTCATCATTAAGTCTTGATCTATGTATAATATATTTGCGTAATGTGTAGGCTTTTTTCTCCACCAACAGGACCTCCAGTCCGGTTGGAAAAACAAAAACCTCCAGTGTTGTAATATAGCAAACTGGAGGTTGTACCTTTGTGTAAAAATGTGATCATGTTTAGTAGGTTATGGCATGACATCAGACTCTGACCTCTGGTCTAATCAGATTGTGCACTTTTTGATTGTGAAGATGTAAATTAAAAGATTATTCAGACTTGAAACGTTCACTTCCAGTTTCCAGAATACCTTTCTAATAGATACAGTATTTTTCAACCACACAAACACAGAAAACTGCACTTGCTTTAGATTTAATTTCAATGTGTTTGTACTTTATTCTTTTCAGTTGTATTTGTGTATGTTGTTGCTCTGTAAAGCAGAAATGTTTCATTAATGCATTTGATTTGACTTTTGATGTTAAACCAGCTACAATACATACTTTTATATTAACAATGTATCAAATAGCAATTTGAAAACAATGTGACAATGTGAAAGGGGTCTCTTGTAGTGATGAACCCACAGAGAAAGAACCTACGGCTAAAAACATGTCTTTAGAGTCTGTTGCATTTTCTATGGGCAGCGAAGCTGTTTCCATTTAATTTGGATGAACTTTAAGACATGAATGACTGAACTCCAAGTCAATTCCTTTGGATTTGTAAAGAGACTGTCCAAGACTGTCAAGACTTTCTTTTCCTAAGAATCAAAACTGCAGGTGAAGAAGACAGATAGACAGAGATGTGACAGAAACCATAAATATGTGGACTCAAGGTCAGAATGTGTCTTGAGTTCGGTTTCAAATACCATCCAACTACTGCCATTAGCTTTTTAGTAAATTTCCATAAACTTTATGAGTGATGCCAGTGTTGAACTGATTGCAATAAATGTGTGCTAAATACCTGTAGACAACTTTAAAGAAAGGTGTCTCTACATTCCTTGTCTGCTTCTTCCACTCCTGTTATGTCTTGATAGATTCAGATTACCTTTGCATCCATCTAGATGCCATTTCATAGGAGTGGCTCTTGATAATTCATGAGGAGGACATGACAGTACAACTACAGAATAGTTTTGAGTGGAAGCTTTAGCATCTATAAATACATAAAGTCTTGCTTTATGGCACGTAAAACCTAATGGAACTTGACTTTTTGCTTCACTGTTTTACTCCGTGATTAAGAATATAACCCTACCTGACTGACCCTGAGTGTGGTTCAAATTATACCGCAGATGACATTTGCTGCATTCACACATTAGCAACTACTTCTGGTGAAGAAGATCAATCAACACACAATCCGAGACAAAAACATATAAGTAGGAGTATGGAGTTGATTTTTCCCTTCTTGTGTATTTGGAAAAGTCTGTGGTGTGCTGCTGTACGTCACAAAACCATTTATTTTTCCATCTATACCACAGTCCATTAGTTTACCCCTCTGATCAGCTTTATACATCCCCCCGCCATGTGTTTCACTGTGTGTGTGTGTGTGTGTGTGTGTCTTGTACATGTAGAGCTCGCCTACAGTCTCTCCACTATCATCCATTTCCTTTACTTGTGATCTACCGGGGGAGGTGAAGTTGGAACACAGTATTTCTACCAATATCACTGGTCTGTCTTTCCGCTGTGACACATAAACATCCCCTTCATGGCAGCAGAGCTCACACCACACAGGTCAGCTGACTTCCTGTGTAACTGCCTGGTGCTAAGGGCAGGTAAACAAATTGTCCATTCATACACTCAGAGATATATGCCATTCAGTCTCAGATCAGAGACAAATGAACAGGTAACGACACATCTATATTAACTCACACTTCTTCCTACCTTTAAGCAATACTAAGATTCAAACACCTGGGATCCTTGATTCAATGTCACATGTTGGTTATTGTGAAACACTTGCACAAATTATGAAATAAGAATTTTCATAATTTTTTCCACTCATCATCCACTCCCTGTTTACAGGAATTCAAGCATATTTTGGCACCCATATGTGATTATTTTACTACACCGCAGGTCTGCTGTCTGTCATTGAAATCAGCATGTGTGTTAATAATGCACATACTAACAACATTGAGCTGTGAGCCAGCATGACAACAAACACTATAACTCAAGTGGCAAAACAAAAATCCATACTATACCAAAAGGGCTTTTGAGTTTCCTGGTATAGTATGAGTTTTTATTTCATCACCAGGTATGTTTGTCTTTGCATGTCACCACAGGACTTAACTGACTCACTTATTCACATTAACAGCCATGGCTCAAATGCAAAATCGGGTAGTCTTGGCGGACTAGGAAAAGAGATATTTCTTCAATATTAGCTTCTCTGCACTGGCTCCCTGTAAAATCCAGAATATAATTTAAAATCCTTCTCTTCCCCTACACAGCTCTTAATGGTCAGGCACCATTGTATCTTAAAGAGCTCATAGTACCTTCTTACCCCACTAGAACACTGCGCTCCCAGGATGCAGGGTTACTTGTGGTTCCTAGAGTCTCCAAATACAGAATGGGAGCCAGAGCCTTATTGGCTCTGTTACTATTATTGTCATTATTATTCCTATGACTCTCATTCCTATTATTATTAACTTATTAATATTAATATTACCACTACCATTACATTATTACTATTTTAAAATTCTAGTTGGTATTTGCATTGTGCTTGTTGGGTCTCTGTAAATAATATAATAAAGAGTACGGCCTAGACCTGCTCTATAGGAAAAGTGCAATGAGATAACTTCTGTCATGAATTGACACTATATAAATAAAATTGAATTGAATTGAATTGAACTGCACATAATATAGAATATTTTTGACATAATACCTCAACATCAATAATGTGACAATATTTTGGGGATTTAGAAATTATTTGCTTGTGAGAAAGTCAGTAGTAATGCCGATGTGTGTTAATGTGGCCAGACGGGCCTTAATTGTTCATTGTGTTCATTGAGGCCTTCATTCATTATCAGCAGCAGCAGTATCATAGTATCTATGATCCACATTTAAAATTTGCATTCAGTGTTACTCACCAAAATGCACTGTGTATGCTTGAGATCTAACAAACGTGTTGAATGCACTTCCTTCCTCATCAAACATTTGCAAAGCAGATTTTCTAAGTATTTTCAATCCCACATTGTTTCCATCCATGTTTACTCAATAGCAGTCTTCTTCTTCTTATCTTCCTTTGTTGGTACATTCCAGTGTATCTCGGCACATTATCTCTACCTGTAGATCAGTGGGATAATGTGAAACCATTGGCAGGAATGTGTACCGTGTCGCCCATGTGTATGGCATGTGGATCCTTGTACATGTGCACGAGACAAACAAAACAGGCACCCACTCTACAAAAAATGCTCCACTACTGGAATTCAAAAACTCCACAGGTTACCTTTGATTACGCTAAATATTTTCTTGCTTGGGACATGTTTTAGTTTATAAATGTAACCAGTGTTATGTAACCTACTGTATCCATGCAGTTGACCTGAGTATGAGACGTTCAGTTTTTAACGACATGATAGATTCTTGTTTCATAGAAAAGAGAAGAGGTATGGATGGGGGGAGTCCCACGGGCTCTGCTCCGCAGGGGCTTCGTCATACCACCTCCCACCTGTGTCTGTAAAAAGTTATAGTTCAGTTTCATTAAAATATAGAAGATTCAGTCTATGAAAGCTTTTTGATGTTGACAGTCAAAAAAGTACCTTAGTTTGGTTCAGTTTTATACCATAAGAAATTTGTTTGTCAGACTTTAAATTGAGAGAACAACTCTTTGTCATACAGTAGAGTTTGGACCTGTTTGTTTTACAGAACAGGTCAACACACATTTTAAAAATAATAAAAAGTCTAAATGCTATTTGATTGATTTACTGATAAAGATACAAACAACATCAGCATTTGACATTTGGGAAAGAAGGGTTGCTTCCTGTCAGATTAATTATATGGGTCAGAGAAACTGTCTTCAAAACAGTTTTCAAATCATGCTGAAGGTGACAACTGGATTTATTCAAAAATACCTGACATCGTTGTCCCTAAGAGGAAAACATCTTTTGGCCAGCTTCCCAGTTTTGGAACATCCTCCCATTAAAGATAGGATATATATCTTACTGTTCCTTTGCATTTAATCTTAAAACTTGGTTAAAAAGCAACCAGACCTGCCATCATACCTAGTCACTGCATGCTTGCCTTGTCTGTCTCATTTGGCTTTTTGTCTGTTTGCCAGATTGTGTCCCTCCTGGTTTTACCTCTGTCCTCTGTAATGTAATGTGATTTTATCTTGTGACTGGCTGCTTAACGTTTTGTATTAATTGCCTGCATTTTACATGTCCTAAGTTGCATAATGCTGCCATATTCCTTTAAACCCTTTATCCTGTTCACCTGTTTCATGTTTTGCTTTCTCCTGTTCTAACTTTACATCTTTGTTTTTATTGTTGTCTTAATGGCTAATTTAAAATCAGGCCAAGGGACAACAGTTGAAACTTAGCCTTTTGGCTAACACTGACACATTGACAGTGATATTGATCAATCCTCTCTGTGAAACTTCCCTGAATAAATAAAAGTTAACACCCCCCCCCCTCACCAAAACAGTGTGACAGTGAGACAGCATGAACAATAGCAGGACCCTTAAACTGAAGCAGCTAAATGGAATTCAGCCATTATTCATTGTATTATATTCACCTGTGCTTTTCCTACTTTAACATGTCAAATTGTCTTCTGTGAAAAGGCAGATGGCGCTATAAATATTAACATATCATTATACAAAAAACTAGGTTTATTTACCTTAAAGCGTCTATAATCAATATTTTTTATAATAACAATGTATCAAATGACAATGTGAAAACAATGTGACAATGTGAAAGGGATCACTTGTAGTGATGAACCTCCAGAAAATGATCACCTGAATCTACAGCTCCCCACGGTTTTATGGAGCTTTATAGTGAGTTTCAGCTCACAGCAGCACATTTTGCAGAACCTTTACATGACAAGAAATGTCTGCTGTGGTCTGGTTGTTTATGGTAAGTATACCACAGTCTCAGCATTGTTTGGTTATGGTCTTTTGATGCTGATATGCTGCATGCAACACCTTTGATTTAAAACGAAAAAACAACTTAATGTCTATAACACGACTTCATATAGGAATTTTGCAATGGGCTTGACCAAAAAGTAAAAGCTGCTTAGTTATTTGCAGATATGATTGTTTGTATAATCTGATGATCTGCAGCCTACATTTCTGGTAAATTCATACTTTCCATTTCATTCACACAGGGAAAAGATGGGCACATTTCTTGGACAATACACCCACAGTTTTGGGTACTGTGCTCCCAAAACAGCATGTGTGATGGTTGCGGGGAGTGGAGAGCAGTGTGGAACAGGTTTCTACTGCTGGCTGAGTCATTATGAGCCCTTTTATGCATCAGAGAGGACAGTGTCAGAGGGACACTGAAGGGGAGAGAGAGAGAGAGAGAGAGAGAGAGAGAGAGAGAGAGAGAGAGAGAGAGAGAGACAGACCTAGATAAACATCTCGCACCTTTCTATGGAAAATCAAAAAGTGTTGTGTGTGTTTATGTGGCAAGAGTGAGATGAAAATGCAAAGAGGATGATTGAGAAATTGAGAGAGAATGAAATAAAGAAAGGGAGAGGGGAGGAAGAGACACAGTCACAGAGAGAAACAGAGAATCATAGACACAGAGAGCGAGATAAGATTTCCCAATCTATGGACAGGGGAGTCCCCGAGGCTTATTCGGCCCACCTCCACACTGGGCGATGCGCTATCTCATATCTTGAGTGGGCTTTTGTTAAAGCTGTTTGTCTACCACTGGTTGTGTTTATCGTCGCCTTCCCTAAACAGACTCACAGAGCTTGAAGATGGCATGGGAAATCCCCCTGGCAGCTCTCTGCCAGTATGTGTGAACTTCTCCAGCTGCATTAAGCTTCATAGACATGTTATAGGCATTTGTGAGCAATTTATAGAGATTTAATGCATACTGTACAATTCCAGGAACCCTTCTGCTGACTAAAATGATAAATACTGGTGGACCCCCTTAGTGTTGTTATTGGTACACTGAAAAAAGGTACAGTCCCCTTAACAATTGGATGCTGCTCTTAGCCTTAGGAGTCACTTTAGATTAAACAAGTTCAATGATCCCTATGTGCAATATAGAGTATGAAACATAACTCTATCATATTTTTAGGCGAATGTTTACTATTGACTATTTAGTCTTTCTTATGGGGATTTGCTTTAATTAGGGGGGTTGTAGAAATATTTAAGCTGTCACTTGTTTACCATTTTAGTAAAAAATTATTTAGAAGACTTTGTACTGCAGCATGTCATTAATTGTCAAAAAGCAGAATCAGGTAATGTCTGATGGTAGATGGGACTTGATTAGATGGTTTGAATCCATTATAAAGAGTATATAACAAAACTCACTCGAGAATTTGGAACAGAAGGATGGACAGATGGACAGATCTTCAATGAACTAATCTATGTTGTGAATAATACATTATTTTGGAAACAGCCTGTCTGTTTAAACCCCCACACTTGTCCAAAATAGGCGAGTGTGTAACCAACATGAATGGCACTTGACCCACGCTTGACGCACACATAGGCTACCCTGATACCACTGTGGAGTGGTAATCAGAACAAAGTCTATTACAGTTCATCACACTCTGCTGGGAAACATCAGTCTATTGCTGGCAGTAATTCATGTATAAGGTTGTTTGTGGACTAACAATAATCAACCCCTCTGATGTTACTGTAATTTCAGAAACATTCTACGCATTAACAACATCTATTCTGATAAAAATGCAATAATGATATTGGCTGGGTTATAAATACAAGACATTTGGTGATTTTGAATGAGAAACAATCAACAGGAATTCATAGTAATGACAAATAAAACTATTTCTAAATATATAAAGTGTCCGGTGTCTCCCAACTTCTAGATGACTAGACATGATGTGTGGAAAATGACCCCCGAGTTCCCAGTTCTAGAAACAACCAAACGTCTATTTTATTCACGTCTACATGTGACACAATATTGGCAGGAATGCCACAGTTATCACAAAAAATGTATCTTTCTCATTTCAGATGTATCATGATATATGATATGAGAGTCCTTGTTTTTCAGTGAGTTTCAGAAACAAGTTTCTAAAGATTATATCAAGCAGAAACCAGACAGTCAAAGTAACATTATTCATGTTCTTATTTCATATGGCTGTACTGATTCAAATTAGCCTGTTGTAAATGTAGGTTGCCTAATACATTTAGCTTCAACCTCAGATAAAAAAAGGGACAAAAGCACTTATGTTTAAATAATTCACTGCAAAAACTGGATTAACTGGCAAAAGTGCATCCTCCATGTGCAAATGTCAAACTATGTGTTTAACATTTTATCTTAAGATACGTAGCCTACTGACAACACTAGACTTTTTTTTTATTTTATAACTGTACGTAGGCTACATGGTATATTACACCTGACTGTGGACACGTAGCCTACACTGTCCGACATCATTTCTGGTAATGAAACACGTTTTGTATGATTGTAACTTATATGTCTTTAGCAATTTGAAGACATCACCTTGAGCAAATTATGTATGACACCATGGTCTGACTAAGCAATTGGTCTAAAAAATACGCTGACAGAATCTAGTCAGGGTACAGCAGCCGAGATGTGCCAAACCGGGGAGCGAATGTAATAAAACTGCTGCTTTTCTAGAGAATTCACCTGCGTCAAAACAACGTGTGGGTGTTTTGAGGTTTTGGTTTTGACGCGCATCCACGCTGTCGGCTGAAAGTGAACCGCTCGCATCCCATAGAAATGTAATACATTTACCTACTAGGCTTGACACGCACCGCTTTTAACTGTTTAACTTTTAAACAAAGCTCACGTTTGCTCGACTTGGACAAGCTGAAGCTGTGTAGCTCAGGTAAACACCAACATGTCAAGTAACAGTAACCGAATACAGCTCGCATCACAAACATGTGGTCAAGCGCAGTCCCGCATCCAGTGCAGGTGTGTCTGTGATTTGGCCAGGCGGAGCGCGACGGAGTGGAATTACATTAGATGATATTTGGCGCCCTCTGGTGGCGTAAATATAAACTGCACGAGGAAAGTTTGAAACACCAAATACAGTTTCCAATTTAAAACTATTTAAAATATTGAGTGTTGAGAATTGAATACCAGTATTTTATTTTTTTTTTAATTTAAATTGTTTAAATTTACATATGGTCATTTGTGATTGTTTGCTTTGTTGCAGTGTTGGTAAATACATGAAGTTTGGTGACCTCGTGTAGTTTCCAGCATAGCTCTGCTCACCTCAGGTTGACGTTGCATTACTATCTGCCAGTGTCTTTTTTGATACTACCAGTGAAGGGCGCCAAAGTAGTAAATGTTTAAGTTTGGATTTGTACCTGTATATGATTTTTCCTCAATTCTGCAGCATGTGCGCTTTTGTTTAGAAGTAGTGAAGTACACTATGATACATCAGCATAATATAAATGACATTTAGTGCAGGCTGAGAGTTCTGACTTTAGAGGTTAATAATGGCATTTTTAAAAAACGGATCTCATCTGAACATTTATTAGGAGGATTTAATTAAATCCAAAGTGTGTCCATTTTTGCATTAGAGTTTGTACATGCAAATGTAAAAGGGGTGGATTTGAATTTCAAAGGGTCCAAAGGTTAAAATGACAAGAGTGTCCTAACCTGATAGGTGGATTTAAGCCCCTTCTTTCCACATCTTTTACAAAATACGACTTCTTGGGCTTTTTAGTAAACACTGTTATTTGAATGGCACGTGGAGTGCCACAGTTTAACATTTTTTTTATTCATGATAAAAGTGCATTTATATTCATGCATGATAGAGAACAAGGAGTGTAATGTTTGATTTTTGTGTGACTGTATCAGTTTGATAAAGACTGCACTGACTAAGACGTGTGATATACAGTATATGTTGTCCTGTTGTAAAGAAGCACTTCATTGGAAGTTATGACAGAACATCAGTGCAGTGCCCAGGAATAACTGGATAAAAAGTTTTTTTCTTGTTGTCTTCCTTTATTTCTTGCTGCTATTGCCCAGTCATATTCAAAAATACAATTCATTAAATATTTGATAGATGGTGAAGATGGTACTCAGCATTTCGTTTCAGTTTGCCCTCTGTCTCCTCAGCTTTTCCTTGACACAATGGTAGAACATGGGTCATACAGTATCATCTGCAGCTTGTTACAACTTTTACACACACACAAGTACATGGACCCCTGTACATTACACCCATGAGTGATTGT
This sequence comes from Siniperca chuatsi, assembly GCF_020085105.1. NCBI lineage: Eukaryota > Metazoa > Chordata > Actinopteri > Centrarchiformes > Sinipercidae > Siniperca > Siniperca chuatsi. Next base: position 22,347,267 of record NC_058047.1, read on the forward strand.
TGAACAGCTCATTTTAAGGCCATGTGCATTGATCACCCTTCTGGTTTCAGTCTTTCCACCAGATGTTGGCTGCAGGGATTTGCTTCCATTAAGCCACAAGAGCATCACTGAGGTCGACCACTGGTGTTGGGCGATAAGGTTTGGCTATGAGTCTGCATTCCAGTTCATCCCAAAGGTATTGGATGGGTTTGAGGTCAGGGCTCTGTACAGGCCAGTCAGGTTTTTCCACAGCAAACTTGGAAACATGATTGTTTATGGACCTCACGATGGCATTGTCATGTTGAAAGAGGAGAGGACCTTCCCGTGTTGCCACAAAGTTGGAAGCACATTATTGTCTAAAATATCACTGTATGATGTATCATTAAGATTCCTTTAAAGGCCCTGAAAATGTATTTTCTTAATCACCTTCTAACTATGACTGATCCTACATGAGCACACTATTTTCTGCCAAAGTTACATGAGTTTTGCATATTTCCTATCAGAGTCTTTCTGTTATTGTCTCTTCTCACTGGTTTTTAGTGGGTAGAGCTCAGTTGGAAAAAGGTGATGTCACGTACACGGTACATAAATCAGGATCTGAGGAACATATGAATCAGAATCTGACAGTTGGTAGATTGTTTGGACACAGTAGCAGAATAACGGGCTTTTTGAATGTTAAACTTAAAGATATATATTTTTTTACTTTGATGTTGTTTATTTCGTCATGAATATTTAATGTTGTAGAAAAATACTTCAGATTTGAAGCCCAATTTTCAGGGGCTTAAACTGAAAGTAAGACACTAACCCAGAATGCAAACCAGCGCCAGAGTACACACAAGTATCTAGACAGTGATGTCCACATACTTCTGCCACTACCATAGGGTAATTGGAGCCTGTGTGACATTTTACCCCTGCCAACTAACTTTTTCAAGTCTGCCTTAAAACAATACTCACATGCCCATACAGTATGTACATTAAAACAGTTTTGGTTGTCGTGATTGTTTCTTCTCTCCACACTGGCTGTAGAAAGTTACAGTTTTTTACAAATACAAATTAACAAGTACAAAATCCCTCTTTATTCTGTCATGTTGGCTGTGTTTGAACTTTGGCCCAGAAAAAAGGACAGTGAATTTTGTCCTTGATCTCTTACTTTGAATTTGTATTAGGAAGGGATCGTTTCACGGCCAGCATGGACAATTACAGCAGCCAATAACTCTTTGAATGTACATATGGGCACGTCAGTATTGTTTTAAGGCAGACTTGAATGAATGTGAACCCTTTAAATCAATCTGTGAGCCAACTTTCATCATTAACTTTTGTGCAAAAGTCGCACAAGCTCTGGTATGACTGTGGTGAGAAAACTGTTCAGATGCTTTACATGATTGCTGTGCAAATTATTTGACTTTCCATTGGGTGGTATAGAAAGCCTCAGCCCATATCTTGCGAAGGCACTGAGTTACCACACAGTTACTTGTCAAACCTATGTTAGCTTTATCTCATTGTGTGGTTTTAAACTTCAAAATAACAGACTGCCTAAGTCAAGTGAACTCATGTATCAAATGGCTGTTTATGTAGTCTTAAAGGGCTGCCCTTTATAAAACGCATCAGTTTCAAATGGACATGTGCTGTAAAATGTTTCAGTCTGTGCAACTAGCATCATAAAGAAATTACTAAGGAGGGATGGAAAGAATAAAGAAGTAACAGCAAAATGATAAATTGAAATGGCCCTAAGGGTTACTCACATGAAAATTTGCACAGTTCATCCTGGTATAAAGCTTATTCTCCTAGCAATTAGATACTCTCGAAAAATGACCATTCTTGTCTCTGTGTGTAATATGATGCAGATATGGATCCAAAAGGATCCAGATAAGAGGATTGTGGAGCCTTGTCTGAGTCCAAGAAGCTCGGAAACAGATAGCGCACACGTTTCTACAGAGGTTGAGGGTTTTCTTGTCAAAAGAGAGATTTTGGGCAAGGCATCACTTTGAACCGCCAGTACTGTGATGAGTAAAAAGTGATTATTCGAACAAGATGCAACCACAAGTCTGTTGATTGCAGATTTGAGTGAAGACTGGGTGTTAGTAGATGAGATGGAGGTTAATTAAGTTGCTGAGTAAAAACCCTGAACACTTTCAAATCTGTGGTTCCACTCAAAAATAGGTGTCTAAACAACACAGTAAACCTGCATCTCGGAGTGTGCCTCGGAAAACGGCACACCGGGTCTTGAGACAGAAATCAACATAAATTAGTTTAGAAGTTTACCACGTAGATAAAAGGAAGCACAAACTCTTTCACAAAAATCGACCTGCACAGAAGCGAGACCCTTGAGATATTCACACAGGAAGGAACCACACGTCAAACCTGCCACAGTTTTGTCCCCTCAGCTGTGCCCAGCCTGCACTTCTTCTCACACTCCACTAACATATGTATTTGTGGTGTACTGAAAAAGAACAGCGCAATGAGGGTGTTAAACTGCAACAATGCAAGTGCACTGCACCATGGTCTGTTAGCAAAATTTTGAAATTTCAATTAACCAGGTAATGCCCCGCCCCCAACACACACACATTGTAGCTACTTTGGAGAGTTTAACTGCGTCTTTCTTTCAAAATAGAAATCTGCTTCTGTTTTAGACCTCTGCTGTACCTCAATGGAATATATGGAAATCTAGTTCATTACCAGGAGCACAGCCAACTTTGAGTTGGTGTCTTATTATTATAATATTTTCCAGTGGTCATGAACAAAACTCATGTGGGTGTTCATTACATGGCATGTGCAAACATTAAACAATGTCAGGTTTCATAAACAAAGCATTTCCTTGTTTCAGCAAATGAAAATCAACTTAAATTATCTCTTTATTTACTTAATCAAACAACCATCATATAACACTTTTTCACTTTCATAAGCACACATTTAGACATCACAAGAGTCAGATCCACACTAAAATAAATATTTTAACAATGCTATAACTAAACCACCGTGTTAGTGTTAACCGATTCTCTCAGCATTTATAAAAGGCACACTATTTGTTTATCCATACGTGTGGAAATTGCTTCAATTTATTTCACCTCCAATTTTAAAGCTGGCAATAAAGAGTGCATGTGCAATATTTTCTCTGGGATTTAACATTGCAGACCCTTTCATATTCATGCTATTCAGTGCAGTTATGATATGTCATAAGAATCACATTCAACATAGGAATCATTCGGGTAAAGTGATGAGTAAGATTCACTCCTGCCTGAGACATTCTGAGCAGTTTACATTCACTGGAGTACAATTATGACACTAAAACACAAAGCCCCAACTCTTCAGATCTTGTAGAGACCAAAGAAGTTGGCATAATGTGCATGACTAAGATAACTGGGGTGCGATACGTTCACAAAAACTTTGTCGTGTTTCTGCAGCTGCAGGGCGGAGCCGAGGTAACTCTCAGTGGTCCAGGAGTGTCCCGGCTGCTGAGAGCAGAAACCTGCTCTGTGGGCCTCCATCAGCTTCACAGGTGAGGGACGTTCTGCTCTCCTCACAAACACAGAGTGAACAAACGAGGATGTAGGGGAGCAGTCCTTAAAGATCAGCTCCACTCGTGAGTAAATGTGGTAGAGTCCGGTCTCGTTGACTTGCAGAGCACCATCAGCAAACCGGTATGCCACTCCCCCTGACGTGAACGCCCGACCAACCTGCGACTCCCACCGCAAAGTGTTAGGGAATTCTTTTTTTTCAATCCGCCCTGCAAGAGGAGAGAAGTGATGTTACCTCTTTCAGTCCTATGTCGATTATTGAATCATATAATATAGGTTACATTTTTATTATTATGTTACCCATCAAGTGTGCGGCAGGTCTGTTGTCTTTTTCTTTTCCATTCAACTCAGGTTCATAGAGACCTGAAACAGCCATCAGATTAGAGTCACATCACCTCTTCTTTTCCTTTGTTGGGAATAATTCTTGCGTGGTGAGAGGTGTTTACACTTACCAATTTGCTTCTGAGCTGTGTTATATTCAGTCACAGGTTTAACCTTCAGTGAAACAAAAGAGAAACAGAGGAATCTCAGTACCACATCACACAGACGCCTGCACCTCAGTGCTTTTTTTCTAAAAGAAAAACTGAGAGCACAAGTTAGAGAGGATATCCTGTTTCACTGGACCGGTGACCACAGATCAAACGATTAAGTCCTTGGTTTGCATTTTTAAATGTCAGGGCAGAGCTGAGATACATTAACTCTTCAAATGAAAAGTAAAAAGTGAATCTATTATCAATTTACTTTGCAGTGTTGTGATAACTTTCCAGCTGGGTTTTCCACTCTCCCACCTTACACCTCCCTATCACCCCTAGCAAAGGTTAGAGAAGTCACACCATTTTTATTTGCAGCTTTCCCCCATTAAAACTGTATAACAAGCAATATTCTACACAAAGGAATACAATTAATATTGACATTATTATTATTATTTCTTGGCAACTGTTGCTCTTCTCTGCTTCTCATATTCTACACACTGCTGTCCCATTTCTCCTGTTGTTAACCTCAAAACTATTTGTTTACACACACACACACACACACTGCTGCAGTCATTATTAGCTCATTAATTCGGTAAACAACGCTCACTGAATTTCAAGCTGCTCCATGTCCATCACACCAAGTGGCTCCTTACCTCTCTCATCGCTCTCAGTTCCGTCTGCATGTTGTGAATCTGGTAGGCTTCGAAGCCCAGGGCCGCAAACACAAGCAGGAAGAGCATCAGCACGACCAGGGCCACGCCGTGACTGACTCCCATGCAACCCCGACTCTTCCCATGGCCCCTGACCCTCTCCTGGGCAGGCGGGAAGGACCAGCAGGGTACGAGACTCGGTGGCTGGGCAGAGTGCTGAGGACCTCCACTTCTATCCACAAGAAACACCTGTGGGAACGGATAGGTCTGGTCACAGCTCATGATGCAGGTCCTGCTGTGAGACAAACTGTGTGTGCAGCTATCGCCTCTGCATGAAGGAGGTGTGTACTTGTATCTGAGCACCTCTGTCTTAAAAAAAAGAAGCTTCAGTTGTCAAGACATTCACCACCCACAAACACCTCCCACACAAACACCATGTACTCAAGACAAGTTCATGCTACTTATCATTAACTTACACATCTTTCCTCTGGTCTGCATTGCTGCAAAGTATTTATGAGTACTTGCTGCATGGTATTTACTTATAACTAAGTGTATTAAGCTTTCGATCTTTTGTGTGCTTACTGGTTCAACTTTGTTTTTGCAGTGTGCATATAGAAAACTGTAGCATGTAGTCTGAAGGGAAAGGAAGCTAGAGGTTTCAGCTGACCCTGCCTCACTAACCACCATCAAGACATCATCAGACAGAGACGTTTTCACCAATTCCACGAAAGGAAAGATTGAGCAACCACTAACACGGCCAGCTGCCCAGAATTTGACATGCAATCTAAGAGGACTTGTGGCCCAGGTTACATTTTAACTTGGGGAAACAAAACTGAATCTGAAAAGTTCGTTCAACAACTGTGGGGAAAAAATCAATGCCTTGAACGTTTTTGAAAATAGACATAAATAGACATGGGTCATTGAAAGTGCTTGAATTTATATATTTTGCGCAAGAATAGAAATTGAAGTTCTTTTGATATTTTTTTTAAATTAAAGTAACATCACTGTAACACCACAGCACAACTGAGAAGTGATCACACATTCAAACCTCTCTCTTCTTTTTAATTGTTGTCTGCGAGCTTCTGTAAAGCCCGCTAGTTCTCATTATAAAAATTCTCAGTGTTGTAACAGTAATTAACCTTGATCCGTGTCTCTATGCCGTGTTGGGTCCTTGAATTTGAGGGAACTGGGCCTAGAAAGTCCTTGAATTTGATGTTTAATTATTATTAAAATGTATTATTCTATCAGTCTTTATGAGGCACAGCATGTTAGTAAACAGTGATAGAGCAGTTTCAGTAGTACACAGCATATTCTTGGTGGGAAGATGCTCCTGCCACATGAAAAGAATATATGTCTCTACATTGGCTTTCGTGCTGGCTGCTTATGAAAAGCTGGTAGCGAGAGACAGAGATACTTTACAGAGGTGAGACATAACCCCAACCAATACCTCAGAGACGAGCTTACAGGAAAGCAGAACATGCACACCGCTTTCCTACCCACTCTGTGAAGAGTTAATATCATTGTGGTCTTACTGCCACTTTTGGGTTTGTTTCCAAGGATAAGCAGCAATTACGATGTGCCTTCTTTGTGGTTGCAACAGTTTCCATAAGAGTAGTTCTTATCTGTTAATTAATCAAGAAAATCAGTTTACAGCTATTACTTAGCGCTGTTTGGTGGGCTTTGGTGATTTAGGATAAAGGGCATCTTTCCGACCTCAGAGATGGAACAGCCTTGCAGTGGAGGGGGCTGCAGCAGTGCTGTCTCACACAGGCCTACACTACAACTTAAGCAAACTGATTCATTATGATTTACATCAATTGTGAAGCTAAGCCAGTCTTGTATATTGCGTAAAACTTAATTTGGTGTTTTTTGTGTGTATTTTGGTAACTGCAAAGGAAACTCCAAAGTTCTCGGCCCTGTCTGCTGTTGCAAAAGTTTTGTTTTGTTTCTCCAGGCCCCTGCAGAGACAAAGGGGAACCCACCTTGCAGTGTGCATACAGAGCTCCAACTAAAACGGTAACTACGTCAAACTTAACCATAAACTGCACAGGGTGTCTGCACTCTAGAAGCTGATGTGCCGGTTTCCCAGAAGTGTCATGCTGAAAGCGGTCCCCGCACCAGCAGCACCAGCAGCGGGTTAAGTGGGAGGGTGGGGTTTTGGGGTCTAACCAGTTCGTGTTCAATGCTGCTGCTCCAGTTAATATAACCAGACAAAGACACAAAAATGAATCACTGAATCAGCAAGTCTAAACATTACTGTCAGTTTCTCATAGTTTCCCTCCTTTCTGTTGCATAATGGAGGTAGTTGTGGTCATGATGACTGATTACACAAATGGAGTAGTACCTGAAAATTACAATGAACTTCTCAACATAAAATTAATGACATTACTCATGTCTTTCTTGCAGACATATCGTTTCCCTTACACAGCAGGTCTTGTGAGTAGGCTTTTAACTCAATATCAATTATTCAGCTTTTGTCTATAACATTTTCATATCAAGACATCGTGATTCACAGTCCTCATATCTCATATCTCTCATAGTCACATCTCACTAAAATCTGTCACATCTTAAATATTTGAGAAAATGTAGGCCTTTTTTTGGTTACAGGATTTTGTTATACTAAAATGCTAAAAGACTAATTATTTTCTTATATGCAATTCTCAAAAATGCTGTGACAATTATTGTGATATTAATTTTATCCATATAACCCACCACCACTTAGGAAGCCTTTGAATGAACACAGAGCAACAAGAGGTTCCATAAAAACACTTTATTGTAATTCAAAATGTAGAAAAATGTGGACCAATATATTTCATGATCAAAACAATATCACGTGTCACACTCCTCATCAGAAGAAGAGTAACAGTCTAGTCCCAGGACATGACCTGTCCTCTCCTCTGTTGTCCCAGTGTGGGATGACTTCCCAGGTATCCTCTCTGCCGATTCACAGTCTGACTTATGGTCTTGGACGTCACTTTTCTGTCCAACAACAGATCCCATCGTTGCCCCATCATCATTCTCTGTTTTTCTGCTCTGGGTTGAAGATGTTTGCCTTAATGAAGCGTTAACAAGGTTTGGCAGGCCAGACTGCAGCATCCTGACTAGGCTCTGTGTCTGAGAGGAGCCTCGCTGAAGTGACGGTCCTCTGAACGCAGCAGCTGCCACCGCTAGCCTTGTATGGTCAAAGGAGAGGGGCTGGTCCTGGTCTGCATAGACTGCCTCTGAAGTTTCTGAGATCTGGTTGGTGGGGACAGGGGTCTCCGAATGGCTGAGAGGTATCTGTCTCTCAGGGGCTGAGGTTTTGTGACATCTTGTCCAATTGCAGGCCAAGTCACTCTCTCCTCCAGTCCACTGCCTGCTATCATCATGTGATTCACAGGGCTGAGGATTTTTCACTATAAATGAAAGTGAAGATATATAAAAGGTCATCTACTGGTGTCTTAAAGGAATAGTTCACCCCAAATGAAATTCAGTCAGAAAGATGGAGATTAGACAAGTAATAGCAAATTAAGGTTATACAGTTATGTCTGGCAGAGAGGGCTTTTTTCTACTGGACATTCCCAAAAATAATCAATGATCAGTGATCAAGAGAATCTGCAGAGAGCACAAAGCATCTCAGAGGGGATACGAGGTAAGATATGTAATGTATATAATGGACAAAATATACTGTTTTTAATATGACAAAGAGGAAACAAGAGCAAGAAGCCTGGATGGTAAAAGGGGGGAATCAGCATTATCAGTAGAAAAAATGATTAGCAGTTTCTGTGTGCTTGTAGATGGAATCTGCCTGATCGAGTCTGTAAACTACCATAAAATTACTCCAAACAAGTCTTTGCAAGTCTAACAATAACACATTGGGTCCAAAGTCCAATACCTACTCATTTTTACACACTCCCAAGGATCTACTTGTCCTACAGTTATCTGGCAGAGGAGTCTACTGTTACCTTCATTACCCGGTTACCTTCATCAGACAATAATCATCCAGGACACCTTGCATATTTGCAGAACTTTTGTCGATAACGGGTGTGTGAAATACAGACTAATATCCCTGGGATTTTCAACTACATTGCAAATTAAAATAGAAACACAACACTGAACATCACAACCTCATAGTAGATGTGAAATATGCAAAGTGTTAATAAACAAAACTAAGAGTCTACAGCCGAGGCTGTACTTAATGCTTACCTCACTAAGATAATATGATTGCACTGACAATACTAACATGTTAAGCAGGTATAATGTTTACCATGTTCACCATCTTAGTTTAGCGTGTTAGCATGCCAACATTAGCTAATTAGCACTAAATGCGAAGTACATCTGAGGCTGTATTGGACATAGTAAAATTTTGAACTGATAATGGCACTTGATGAAAAGTCAGGGGATCACCATAGCACATGATAACAATACATCCTGAGGGAGGATTAACTGTTTGTACCAAATTTCATGTCATCCAGTTGAGACATTTCACTCAATAACCACATGCCAACCTAATGGTGGCACAGGAAGAAAAGTCAGGGTATCACCAAGTAATTAGAATTCATCAACTGGGGAACACAAATGTCTGTACAAAATGACATGGCGATCCATCTAATAGTTGTTGAGATATTTTAGTCTGGAACAAAGTGGCGGACCGACTGACTGTCCGACCAATGAACCAAGCTTAAAATGAATGTACTAAATATCATCTCTTTTGAATGAAAGTGGCCATGTTTATACAGATTCTTTCTTTTGCTGTAAGATTCACGGCTAATTTACGTTAAGAGTATATATTTCTGATTTGAAACATTTGACCCAAAGAGAAAATTCTCCTTTCCCCATTCAACCCTTTCATGGAGGTCTGTTTCATGACTGGGATTTTATTATTGGCATGAATAGTTTTGGACATGGAAAAAGAGGAGTTTCATTACTACATACTTGCTTCATTACCAAAGATAAAAGTAACTGGTAACCAGTTATCTGGCAGAGGAGTCTACTGCCTTCACGTGCGTCTAGGAAACTCTAAACACTAAATATTAGTTAATATAACTTGTTGCATATCCAAATTTTTGGCCATATCGCCCACCCCTAGTTCTGGTGTTTATAGATCTGTGTGTGATACTGCATGTTAACTGTAGTTTGATTGTACATGTGTGCTGCTACTTCAACTGTGTTCTCTCAAATGCCCCAAACAAGTTTTTCCTAAAGGAGACAATAAAGGCTAATATACTCTAATCTAATCTAATCTACCCCTTCGTCGGGATATTTAGCCATGCTAAACCTGTAGCTACTTGTAATTCTGGTACTATTGTCAACTTGCAAACAAACAGGATGATGATTTAAAATATATATCTAGAAGCTGTTGGCTAATAAGAACACATGACATGTTTTTACTGTATGTAGGAGATTAGTCTTAACCTTTAACACACTGACCAATACTTGGAGAGTCTTGTGTGTCTCCTCTCCTTTTGCAGTACGCTCGAGGAGTCCATGGCTTATGTTTGCAGGAGGGGTTAAGAACTCGTAGTTTGGCAATGAAGCTTTTGTACTCTTTTTCTAAAGCGTCGATGTGCAGCTGGAACTCTGCTATCTTCCTCTCTGGGTAGTGAGACAGCTGGGATTGCTGAGAGGGAACAGACAAAAACAGACATTCTTCTTTAGGCAGGAAACTAAGTGTCATTAGAAACCATCTATGTATAATCCCTTTTACACATTACTAACAATTCACTTACCTGCAAGTAATACTCTATTTCTTTCTTGATGCTGGGGATCCACTTTTTCACAGAGGAAGCTGAATTAAGAGTAGACTGTGAAGAAAAGGGGTGGCTGAAACAAGCTAATCCAAGTAAAAGTGAAATGAGGTGAAGTCAGTGTTGACAATTTGATAATTTATTACGTCTTCATTACCAGCTTGGGTCTCCGCTCATGTACATCTTTCAGGCGACCCGCTGTACATGAAATATTGAAAGAAAACATTAGTTTAAGTGCCTCAAGGTGCTCAGTATTTACTCTGAGCAACACGTTGAATGCTAGCTGTTAGGATAAATAATAGCACTATTAGGAAGGGATGACTACGTTAGCTTTTAATATTACAATATAACAACCTCTTACAAGGCGGATGATAAAAAACATTACGGGAACATTTGCTCATCCAGGCAGCAACTTAACGGTAGTTATTTACCGTAGTATTTTTAAAATTTTAACCAGATGGAGCTAATGACAACTGTGAGTTAGCACCACTGCTAACAGTTAAGGCTAGCTGCCCGTACAGCAGCGTGTTTTTATTGGCCAAATATTAGTTAAATTACAGTGTATGTTCTGGCAACTTGCTGCTTACCCTCTCTCTCTTTCTGAAGCCATAATCTGTTCAATCTCCCTTGTTGCTTCTCCTCGTTTCTTGCCATTTCAACTTCACTCCAGACAGTCTACAGGACCGCGGCTCTAACAAAACAACGTCACGTGACACGCAGTAGCCGTCACGTGCTGCTAACATACCGCGAGAGCAACTCTCAACGTCATTAAAAGCGCACTTACCTGTTCAACCACAATCATTACAGACGTGTTTCTGTTCGTTTGGTTTGTATGTAGAAACAACATGAAGCAATTATTAAAATGAAATCAAATATACAAAGTTAAGTTGCTGAGCAAAGCCCATTTGTGCCTCTCAGCGGTTATCATTACAATGGAGTCAGATTTGTTTTTCTGAAAGATAAAACCCAATAGGCATTAGGAGAGAAAACGTTAGATCAGTGCATACTTATAACCCCCCCATAAAAAATCCAATACATCCACTGTAACAGCATATGTTTACGAAGTTGCAAATGTATTTCCTAATCCAAGAAGAAGATCCCCACGATTAGACTAACTGCAACTACTGATGCCTCACATTAGCTTCAGCTGACTTTAGACTACATTTAAATTTCATTTTATCTAGCCTATTTATATAACTGTTACTATTTATACTCACACACCTAACAACAATGTATATAACATTGAATTGTTGAACAATGAATCAAGGGATTAATCACATTTGCATTTAAAAATGAAAATGATCATTAAATGCTTTATATAACATTTTTTATCATTTAACACTTTTAACAAATACGTTTAGTAGGATAATTTAAATGACCATTTAATAAAACACTTTATAAATTTAAAAAAAAATGCATTATGGAACAATTTATAACTGACCGGTAAAAAAGTATTTTCATGACACTCTCCTGCGTCCATTCAATGGAATCTGGCAGCAATATTTTGAAAATGTCAACATTACAGTAAACATGAGGGTTTTTTACATTGAAGTTGCCTACAGGTTTTTGATTTCTCTGAGATATTTATGTTTTATTTGTTTCTGTGCAATATTTTTTGCATTTGCTCAAAACATGTTTTACATAATAACATTATACTTTAGACCATGTTTGAGTGAAAGTGTTTCAACCCATTATTGTGACATAGCATTTTCTGATTGAGGAGTATTTGCTTCATTACCAAAGATAAAAGCCCAACAACAAGCCTTTGAAGTCTATTCTAATGTCTAAACAAGAATTACACTACTTCATGCTTTTGTTTCTGTATTCATTTTTTGTTTCTATCAATAAGTCATACAAAAAAAAAGACTCCAACAACTTCCACAAGATGTGATGCAAGGGTTGAGATATGGTTTCATCAGTGATTTGAGTTCCTGAACATATTGATAGATAAAAGGTAATAATATCATTGAGCTATATTTGCACTTCCTGTTGTTTGCTCTCTCAACGTCTCCCCTTTTATTTGATAAGAAACATCTTTCTCATGAGTAAAGTTGCAACGTTCTCATGCTCTGGTGTGTCTCCACTCTCTGCCACCTGCAGTGGTGTCTTCCCCACATTATTGGTAGCCTGCAGATTCACCTTCTTCTGCCGTCCCGTGTGCCCAGCTTGGCCCCAGTTTACAAGCCTCTTTACTACCTCCTGGTGTCCACCTCGTGCAGCACAGTGCAGAGGAGTGTCTTTGCTGTGATCGGTGCTGTTGATCTTTGCCCCGGCCTCCAGGAGTAGCACAGCTACACTATCGTGGCCCTTCTCAGCTGCAGCATGAAGTGGCGTTTTCCTCCATGCATTCCTCTCCTCTATCCCCTTGTTGTTGAGTAACTGTAGAAGAGCTGAAACCACGCTGGCATGCCCACCAGCGGCTGCGTAATGGAGAGGTGTGGAGCCATCCATGTCTTTAGCCCCTCCCTTTGCCTTGTGGGACAATAGTGAAGTCACAGCATCTACTTTCCCCTCCTCAGCAGCTAGGTGGAGGGCAGTTTTTTTCTCGTTATCAGTGGTGTTTGGGTTGGCTTTGGCCGACAGCAGCAAGTCTACCACACAGCTTTCTCCCTTGGAAGAGGCTGCCCAGTGCAAGGCTGTCCTCCCTACCCTGTCTTTGACTCCTGGGTCTGCCTTGCCTTGAAGAATCTGGATCACTGGGTCTGCATGGCCCTGCTGACTGGCTATATGCAGAGGGGTCAGTCCATCCTGGGCTACTGCATTTACCTAGAAATGGCACACAACTCTCAGTCTACCCAAACATAAACATCTACAAAATGGACATTAATGACCAACTGGTTTGACAGTTACCTGTGCTCCAGCTCTTAGCAACAGATCAACAAATTCTGGCCTATTGCACTGAGCTGCCAGGTGTAGAGGGGTTTGGGCTTTAGGTCCAGTAATGTTGGGGTCTAATCCCCTTTCCAGCAACGTCTGCACTATGGGCACACTGCCACTGTGGACAGCCAGGTGCAACGCTGAGGAGAGGTCGGATAAAGTAGCATCCAGTTTGGCCTGTTTTGCCACTAGCACTCTGAAATTAAAAAAAGGTCACTATTTAAGATTCACCAATACTTACAGAAAAAGGACTGACTCAAAGTAAATCTGGACTTATTAGCAAGTGAGCAACAAAATCATATTGGACAAAGTAAATTTTGGATATATATAAAGACATATGGTACATGATCAGTAGCAAGAAAGAGCTGCAGTAATGGACATATAGAATATATGATTTGATATAGGAAAAAGCATATGGACATTATATTTGTGTCAATGTGTATGTACTGCGTGTGTTGAATGTTTAGATATGTTTATAATTTATGTTCTGTTGTATACTGTACATCACTGTCACTTGCTGTTTGCAAAAATCATAAAAATATAACAACAGAACATTTTAAAGCCACTATGTTAACAATATTTTACACGGGTGTCCCCTTATGGTAGTATAAAAAAAACTTTGTGGCAGTCGGCAATGTGTGCAGCAGCCCCACCCCCTCCTCCACACAGAGCTGACCCAGGAACACTGAAAATGAAGGGCTGTTTTCACTTGGACTGTCACAAGATTGTTATGTATACCACCAGGATATTTTAAGCGATGCTATAATCACAAATTCCACACATATAGGCTTTAAATTCTATCATCAAATATGTCAGGGTCATGGGACACAGAAGAGCGGCACATCCTTCTGGTTGAGGGGATGGAACTGGGGAATATTTGACATTTTTTCTTGAGGAATGGTACAAATGATTGATTGATTGATTAACAGAATGGTACTGGATTGATTGTCTGTCAATCGACTCATCAATGAATAGTTTCAGGTCTGGGTTACATCAGGGCAGGAGTTCTGGGATGTACTGCAGAGCAATTATGAGAGGTCACTGATGTTATTCATCTTTGCCTTGGTCGCTTTTTGTCTTTCTTGAGGTCTTGTCCCTTTTCTTTCTTTTTCATGTTTGTAATAATACACTAGCTATCAGATTTCCTCAATGTGAATGTGTGTAAGAGCCACATCACTGTGTTTTAGCATAATTCAGTCCTTACCGGAAGACTTCAGTGTGCCCCAGCTCAGCTGACAACAGGAGAGGAGTGTACCCCTGTTTGTCTAACATGTTCACATTTGCTCCGCTGTCTATGAGAACGGTTACAACTCCATCATCGTTCTGTTTAACAGCCGAGAAGAGAGCAGAGCCCAGCGCTTCTTCACTCAGAGCTCTGACATTATCTATGGATTAGACAAAATATTGTATGTTTGCAGCTTCATGCTTTATTTATGTACAATTAACATTTCAAAAAAATTAGAGCATGGTGATGTAGCACACTTCAAGATGTTAAATAAGGTCATAGTCTTTTGTGAAAAAACTCACCAAGCAGCAGACGGAGAATTGATTCTTCATTGAGCTTAAGAGCTTCATTTATTACATCACAGTCAACTTTAGCCCCTGCGTTTAGAAGGACTGTCACTGTTTTCTCATTATTCCTGGAAACTGCATAAAACAGAGCTGTTTGTTTATGGTTGTTTCTGGCATCGACTCTGGCCCCGCTCTGCAGCAGCATCTCAGCCAGCCTCCAGTTATCTTCCATGGTTGCCGTGTGAAGAAACATGTCCTGCATGTAGCTCTCAGACCGTTTGTTCTCCTCCTTCACCAGGACTTTCACAGAATTCAGATGCTCATTTTCCGCTGCCAGGTGAACGGGGGTTTTGCCTTGTAGATCCTGAGTGTAGATGGGTGCCTCAGCCTGTATGAGAGCCCTGACTGCCTCAGTGTGACCCTTGCTGGCTGCTCTATGAAGAGCTGTGTGACCCTTAATATCCTGCAGGTCCAGTCTGGCTCCTTCACGGATCAAGAGCTCAATGATGGACAGGTGACCAAACTCAGCAGCTATATGTAACAGAGTCTCATTGGAGGAATTCACAATGTTAATATCAGTGTCTTCTAACAGCTCCTCCAGCAGTACTAGCTCTCCATCTGCAGCAATCATGTGGATGAAATTATCTGATTTACTTTGTGCTGGTTTATGCTCCTCTGATTTTGACACAGTGCTTCTGTCTTCCTTTTCAGGGCTAGATTTCTTAGTTTCTTTGGTGGCAAATAAAGTATGAGTCTTCTGAGTGACAATTCTATCAGTAACTTTATCCATCCCCTCCTGGTCCCTCTCCAGCAAATATCCAATCAGCTGTCTCCTTGTGTCTCGAATACGTTCATTCACACCACACACATAGGTCTTGATTCGCCGATAGAGGTCGGGTTCTGCCAGCATAAGACACGGATGGAAGAATTTCCGACATGCCCTTTCACCTCTGGCCTCCAGGATGTCCAGGACCCTGGAGTTTTGATCTGTGCGAGTCCTAATGGTCAAGATGATGGATCTCTTTGCTGCTGTCATGACCCCCTCTGTGACGAGAAGATCCAGTAGATCCTCAGTATGTGAGATCCCATAAACTAGATCCCTTCTCTTTGCCCTAATTACATCCACAGCATAGGGGTTGATATAGTTTGATGCTGCTTGAGCATCAAAACCCTTGAGTATATTGAACATTTTAAATAAGGTTTTCTTAAGCCTTCACACGCAGCAAGTCATTGTTGTAACTTGTGGTTCAGGCTATGTGTGTGTGTGTGTGTGTGTTCTTTTTTTTTTTTACCTTATTGCCAAGTGAAACATCTTGCCCTAGCAACAAAATACAGAGAGTCTATTCACCATACAGATCTGTCCAGCTCAACCTGCCCTTTGTGCGATTATGTGACCAACTAACATGGTTAGTTTACAGTAGATGTAGTTATGACAGTAGTCACACACTGTTATTAAACTTTGTAATTGAAATAATAATACACTCTTTCTTCTGAGCTTGATCAGTGTAAAATTTGTATTTTGCATATTTTTCTTTTGTAAACAGGGACAACATTCATGACAATAACAGGTTTTGAAATGTAGCTGTACTGGGGATAACCTTGTGTGTGTGTGTGTGTGTGTGTGTGTGTGTGTGTGAGAGAGAGAGAGAGAGAGAGAGAGCACATGCATGTGCGTTTGTGTGTGGGTGCAGAAGTGGTGCACTCCCCGGATAACCCCATTCTGCTCAATCTCTGAATCACACCTACTCTATATGTCAAATGTCAGGGAGATATCTAATAATCACCACCTCCTTTTTGATGTGCCGTTTTGCACCAAAGTTATTTATTTGTGTCAAATGTGCAGTCAGTGGTGGAACAAGGATTCAGATTATTTGCTTAAGTAAAAGTAAAAATACTACACTGTAGAAATACTCCAAGTAAAAGTCTTGCATTCAAAATCTTACTTGGTAAAAAGTAATTTTATAAATCAATTTATAAAATTATAATATTTAATTATACGATTTAATGACTGTTACTGATGCGGTAACATGTAAGCAGCATTTTAATATTGTAGCTAGTTGAGGTAGAGGTAGTTTTAACTATTTTATAACACTGCATTATATTTTACAAGATGGCTATATATTTTGTATGTAAAATCTTAATCTGCAAAGTAACCTAAATATAACTGTCAAATAAATGTAGTGGCGTAGACATTTCCCTCTCAAATGTTGTGAAGTAGAATTATAAAGCAGCATAAAATGTAAGTATTTAAGTAAAGTACAAGTACCTCAAAATTGTACACAATACAGTAGGGACTACCTGAATGTAGTCCTGACAACGTCATGTTTGTTGTTAATAACGACACACCTACAGTTAGCCTACTGCGGGTTTAGATTTAGATATTGGGTTTTCATTGCGATTTTTATTGTATTCTATTCTATATTTACATCCAACAGCGTACGTTCTGTTGCCGTTGTAATCTTTGCATTGATTTGCCCTTGGTAACTTCTCAGGACCGTATTATGCAGAGATTAAAAAATCTAGTCACTTCCCGTAATACACGCCTCCTCCGTCGTGACGTAGATCTTCCGACCGTTGCCTCTCCTTATATGGTCGGGAAGGACTCCGTTTACCGGAATGATGTCATGATGGCCCAAGTTTGAGAAATCAGAACAGGTTAAAGGAGATTTGTGGAGAAATTAGAGTTCTCGTTATAATTAAACATGTAGAATAATATTTATATTCTATCTGGACCTAACAAACGAATTACAATAAACCCCCAGACCATCAACTTAATTGGTTCATCATTTCATTACTAGTAATGGATATTGAATTAGCCTAATGTTATTTACTTTATTTAACTCATTAAGAAAAAAAATATTGACAAACTAATTACCTGCATTTATGCCTCAAACCATGTTATGAAAATCTTCCCTATGGATTTATAAGACATGAAATATAAATTGAAGAAAAAACAAACACACCAAACAAAGGAAAGGAAAGAAACAAAAAGAAATCGCAAAATAATAAGGTTACACAGACAGAATAGGCCTATAAAGTATATTTGTTTTACGTTTAGGCTTTATTGTGCATCATAGTCAGACTCAAAACACCCTTCAAGCCTCCATAGTTAATAACCTGTTCTTT
Source organism: Siniperca chuatsi (assembly GCF_020085105.1). NCBI lineage: Eukaryota > Metazoa > Chordata > Actinopteri > Centrarchiformes > Sinipercidae > Siniperca > Siniperca chuatsi. Next base: position 22,365,125 of record NC_058047.1, read on the forward strand.
TTCTTTGACACCTGAAATCATGACAGGTCTGTGTTAATTTAAGCACGAAGCAACAACTGATGAGCCAATGCAAGCTACAGTGGAGGCATAAAGGCTTTGAGGAAGCAACATTTCGTTTCATCTTTCAGGTCAGACAGTCTGTGTCGCCCTCTAGTGTTTCATTATAAGCAGGACACACTGGTGGCGTATAGGAGTGTTCAATGCTGTACAACCTGTCTGCCATCTCTGGCCTGTCCCGCCACATTCACCTGCTGGAATCAGTGTCTGTGCAGGAATGAGGCTTATAATGTTTGCTGGGGAATTTAAGTCTCAAGTTTCCTTACTTTCAGTCGTATACAGCCCCAGTCTGTTTTTTACTTCATACATTTGAAGTATATTTACATAACTGAAGGGCTTGAAAAAAACATAAATGGAATTTCTCAACTGGTCATAACAGGAAATATTGGGATGGGTTCACCAGCATTAGGCCTACTGATGGAGACAAACGTTTAACAGCTTTAGAAAACACTTATATTTAGTTACTGTCTTGTCTCAGTCCCTGAATTTAAAGCCCTGGCAATGAGGCTCCTATCTTGTGTTTTGGATATTTGGTGTTGGAGCTATCCCTTTGTTTACATTTCGATTACTGTATGCTCCTTTAAGCGAGGAGCTTACTGCCTTTGCACTGAAAGTACACTATATGACAACTATATGATAATAGGATACCCTGTATCCAGAATACACTCTCCCACAAAACCACAGTGATAACATTTTATTGAGTTAATATTCAGTCATGTGTTATCTCTGATGTAGCCTATAGCTATTAATTTGCAATATATGACCCAAGACTTTGTCTGAGTTTGTTTCCACATGCTGGGGCTTTCTTTATTTGCAACAACAGCCTAATGTTGAATAACTGTATGGTGCAATAGCATCGAGGATGTCCTATGATTTTCCTGTTATTGTGTGGCAAATCAGTGATACCTTGGATTTTGAATTATCGCTCAGTCCAACCTGTTGTAACAGTGTTGTAGTTACAACATCTTAAAGAGTTCTACTTATAGTGCCATATAGCTGTAACACCTGAGAACAATGAGGTTTTGAATACTATTTACACTCTTCAGGTAGGTCTGTGCGTGCTGAGACATAAAGTGGAAATCTCAAGCTCTACAACCCCCATCTTGCAGAAGTGGCCTCCATCAGTAGTGAGTGAGCCTGGTCTGTCAGCTGAAACACAATCACTTAGCCTGGATCAATACTAGCACTAATGGAATTTACCTTGAGGTACTGGGAACTTGCAGCTCTTGCAACATGTTGTAGCATGTTTTATTGTTTGAGCTCCTGACATGGCACACCCACTTTTTTTTTTCTGTCACACACTTACAAGAACACAGAGGCAATGTTGCTTCAGTTTATCTGGTTTATTTTCTTAAATATTGATTAGTTTCTGAAGTGCTCAGAAAACGAAACATAAAAAAAAATTATACAGTATATTTTATTACAAATGGTAAACATAAGTACTCCAAGTTGATCTTATATACATATAACAATGAGTGAAACCCCATTAAACAGCTTTAGAAAAAAACAAGTAAATCTTGAAGCTTTTCTAACACAATTTCTTACAATTAAGAAAAGTACATTGTACTGTAACTCAGAAGTCAGGCAGCTTTTGTTACAACTTTTCAGCCGTTTAGAGTTGGCCAACGCGCCCAAGTTTGAGGCCATTATGGTTACAGCAAGAAAAGTCTCTATTGCAGGTTCTTCAATCCTCTAATACTGAATTTCTCCTTTGATGGTCATGATAAGGTCCATGCAGAGCTGGGTGTAAATCAAGAAAACTTTAGTCCTGTCCAGTTCTGTAAAAACAGCACGAAACAGAAACAGAAAGGTATCCTGCTTGTTGCCATGCCCCCTCTGGTTCATGGCTACTGTCACTGTCCTGAGCCCCTCTCTGGGACGCGCCAAGGGGGAGCGCGTGGCACTCGTGGAACATTAGCGAGGCCCCTGCCAGTGTCGCGCCACATCATCCCAAATCCCGTCACGATTTCGGGAGATACAGCCACTCACTATCACAGGAAGCGTCCGTTTCGTTCAACTACAGTCTTTCCTCTCTCCGCCGCCGCTGACACCACCTCAGAAGGTCTGCAGCTGCTGCGTTAACATGAGCTGGCACCCGCTGTTGACGTGGTTCATCACCTTCTGCTTCAGCTGGGCCACCTGCTCGCGCAACATGTTGGCGGTGGACGCGAGCTCCGAGTTCTGCGACTTGAGGGTCTTCACTTTGTCCTCCAGCCTCGAGATCCTCTCCAGCTTCCTCTTCCGGCATTTGGAGGCAGCGATACGGTTCCTCATCCGCTTTCTCTCGGCCTTGATGCGCTCCTGGCTCTCCATGTCGATTGGGGAGAGAGGAGGGGTCTCCCCCGGCATCTCAGGCACGATTTGGGGCTCCTCTTTGAGCGCCGTGAGCCGGGGGAGCGGGGCGGAGGATGACTGCCCGTAGATTGGAAGCTGCGGTGGGGCAGCAGGGAAGGACATAGTTGGGGCTGAGGTGGTGTAATTCGGTGCCGAGACGGTGCTGATGGCCGGGTTGAAAGTGTTCAAGTCCTCATAAACCGGCGAGTCGGAGCGCATGGTGGCGTTGTTGTTGTAAACGGTGGCACCGGCAACAGATGACACAGGCGGCAGGGCTGTGTTGACAGTGGCCTGGGGGGCTGAGGTGACACTCACATTAGGTGTGCCCGGCATGTGCTGGTGGTGGAGCTCGGCCAAGGCTCGGACAAACCCCTCCGCAAAGCCCTCCTGCTCGTCGGTGACATTCTTGGGGCACAGGAACTGGGTCGGGGTCGGCGTGGTGGTGATGAGTCCGTTGCTGGACTGGATGATGAGCCGCTCCAGCTCCGGGGAGGCCAGCTTCAGCAAGCCCACATCAGGAGAGGTGAGGATGTCGCTGGCTTTGGCCCGGAGGTGAGGTTTCAGAGTGCCCGTCGGGTCGGCGAGGTTCAGTGTCATGTTGTGTTTCAGCGCTTTGGGGTTGCTGTACCCGTAGCCGGCGTTGTCGTGCTGGGAGAAAGCGTTGAGTGAGTCGTCATAGAAAGTAGTTTCCATCTTGGTATTCATAGAAGACAAACCAAAAACAATGTAGCCTACTATAAAGTCTTTTATAAAACAACTCTCTCAAGGGGACCCCCTTCTCTTCTTCCTGGTTTATCAGTCGAGGAAAAAACACTGGTTTCCAAACGTCCTCTCTGTGCGTAAAAACTTCCAAACTTTGAGTGCGCACTTTCTTGACACAGGAATCAGGACTTACTTCTTGCAGCCAGCGATGGTCGATTGTTCAGTGCTGAGTTGTAACAGTTCACAAAGCTTTAGTCAAAGTATCCAGACTTGTACTGAGTCCGTGAATGAAAAGCGCCGAGTGGCTCTAACTTTTCTTGTCAGGCAGCAACACCGTCTGTGGTGCTCCTCTGCCTGGATGTGTATATACTCTGAGCTGTACAGCGTGGAGGCAAACCTTATCTGCTGCCGCTGCCTCTCTAAAAATAGCGATGATGTCATGACGGGGCTCTCCCATTGGCTGGAGGGCGTGTCGAGGGCGGGGCCCAATCCTCCGATAAGGCGCGTTGCCTAGACGACCACCCAGAAGATTCTTAATCTCGCGGGGGATTGTGGGATGAGGTAATGCTGTAAGGAGAGCGTAAGCGCGGTGCATTGTGGGATGACGTATTGTTTTTGAATCTCTAGTTACCCGCTCTACTGTCGGTGGCGGGACAGACAGCGCTCAGTGCTACAGCTCCTGCTGAACTTCTCTTCTCACCACCTCTAAGATAGGCCTACATCTATTTTCTGTCTTCCATTTATTACACTTTTTGTATTTACTTAATGTTTTTGTACACATAGAAGTAGTCGTATTTAATTTAATCTTGTAAAAGCCATTAAAAATAGGCCTACAGTTGAAAGAGCTCTAATAGCATGAATTTTATAAAATTATTAAAATGTTTTCGTCTTTATGTTTATGGTAAATTAAAATGACAACCACCGTTCTCTTCTGTCTTACTACATATTTATAAAATGATCTGGCTTTACAACAGCTTTAACACTAACAGTAAAATGAAAATGCCACTCTATTCTAGTTCATTCAAGTTTATTATTCTTTATCTGGCTTCAAAACATCTATTTTGTGTTACAGTAAGAAAACACAAAATTATATTCTTTTCTATTTTGCCATTCAAGGTTTTCCACATTTAGGCCCTATCTGGCTTCAAAATGGCCATATTATGATACATTACATGAAAAAGATTCAATTTCTTCTGCCATTTAAGCCTTTTCAAGTTTGTCTGACTTCAAAATACCATTTTGTGATACAGTAAAAGAAAATGGCTCTTACAAATTCCATTCTAATCTATTTTGCAAATCAAGTTGAAAATCAAGTTTATTCACTTTTAACCAGCTTCAAAACCAGCTTCAAAATCGCAATATATTATGATATGACATGACTAAATTAAAATGACCCCCACAATTTTCTATTCTATTCTGTTCTACAGTATTCTACTCTCTGCCAAATCTACATTGCAGCTAAATCGGAGCTCTAATTTCTGTGGGTTGGAACTGGAGAAAGTTGTGAGCACCAGAAAACATGGAAAAAGGGAATGAAAACAGTTATGTGAAAACAAAATTACATATTTTTCCGTGTGTGTGCACTCATGGTGGAAAGTCTTCTTGTTCTGACTGTCATTTTGCTTCTCCGTCTGGGATATCATGGTGGTCTCTGGTTGGTGGTCCCCTATAAATTGTCCTGTATAGCACACATACACAAAACACTTTCCGCATTTAGTTTTGACTACACTGTGCATGCTGAGGTACAGTTTGACACCTGGGCAAGTTAATATAAACATAGACATATTTAAATATATAAGAAATGCATTAAAACTCAGTTATTTACCTGAAGTGTAGACCCAAGTCCATCTTATTGAGTCATGTACTTTGGTACTTACCAGTCTTTTCTTCCCTTCAGTCATTACGACACAGATTTTTAGGACCTTTTTGCTTTTACCACTGCATAAACCACACGTCTGAAAAGTTACATTTAAGACCTTTTATTTCTGCTACAACTACAAATTGTTAAAGATAGATCTTCAGACGTCTGTTCGTCCTCATAAAGAGCAAGTACATTTCCTATTACATGTCAGGGTGTGTAATAATTAGTGTAGTGCACTCCATTGTCCTCTGGCCCTTGGTCAGAAATCACAGCTGGTTTAATGGCAGGAGGTTAACCGGTGTGTCTTACGTGTTCCCCTCTAGTCTTCCACAGTCCCACTGTCTGGGTCATCTTCTGCCCTGCCAGCTTTACTGCCTACTATCTCCAGCTCACCACGTCTAAATATGTCCCCCTTGTGTGACAAGTAAATCAGTCCCCTGGCGCTGGCTGGCTCAGAGAGGCACCTAAGGAGGATGAACTGGATCATAAAACACTACCACAGTCTGACTTTTTATGGCTACTAATGTTGTCTTTATGTACTGTTGTATATGTCAAACCATAGCAATCAATAAAGCTGGATATACTCTGATCTAGTTGGTTGATTTAACTGATCTTGCAGTTTATTTTTTTATTTAAAAGCTTTAGAGAAGATTGCGTTGTTTTATGGTCATGCACACACAAGGGAAAGGTTAAGGTGGGTACATACATACACATTCTTGTAACAAACCTCTTTTCTTCACTTTCATTCATTTTTCCTGTTTCTTTGGATGAACGTTTACAGATGGCTGTATCTCCAAATGTCTTTCTTATTCTCTCATTTTCTGTCAGTTTCATTCACTTTGTCGTATTTTTATAACTATCACTCTAGGGATGAAATAAGGGGAAGTGGAATAAGGACAAGTTGTTTAGTCGCTTGTTTACACTCAATGTTCCACTGGCACATTATGAAATATTTATCCACTTTGGCTCATTCATGTATTCATGACTGCTTTTCTTCTGAATTAAAGCGCATGAAAGAATTATAAGTAGGTGGTCTAGTGCCCACCACCTGACAGCAGGGATCCTCATGTATGACTTCACCAATTGTCCCAAATAGACGAATGAAGTTAGGGTAAAACATATGATATCATTTAAAGTTATTATCTCATTTAAATTAAAGCCCTTTTCAGAGTCACATCCCATGGCAAAAGTCAGACCTTGGTAAATTCTGTTTTATATACTTTCAAATAGTGTTTAATACAGAACCCTTAAATGTTTCAATATGGCTAGAGGGCTGGATGAATTGGGTCTGCTTTTCTTCCCTGGTCGCCACGCGTTATGAAGAAGTAACCACACGCATGGTAGTTTGCCAAAGTAATTTTCTGTGGAGGAATGTATGGGAAAATTAACATGGAGGAACCCTACTGTTTAAGTGACTATTCAACGTGAGGTTGGGATATCCTGCTGCTGCCTTGGTTTAGGGCCTGGACATTTGGTCACTTGTGGTCACATAGGCTTACATACATATTCAGTATTGTCCTCACATGTAGTAGGATAGAGGCAGAGGCCTAGGAAGGAAGAAGCCCATTATTAACAGTGTGGAGAAATGTTGCCAAAAAGTAGCCACATCCAACTTATAATAATTAAAATAAAATCATTTCATTCTAATATGTATTTTTGTAATAATTTGTCTCATAAAAATGACTCTAAGTCAGGCAGCAGAGCATATTTCACTGATTTTAGCTGATTACTGCCACCAGTGAAATGGGGACTCTTATGAAAACTTCTGATTTGTGGGACTAACTCGAGACTTGGTGTTCTTATTGAATTATTTCTGGTTGGTGGAGCTAACTGCAGGCTCTCATGACATTGGGAAGTGAGGTTTCAGTACTGTGGAAATAACAAACTACTGCAGAATAGATGGATGCAGTAGTATTACTACTATACTATTACTATACTACTAGTAGTAGTATTACTAAAAGGGCTTAGCAGATGTTCACAGAGAAATATAAAAGCCTTACAATGGTAATGAATCCCAAAAAGTACATACAGTATACAGGTGTCCACACTATCTTAATATGACTTCCAGTATGTCTACAGCAAGCAGCTCTGTGAAGCTGTACTTGAGCAGAGCAGTGCTGAGTTAAATTCTAACATTAGCATGCTAACATGCTCACAATGACGAACATGCTGATTTTAAACAGGTATTATATTAACCTTGTTCACAATCTTCTGAGTTTTAGCATGACAACATTTGCACAAAGCACAAAGTACAGCTGAGGCTGATGGGAATGTCTTTAGTTTTCCAAACCAAGGTATAGGACAAGTTGAAATTTTGACCTGATGATAGCGCTAGATGAAAAGTCAGAAGACCACCAAAGTTATTACAGTTCATCCTGAGGGGGACATGAATGTGTGTATCAAATTTCAAGGAAATCCATCCAATGGTTTTTTGACACATTTCACTTAAAACCACAAATGTCAACCCCACAAGAAAAGTCAGGGACCCACCAAAGTCATCTGGGAACCATGATTGTTTGTATAAAAGTTTGTGCCAATCCATCAAGTAGATAGAAATATTTCTCAAGATAAGTCTGGCATGCTGGTAGTGCTAGAGGAAGAGTCAACAAATGACTAAAGTCATTAGGATTCATCCTCTGGGAACCGTGGATATCTGTACCATATTTCATGGCAATCCATCCAATAGTTGTTAAGATATCTTAGTCTGGACCACAGTGTGGGACCAACACACATCTGAGAAAATGTTTGTGGTCAACACATTTAGGTAAACAGACTGCAAAAAGTGAAATTGTCATAGTAACATTTAATCCAGAGACCATCATCATCCATCATCTAAAGCTGCCGCATGTGTAAATGTGTTTGCTCCACATTAATCTTGCTAACTCACAGTTTTAGTAACAATTTTCAATACACATTTAAAACATCTTGTTTTTATTTTATTCTAAACAAGCAGTGGTGATTCAACTTCATTTCACTTTCCTTTCTGTTTCATCTTTATTTTCAAAATGAACAATGAACATAGACTCTCATACAAACGTACATGTTTTTCAAGTACTGTGTTCCTGCTCAGCTGCATCCTGACCTGAGGTAGTACAATTGGGCCTTCTGAGTTGTCTAGTATTTAGACTTATCCTCCCACCCACCCCTGCTTCTCACTGATCTTTTTTATCATTGCCTCCCCCTCTCTCCTGACTCTCGTCTCTTTCACTCCCTCCATTCTGACGTTACCTCTGCACTGTTTTTCTCTCTGGACTGGATCCCAAATGTCCTCCACTTACACCCCCCACACACTTTGCCTTTCTCTTATCTTTCGCCTCCTCCTCCTCTCTCTCTTGTCCCTCTCATCTTACTCCTATCAGTGGCCATCCAGGCAGCAGGATTTCCCCTGTGATGGAAACAGGCTGTGGCCCAATTGTATTGTTTCAGCAGTTCTTTTCAGTAAAATCTCAGAGTGCTCTCTGTTTGTGTTGGTATCATTTAAAGTTAAAGCAGTACAGTGGCCAAAGCATTGCACAGTGCAAAGGACAAGCACAAGTGTAAAGTCACCGAAACATTTAAAAAAAACAATTTTTGGTCTTTACGTCAATCTGAACATCCCTTGAGGTTTGCAGGGTGAGTGAGAGATAGGGAGACAGGCTGTTGAAGCTTTTGAGACAGTGTACACTCACAATGGTCTTACCCTGTGAGAACAATTGTTGTTTCAGCTGTTATGTGAAGGAAAAAAAGCACCCGACTGTGTAGATTGTGTGTCCGACTGGCCTGTAAGCAAGCTCACACGCTCGGATGTGTGTGTGTGTGTGTACACGTCTGTTCTGCCTTCACTGTAAGTTCACAAATTTGTAGATGTGTTTGTCATTGTGTGAGGACAGGCAGGTAGAGCGTATTTGCACCAATATTTAGAACAATGTGAATTGTCTACACCAGTGTTTTCCAACCAAGATTGTGGAGTAGCTCAACTAATTTGATGAAATAGAAATTACAATTTGATTTTTTTTTACAACCACATATTGAGTCAGCTATAACACCCTAACACCACATTTCTTTGATTAAGAGTGTGTGAAAACTAGTTAGCATGCGAGCAGAGAAGTTGAAACAGTTAGCTAAAAGTAACAGATAAGTGGTTGATAGTTAGCTAAATGTAATGGATAAACAGATGAAACAGATAAATGAAATAAATGGTTGAAATAGCTTAAAGTAATGCACAAATGGTTGAAACATCTCAGCCACTCCAAGTGGTATTAGTATGAATGCAAACTTAACCAAACCAGCCTAAACAGTTCAATTGTATGAAAAAAAATGTAACATCCACTATCGTATCCAGTTTTACATCATTAAAAGTATATCATGTAGCCTACACGATCTGACAGAACTGTGGAAGTACGTACCGAATTATCTCCCTTACTTTAGCTTTCAGGACAAAAACAATGATATCAATGCACCTTCCAATAACAATCTATTTTTTTTGTCTGGCAAAACAGCATGCTATTCCACACCTCCTTCCTTCTTTTCTTTTGTTCTTTTCCTCTTCATCCTACTCCTACACCACATCTTTCATTTTCTCCGATTGCCTCTTTTTTTTAATCATCTTTACCTGAATTATGTATAGTGCACACACACATGCACACACATGCACACACATGCACACACATGCACACACACGCACACATGTGCTCATCCTCACACATTAATACGATACTGTGGCAGCCATTTTTTTTAATGAAAAAGGAAAGAAGTAGCTAAATGACAAATGTCCCTCTTTCCCTTCTGGATTTACGACATGGTGTAAAGGGAGGAATCATTGTGTCTGATTACTACACACATGCTGACACACACACACACACACATTGAATCTCCCTGAGTGATGTCTCATTGTTCTGCCCTTCACCAAGTGTAGAATGAGTGTTTGATGCCTGTCTTTGACAGGGTTTTTCAGGCGCTGTTTTAATTAATTTGCCCATAAAATGAGCCACGATTCCCAGCAGCCACTCTGGCATCCCCAGCCACAAAAGACTTTATTAGCTTTGACAATTAATCGTCGCTAACTACCCAGACTAATCACATCTTAGATTTATCGGTCAGAATCATATGGAATATTGATTGGCTCTCCCTCATTTTGACCCTTTCAGCGCACAGTAACTCACTCAGGCAAGTGTACAATGACATCATTGGGTAAACTTGGCCACACTGCAGGTTCTTTGACTTGACTTTTGCTATTTAGGCTACAGATGCTTTTTTAAATCACAGCTAAGGCAAGAGAACAACTTCAGTTAAAGGGTTCCATACACTGGGATTTGTATGTTTGTGGGGGTGCATGTCTGCATGTGTATTTATTTGTTGTCTCAGAGTAATTTAATCTGTGAGAGTGGGTCTGGGCCTCATTATGTAAATTAAATAACCTCATCTAAAAAGAAAGGTGGAATGAGCCACAGACAGCAGGACTGTCTCTCTTTCAAACACACACACACACACACACACACACACACACACAGACACGCAGTGTCAAAAAGGCCATTTACTTTGCCTTCCTGTATGTGTGTGTGTGTGTGTATTAGTGCTTCTGTGTGCCTCTGAGTGCACACGTGTGTGTGTACACTCAGAGACCTGTATGAGTCCTCAGCTGGGTCTGTTCAGCCTGTAACAGGGAGGTGAGTGTGTGAGTGTGTCACTGGGGAGAATGATCGATAGCTATTAAAACCCACCAGTTTCTCAGTCCAGATGGAGGCCTATTTGTGTGTGTCCGTGTGTGTGTGTGTGTGTGTGTGTGTGTGTCCGTGCGTGTGTGTGTCTGTTTAGCCATGATCAAGCACTGTGTTTGTACAGGTGGGACACTATATGGCAGCAATGCTAACCTGTTCCCCTCCATTTACCTCTGCAAGTTTGGGGACCATACCAACCGCACAAGGTGTGTGTGTTTTTTCATTTAGTATGTCTCGGGCTGCATTTGTGTGTTTGTGTTGTTTGTGTGTGTGCAAGAGTGACCAGGAGGTTGTCAGTGTGTGTTTGGACTTGCTGGTTATTCTAGCCTGGCTTTTCAGAGGCAATAAAAAAGTAGAGAGAAACGAGGGGGGGGGGTTAGTGACAGGACTGAGCGATTGTTTTCAGCCAAGCAGCAGTTTCAGTCTGTGGTTGAGAGAGACCGAAAGAAGTTTGTTCTTTTTCATTACTAAAGAACAGAGAGGAAGAGAGAGAGAAGCTTTTACAAATAAAACATGACTCAGTGAAGGTTTTGCTTAAATTATATTCAGGCTTTATTGGATATATGATAAATATAAATGAACTTGATCTTGCAGAATGTAGTCCTATGAAACATGAGACCTGCAACTGTAAAAAAACAGACTCCTCTCTCTCTTCTCTTTCTTGCTCTCTTTCTTTGTCTCTGTCATGCACACATGCACTGTGCGCACTCACACACACACACACTCACACACACACACACACAGATCATCCTCACTACCCTCCTCTGAGACAGCTATGAAACCTGATCACAGATCAATATTGAGTGGTGTTATAGTTGTAGAGGAGGGGGCTCACACGTTGATGGTTGTCTGGCTTTTGGGCGAGGAATATTATACCACTTTACACTGTACTAAGACCATGCAAAATACTTTCTGATTGGTTGGCAGGTGTCAATTAAAATTAAATAGGACAGGACACCAGGACACCTCAAACATTGTTCAGATCAAGAGTTTAATTGCTATTTCAAGTGATTTTTCATTTTCATTTGTAAGAGGAAAAAGAGTGTTATTACTAATTTCAAAAGTTACACAGACTCTAAGCGTTCAGTGTTCATGGGAGCCTATGGCCTGTATTAGAATGCCAGTAACCATAGCAACAAACCTGAAACTCAGTAAAAGATAAACTAACTTACTGTTAAATCAAAGGTCGTCACTTTGTCAGAGGAATCTGAAGACAGTTTCAGCGGTACAGCAGTACTGCCCCCTTATTGTTCAACCCATTTCATTTTTTAAATTATATGCTTTTGTCCCATATCACAATCTTCATTCTTCATTCTTTTGCTCTGGGTGTTTCCTCTCCCCGACTCTCTGGTATCATTGTGGGGATTTGCTAATAAACGTGTTGGTTGTCCTGTTGCCGTGCCAACTGAGCAACAAATATTTGGAGCTATGTGGCACCTTCCACCAACATTCCAGGATCTGCTGTTTTGGAAAGTTCTTCTGTCAGTCGTCTCCCCCGTCACCCTTCACTGTATCTCCCCTCCTCTTTTCTGCCTCTCTGTAGATAAATGGACTCTTTGTCTCCTGGTAAAAATGAACCTTGAAAACAGTAGTTGGGACAAGTGGTTTTGTCTAACAGCAGGAACACACACTATAACTGGACACTAATGCAGATCGGGAATAATAACTGCTTTGTTATAATAACTGGCTAAATGGAGGTTTGACATGTCCAATGCTAAAATATTACTACTGCTCCACTGTGGCATTGCATATACTCTGCATATACTAGTATAGCTTGTATAGCTTAAGAATAACGAAGATACCACATTCAATTATGACTGGATAGGTCATAATTTAACATGGTCAAGGTAACAATAACCCATAACATGGTGTCAGTGCAATATATACAGTATAAACAGGGAGTGGATGCAATAAACCAGACTCTTCTCAAGATCATGCAGTCAAATACAACACCACTTAGTTTCAAAACTTACCTCAGAGTTGCATGGACGTTTCTCTGACCAGTGTTGGAACATAACTACGTACATTCACTCAAGTACTTGAGTACAATTTTGAGGTACTTATACTTTACTTGAGTATTTCAATTTTATGCGACTTTATACATATTGTGTGAACAACAAATCCTCCCAATTAAACGACAAAATATGTTGTTTGTCCACGCCCTCTAGAATGACACATGAAGCATTTTCTGATCTGACACAACTATCGGCAGGACAACATCACTTGTCTGTTCCTTCCAAAATTATTACAAATCTCTGTTTTATGATGTGACAACGCTATGGTTAAGGTTCGGTTAGGTTTAGGCACAAAAACAACTTGATTAGGTTTAGGGAAAGAAGTTATAGAATGTCTGATGTTTTCACCCCGACCTCCTCCCTACACAGACTTTGTAGCTCTATAATAACATCACCCGACTCCTTTGCTCCCGTCATTATTCCTGCGGCAGCTAGAGGCCTCTGTCATTTGAATGTAAACATGTGTTGTTTTAGGGCACTTGCTGAAACGATTGATGCTGCTGTTCTTCTTGGGAGGACAGTCTCTGTGCAAACATTGTACAATTTATTTGACAGCTATATAGTTACTAGTTACTGTGCAGATTAAAGCTAGGGTAGGTAATGTATTTCAGAAGCATTTTTTTGTTATATTTGTTGAAATTCTCTTTACATCCCGACAGCAATCAATAAATCAAATGCTCTGGAAAAAAAGGAAAAACATGCGGTATCTGTGGCTGGCAAAGGCCTGCAATAAGCCAATCCTGGCTGTCTACCTGCCTACCTGCGCGCCCTCTGCCCGTGCACTCATTGTGCATGAAAATGTGTTTTGGGGGAGTGGCTTTGGAGGGAGGTCTGAAGGGAGGGCGTGTTTTTTTTTGGTTGGATATTTCATCATAAAAAGGCTGCTTACTTGTTAATTAATTGGAAATAATAATTAAGTATACTAACATAACACTTGGATGGCCCATTTCCCATAATCAGTACTTATAGTATAGTTTTGTAGCACAAATACAGTTTTCAGATTATATTTTACTTACTGTACTTTTGATAGCAAGACTTTTACTTGTACTGGAGTATTTTTACATTGTGGAATTGCTATTTTTACTTGAGTAAAGGATGTGAATACTTCTTCCTCCACTGTCTCTGATATAACTCTTGGAAGTCTTAGAACTGTTTCCAAGGCTACTTGTAGCTGTTGGGTCCTTGTATATACAGTACTGTAATAAATGTAAGCCAGTAGAATGCAGAGAGTTTCAGAGCCACAAGACTGATGTGACAGATAGGAACTTCCCCTAATTGCCGCTTCGATTTTATTTCAAGTTTTCCTTCCTGTTCTTGCTTTATGAACCTGAATCAGTGAATCCTCAGTTGATCATTAGATTAAGTTATGACTTGGCCGAGTTATCGTTGGGCTGCTGAAAGGCAATCAATTCTTTTAGCGTGAAATCTGAAACTTCTGACAAGTGATATACAAGCGGTGCCTGGGAATGTGCCTGCCTAAGGATTTACGTGCAGGCCTGCACACACACACACACACACACACACACACACACACACACACACACACACTGTGCAGACACAAAGTTAGATCAGTTTGAGAGCTACAGTGGGAGCTATCACTTCCATGTAGCAGCAGTGCAGCTTTTGTAGTGTGCAGCTCTGCAGCACGTCTGCATGCTGATGGAAGCCGGGAATGATGGAGCTCTGTGAGGCATCCAGCTCATCTGGTCCGTCTCATACAATTCATCCTAAGTGTTTACAACATGATGTGGCAAGTGTGTAGGTATATCTATCTCCACCATATGAAGCACAATTTATTTTCATATATTAACTATGATTTTGCTCCATTGATCACTGGACAGACAAGAAGTATAGTCTGAATTTACCAAGAGAGACAGCGGGGGGACTGTTGTTGTAAATAGAGCTTTTAAGCATCCTGCAGCTCAGGATGCAGGATTTATGAGATCAATGCTGGTATACAGCGTCTGATTTGCTATCAGTGTTTTTGTCTGATGTTACAGATTCTAGTAATTTAATGTGTCCTATGTGTTTTACTGTATGTGTGCAGGTGACCTTTATATACACTTAAATCATAGGAATCAATAACCTGTGTGTCTCTGAGTGATCAATGTGTACAAACTAGACCAGTAAGTGTGCAGTGGGTGTACTTAATTTCTAACTAATTTCTTACAAAGTTCTCAGAAGAGATAGCGATCTTGCAGCATGTAGTATATGTGTGTGTATGTAAATCTTTTGAGTTTGTGGTGGCTGCAGTCACTCTGTGGAATGCACTTCCGCTCTCTCAACCAATCGTTAATCTGTATTTACTCAGTGTAGCTCGAGGGCACTCTGGTCGTGAGAAATCTTTCCCAAATCACCTCTCTGCTTTAGCGCACTTGCATGTGTGTGTATTTTTGTGTGTGTGTGTGGATGTATGTGTAGTCAGACTGGTTTGTCAGAGAGGAATAGAAAAAAGTCTCAGCCGAAACTGACTCCGGTGCATGCACATGCTGTCCGTGTTTCACATGCAAACACACACCAGTGACTGAGTTGGCAGTTGGAATCCTGTCTGCACTTAAAGTCCTGCCTCTATCTCAGAAGGTTAAGGGCTACAGCTCTTATCACATACTGAGACTGTGTGTGCACATGCATTAGCGTGCTTGTATGTGTGTGTTTGTCTAACCCTGTGCACATGTGTGTGTCTGTGTGTGTGTGCATGTTTGAGAAAACACAGACTGGCTCATGGGACTGCTCAGGCTGTGTGTTTTGGCTCTGTCAGGCAGACCATTTCCATGGCGTCGAAGGTCAGGTGGTCTGGCTTGAAGGCCCAGATATATTTGTATGTTTGAATTATGTATGCAGGCCTGATGAATAACCTCTCTGGGAAGTTAATGTGTACTTCCTTAGTTCCCAGTGGGTTTTGTGGGATTCTCAAGACACTTCCTAAGACTGCTCTATATGTCTTTGTGTGGCTGAAGTGTGAGACGGTGATGAGACAGGCCACCCTTGAAGGTCACAGGTTTTATACCTGTTACACCTGACATTTTTGTTAATACACCACCAGGAAGCGTTCTTTAGAACAATAATGTTTGATTAATAATGACATCTATTGTCATGTCATGATGAATAAGAAAACTTCAGTGATACTAATGAAAGCATAACACACAGCAATACTACCACTAAAATGATACTAATACTAATAGTAAAACTAGTTTCAGCACTAATGATACTAATAATAATACTAGCACTATTAATGGGAACTCAGTCATACTGACATAGCAGATAATGAAAACTCTGTTAATACTCAAGACTGACAGATATCTGTGGTTGGCAGAAAGTTGACCAGGGAACCATTCTGCAGCCCACACATACCTAGGTTACTTGAGGTCAACATGCGGCCAGGCTGACCCACTATCTTGCTTCTTCTCCTCTTTATGTATTTCAGAACCACCTCTCCTGCTTCTTCAGTCCTTCTTCATCAGTCATCATGCATTTTAGCAGGCTGTTTTAATAATGAATGTCCAGAAATCTCTGTTTCTCTCTTTTTGAATCCAGGTCAACAAACATGTAAATCTTGACTAACGGGTTCCTCAGTGGTTCTGCGCAACCCTGGTCGTCTCCCTGGTTTCTGCACGCAAAGGTAATTGTGCACATATAACACGTCTTTACTTGGACATTTGGATCTGTTTGTTCTTTCAGTCTCACTTTTTTGGTGTCCTAATACTCCAAGGGGACATTGGTGGTCCCTCTGTCTCTTCATGTTTCCATTTGCCACTGCAAATCAAGCAATAGTTTCACATTTTGGGAGATGAAGCTCTACTGAAAGTTCAGTCAGGAAGACCATTCTTCTGCATGCTTATGGCCTGTAGATTATTTCTCATATCATCCTGCCATTTGCTCCACTCATGCATGCTCTCTCATTATTTCCTGCTGGTATTGTCTGGGGCTGCCAATTATGATATCAGCTGTTCTCATCTATCACATCTATCCAATAGCACAGCAACACACCTACATTGTTATCCTATCATGTTGCTGCTGTCTTTTTAAATATGATTCGCTCTCTGCCTTTAGTACATTCATGCTGTTGTTATGGGCGCCCCTCCACCTCCCCATCACTGCCTAGTCTTTGCCCATTCATCAGCTTCATCAGCTTCATCATTTCATCGGCCTCATCAGCCTATTAGCCTCAGCAGAGCCAGCCACCACCGGTATCTGGACTCCATAGGGTGATTATTCTTGCTGCTGCTCAGGGCAGACACCCCTCAATTACAAAAAATCTCCCCGTAGAGTCTAAGCGCCAAAGAACTTCTATCAAGACTATTGATAGTTATAATAAACAATTACCCTTACTTCATTCACTTGTCTCTCCTGACTGAAATACCCTTATTAGCTTTCTTACTGAGAGTTAGATAAGAAGATAGATGCCACTCTTACATCTGTACAATCAATATGAAGCTACAGTTAACAGCCAGTTAGCTTATCTTAGTACAAAGACTGGAAACAATGAGTTTTAGAGGTGCTGGTAGGTGGATTTTGTTACTTTTGTACAAAGTGTTTCCAGTCTTTATGCTAAGCTACAGCTGCTGGCTGTATCATTATTTTTACCCATGCATAAATGTCGATTTCGTTTTGTTTCCATTATGTTTGTTAAGATTATAATGCTTGTGCTTGTGTGTATATATTTGTTCAATTTCCATTGTTGGAGGTCTCCTAGCACATTACAGTATATGTAGGTTGTTCATATTTGTATGAGGTCAGTACAGTATATTGCAGCTGTTAGATGATGGTGGGTTTAATTTGCTGTTTATTAATGTGTCTGAATGATTCCATGAGGGATGGGTCATGTCAACGGACAGAGACATAAAACTCTTCATTCATTCATACCGTACAGACATGACAGTGGTAACTCCCCTCCAGAGAGCGAATAAGCATATTTCTAAAAATGTTGAACAATTCCTATAAAATGAAGTTTAAATTGCAAAATAATAAAAGCTGTCACTTGTGTACACTACATGCACCGTAAATGCCACATCCTTTCTGTTCAACTGTGTGCAGATTAAAATGAGCTGCTGAGGTTGCAGGTGTATGAAATAAAAGCTGCATTTACGTTTGTCAGGACTTCTCAGCTTGTATTTGTGATCAAATTAAAGCCAGTACTGGTAAGTGAAATGCACCTGATTGATAAATTGACTTTAATTGCTTAATTGTGTCTAGTCTGTCAAGCCCACATATCTAAATGACATTTCCAGACTGACGTGCATTAAAATGGGCAGTGGAGGAAGTCATTTAGGCGTAATAGCGATAAATGAGTGGGCTAACTGGCACTAATTACCCATTGTGCATGTATGTGTGTCAGAATGCTTGAGTCTTTGACAGGCTGGGTAGAGACACCTACGATAACACAGCTGTGTCTTATTCCCCTGGGTCTGGGAGTGATTATATTGGAACTGAATGACTCCCTTTTTATTATTGCTTTTACCATTTCTTCATATATTTGCCTTAGATTTCAGTTTTACTTCTTCTCATGTCTAGCCCATTGTGTTCTTTCTGTCTAGTGTGTGGGATGGAGAAATGGAGAGACGGATGGAGAGAATGGACAGACGTCACTGTCAGTTGATGTAGGAGCTCTCAGACACTCACACACTTTCATTCAGCTCATCACAAACACCCCGCTGTCTTCATCTGTCTGTGTGCCATGCCGGTTAGCAGTGGGCGCGTGACGTTATAGGGGAGTAGGATTCCATTGTTTGCTTTTGACGTGCATCCGCCCTCAGCCACGTGTGCATTTTGTGTCGACGTGGTTTTGTGAGGGGACATATTTGTGTATGTGTGTGTGTGTGTGGTTTTGCATGGCAGAGAAGTGAAACCAGCGTAGCCTCAGAGACGGCACCATCCTCTCTCTTTCAACTATAACGTGAAATTCACAGATCGAAAGAGCTCCGTGTCAAGTACAGCCGTCTCACAGGCCCGCTGTTTCTGTTTATGCATGTGTTTTATTTTGTAGCAACAGTTACACTCGTGCCAATAGCAGATATTGCAACCATCTTAGATTCAGGTTCATGGATTATATATTGACAGTGACATTTAGATATTGCACATGAAGAACATAAAACATGTGAGGAATGCACTGCAACCCCAGGAGGCTAACCTGTTTAGACAATAGACCATCGTGGTGGCATTTCACAGGCACATGGCAATTTTGAGTGCCATTCTGCCGACATACTCCTACTTTTCAGCCGTGACTATGCCATGTTAGATGTATGCTGTAGGTGATCGTTGTAAACAAATCCCTGACACAAGGACGGGCCTCGGTGCAGCATGGGTTCTGCCTTTCAAGAGCAGCAGGAAGGACTTACAATGAAACTACTCAGGCTGCTTCCTTTCTGTGCAGAGGCACTGAAAAGGAGGCACAGTGCCAGTTTCTCCTCCTCTAGCCCGAGGTGGGGTTTTTATAGTCAACTGCTCAAGAGTTTGGGAACATACAGAGCAAATAGTTTGATGGGCTGCTGACTGATTGATTGATGACTTTGTCTGTCAAAACACACCACGTTATTATGCTGCTTTTTTGTCATATTCCCAGTGCACAAACTTGCTGCACTTTTTTTTCGCATGCACCGTGCCATGTTGTATGAAACTTCAACATGTATGTTGAAGGAAAGGCACTGTTGCATACACTTGAGTCATTGTGCTCATGCACCTGAAAGCTGTGTTTATTTTCCCCCGCTGCTGTACATGCAAGCTCTGTTTTTTACGTCGGTCCTGAGAGCAACTTCCTGAGGTTCTCTCCAAGCTTCCTGTCTGAGAAGTCAGAGGTTATCTGCGAACCCTGCCCCTTTCAATGCACACAGGTCCATGCAGCTGTTTCCTCTGATGATCATGGATCAGATTGAAACGCACATACATGCACACATTTTCTGGGATTTCAGGAAGGCCACAAAAAGCGTAAAAATCTACTGGAAGAATAGTTACGTTTCTACAAAGTTGCTGTTTCCTTTTTTGCTGGGAGGATGATTTTCTGTGTCTGATGTGTTCCCTAACTTCTCTTTTTCACATCATTGTGAGTTTGGGGTGTAGCCTTGGTCTCAATTCTAGGACAGGAACTATACTCCAAATGGGTGTGTGTGTGTGTGTGTGTGTGTGTGCGTGTCAGTGTGTATCTATGTGTATGTTTTTTTGAACATCTGCTCCTCGTTGGCTTTGTTTTCCCTCCTCTACATGGCCCACCGTTGCACTGGGTGCTGGACTCCCAAGCTGTTCTGCAGAAAAAGAGAGGAAGACAGACATGGAGCGGGGAAGAGACGAAGAGAGAAAATTTCTGCAGCCATTTCAGTAGAGTGTTAAAAGAATTTGATCTCATTGTCAAGGGATTAGATTCAGTTGATTTTTGCAAGCTCTAGTTCTCCGTTCCCACTTTTCTTTATCCCAGTCTCTTTTCTCCTCTTCCCACTTTGTTTTCCTTCCCTCTTCTCTACCTTCCCCCTCAGTGTTTCTCCCGTGGCCTTGCTCGCTCCATCCACCTCCCTCAAGGCAGCAGATGTTGGGTCTGTGTCCAGATGTTTTATGTTTATCACTCTCCAATCACATCTTTAACAAACTCTCAAACAGTAAACATTTACAATGGCGTCTCCTCTCCTCTGCACACACTGACACACACACAAACACATGCAGATAGACTCAGGTATGCACGCACTTCATAGTTTCTATACTGGTTTGAGTCCAACATCTCTGCTGACTTAACAACAAAAAGAGCGCTCTGTCACTCGCGTGCAGCCAGACTCCAACACAAAAAGGAAGTCTTCAGATCTGCTTTTACACTCGCTCCAGAAATCACTCGGTCTTGAAATGCAGTGCTTTCATAGCTGCATTTTTCTTGTTTCAACCAGCCAATCTGCAGACTTTTCTTTCTCTTCTGACTGTTATACATCTGGTGTCTCTGTTGTTTCATATCTGTGTCATCCACAGAAATGATCCTGGGAGGGATTTTTATTGATTTGTATTTTACATTTGACTGAGACATAATAATTCTGTCCCTGCTGCTCTCTCACACGCAGCTACGAAGGGAAGCATTGGCTATTAATATTGAGCAATTCAGCAGTGAGATACCAATAACAAGGCCATAAATAATTCCTTCTGCAGTTCACCTGGCTTTTTTCTGGCTTGGCAGCTTGATAGAACAGGCAGAGAGACAAAGTACATACCTGCACATAGACATGCAGATAAATGCCCATGCATGCTTACACACCTTTGTAACAACATTTATACGATATATATGTGTGTGTGTGTGTGTGTATTTGTACCCTATATACATTAACATCTGTTAAATGTCTAAACAACATATATTTACATTATAACCCCATGTGTAAACTGTATATTCAACATTGCTTCATTGTGTTATTTATACTGCTCATTAATTAAGTTTTGCGCTTTTATTGTATTTTTTTGTTAGTTTTCCTGCTAAATCCCCCAAATGATTGACAAGGTTTCATTTTAAGTTTCACTGGCAAACAATAAGATATAGATATACTCAGTTTTTAGTCATGCTATCAGCATTGGTCGGCTGGACCACCACTTCAAGACTGAAATATCTCAACAGCTATTGGTTGGATTGCCATGAAAAATTGTGCAGACATTCATGTTAACCACAGGATGACTCTTAACGTCTTTGGTTATCCCCTGACTTTTTATCTAGTGCAACCGCCACCAGGTCAAAGTTTTAATTTGACCAGTACTTTGGTTTATGGCCAAATACCTGCAAAACTAATGACATTTCCATCAGCCTCAGCTGTACTTTGTGGTTAGAGCTAATTAGCAAATGTTAGCATGCTAACACGCTAAACTACAATGGTGAACATGGTAAACATACCTGCTTAACATCAGAATGTTAGCTTTGTCATTGTGAGCATGTTATGTTAGTATGCTGATGTTAGAAAGTACAGCCTTGCAGAGCCATTAGCATGGCTGTAGACTCTTAGGGCCGGGTTGTGCTTGAAAATAACTGGTTTGTACAACGTGTTGTTCGACCATGTTGGAAATCCAAAGTGTTTATACGGCCACACTTGAAGGCAGGGTAAAAAGCCAGTCATCCTAGTGAGGGGGGAGATGCGACACTGAGGTTCTTTAGGGGGTTAATACCGCACATTTTCAGGTAGTCTATCCAGGAAGACATTCATAGTGTTGCACTCATTTGTTCATATGAAAGTGACAGAAATAGTTGTGTCAAGAATGAAAAAAGAGAGCTAGAGAGAGAAGTTCAAACCTCGAATCATCTTCCATGAGTGTGAATGTCAGATTGTCGGATTTGGAAAGTTACAGAAATTGTTAGACACAGCCCCCCTAATCTGACATTGTAAAGATGTAGGGGGGAAGGAGGTTTCCAAAGCTGTTTGACCATCCGACAAGTTGTGAGTTTACTTGCACCTTTAGTCTTGATCGGTGACATCAGAGGGATTGTTAAAGGCAAACACTCAAATGTAACCTAAATGTACAAAACATCAGAAAAATCAGTAGTAATGTTTTTAGTACATAGACACATAAGTAAAAGGAACAGGGAGTCAGACAGACAGGTCAGTGGGGAAGAAGCTAAAGGAAAGGCAGACTGTAAGACAGACAGAGCCACAGCAGCTGATACTCCACTGAGTGACAATGATGAACCTCAGGTTGCTGGACTTGACTGCAGGCCCAGGTTCTGGCACAAAGGTGTGACCCTCAGCTTGACGACATGGCACCCTGCTGCCAATTTGGAGGGATTCCCTCCCTCCTCTCCTCTCTTTCACTTTTCCCATCTCTTACACTTTTGTCTTATACAACATGTTCTACCTGTTCTGTTTCTGTTATATCTGGCTGATTGATTGACTTCTGTAGATCAGAGTTTATTACTTCCACAGGCTTTCTGGTCATGGACACAGCTCACCCAACACCTCCTCTTCCTTCCTTATCCCTCTTGGCTTGGACATCAGTCCCATTACTATATCTTACCTCTTTCACTCCCTGTGGTTTCTCCTCCCTCTTGTTGCTCTCCACCCCCCGACCCCCCATCACTTATCCAGGTGATGACATCCATCTCATGTCACGACAGACAGGCTGCTCTATGTGATGTCCAGGTGCTTAATCCTTGAGCCTTTTGACATGCCAGGCTGGGGACATGGAGCCAGGGAGTGAGGCCATCAGACAGCTGGTGCTCTGGGGTACCCCCCCCCCCCACTTAAACACACACATACACACCCATTGTACCTTTAAAAAGATTCCCTCACCTTTAATCCTAACATTAACTCTCACTATTGAACTTACACACACACACACACACTGACTAATTTTAGTGCTGACAGAGCGGCAGGAAAGACTGATAATTAAGCAGATCAGACAATAACAAACAAGAAGAAATCAGGACCTAAAGGCTTACCAGCTGGGGTTTTCATATCTTAGTTTCATATTTTTTCTTTAAATCAGTTTTTATTTGTTCTATTTAGTTTCATACATATGGGTTAGTATATATATACAGTATATATATATATATATATATATATATATATATATATATATATATAGTCCCATCCAGGACAGTAGCAGCACATTTAGTCTGTAGACAGACCAATAATAAAAACAATTCATAAGTCACAGACAATAGGAAAGCTTTCCTCTCTGTGCCAGCAGTTGTACTTGGCTCGTTTGTCCAAAATTTATAGCGGAGTTCTGATTGAGCCTTTTTCTGCTGAGTGACTAAAATTAGTAAGCGATGACTTTCCTCCTCACACATGTACAATGCTGCTGGCAACATCCTTACATCTGCCTGTACATGACAGGAAATAGCAAAGAGTTTAGCCTCAGTGCTTATTGGATGTACTTACCATGGTGGAACATGTGTTTATGGTTGATAAAGCATCAGTGCTAAACAGGACTGTGAATCCACATGCTTGCATAAAAAGAACACACACACACACACACACACACACACACACACACACACACACACACACACTTATTAATTCCACTTAGTGATTCTGAGAAGGAGCAATGCTCCCCATAAAGTACTGAGTCATGAGTATAGCGCAGAATTCAATTATTGTTTTCCCTCTAGTCTCTGAGCTTGATTCCCATCAGACACACACACACACACACACACACACACACACACACACACACACACACACACACACACACACACACACACACACACACACATGCACGGTACATTTTCCCATCAACACATCACTATTATCCAATGCTGTTTAGTGGCTAATGAATTTACATGCCCACCAAATGATGCGCTTCTTTACCACACGTATAAAACACAAGGTTTGAGTGTGTGTTGGGCAAGTGTGTGTGTCTGTCTGCCCTTGGGTATATCAGTAATGAAATAAAAAGGCTGATTTCATGGTAACTGCTTACAATACAAGTCCCATCCCATCAATTGGCCATTTCCCATAGTTTATTGTTTTAAATGGCTGGAGTGGAGAGAGATAGAAGGATAAAATCTAGAGATTAGAGGGAAAGGAGAGAAGAAAGGTTTAGAGGAGGCAGAAGACTTGGTTGACTTAGATGAGAAGATGGACAAATTATGAAAGAGTCATATTTATTTGTTAGAAGTCAGAAGGGATTTCCAGAAAGTTTAGTCACTCGCATAACTGGAAATTTAACAGTTTAACTGCTTGAAATCTTGGTTTGGTAGAGCCCTTGTTTGTCCATGAGCAGGGCAAAATGCCAAGAATTACTTTCAGATGTGATTTACCCCTAGTTGGCTTGAGCTGATGAAGACAGTAGGGTTGAAAGTGAAAGGGAAAGACAGAAAAGCGAGAGGACAGAGAGAAGGTAGATGGGTAGAAGATGTGGGGGGTGTTTCAGATCAGAGGAGGAGGAGGGGTGAGATGGGATGATGAGGAGTGGGGCGAGAAGGGAGGGGAAATCCCTCAGGGAGGTTCATCTGTCCACATATGTAATGAAAAGATAGTCATCCATGTACCCGTCTAATGTAGTGTATCGATGAACAGCTAACAGCCTCTCTCTCGCTCTCTCTCTCTCTCTCTCTCTCACTCTAATTACTTGTGTTTGCAGTGAGGTTACAGGCTTTGTTGAGGTCTCCCTGCCTGGAGGCAAACCGAAGCCTTTCAACTCTGTGGCTTGTGGACCACCCTAGCCCACACTGGTATGCACTCGATCCCCCTCTATCCCCGGCTCTGTAGCAGAGGTCAGAGGTCAGAGCTGGCAGGTGATTGGATGTTGTTGTGGTAAGGGAATACTGGGCCGCTAAGTGCTGTAAAAACACCAACTGTCTCTGATATTACTGGCCACAGGCCTTTAGCCTACCACTGTGTGTGTATGTGTGTGTGTGTGTGTGTGTGTGTGTGTGTGTGTGTGTGTGTGTGTGCGCGCGTGTCTATGTATAGAGGTCAAGAAGGGACAAGAACCAGATATTTGTCTTGAACTAGACCTTCTGAACACACACCCCACCTGGAAATTAACAGGATCCATGTGTCTGTGTGGACACGAGTCTGTGAGTGTGTGTGTGTGTGTGTGTGTGCATATGAGATTTTAAAAAAGCCACATTGCTAGTATTTAAAAATATCTTCAGATCATATCTGCCATTAAAATAAGTTATAGTTGGAGCCTTAAACAGACAGACAGTAACAGTTGGACGTGCACACACATTCAGACAGTTTAGGTGCTGGAGAAGTTAAGTCAGGGGAATGCAGACAGACTCTCCAGTAATGTTTTTGATGACCCGGCTGTGGCCACCACATAAACTAGCATGGCCGGTTGAGCTGTGTGTCGGAAGAGAGTGAGAAGAGACAGGCGGGAAGTGGTAGAGGAGAAAAGTTTTTAAAAAATGAACTAAAAAACGTTCCCAGGTGGAGTTTCCAGGTGGTTGCTAAGTAGTTTTCTAGGCAGTTGCTACAGTGTAATCAGTATAAAATCTGAAAAAATGCATGAAACTTGTGATGGAACTGTGATTTCTCTAAAAGTAGGACAGATATGAAAAAACTGATACAAACTAATAGAGGTTTAATGTTAGGTTAAAGTTTGGCAAAAACTGGCAAAAAGAATTTTGTGTGAATTTCATATCCGATTGCTACAAAAATTCATAGCACGCTTTCCTTCTATTAGTTGCACAATTTGATGTGCACAATTTTGTAGGTGGGAGGAGTAGGACACAGAAAAATGAAAGGCTTGAAATAATAATACATGTGTGCATTGCAAGCACACATAATGAATAGAGTGAGTCTGAAGAAAAGGTACACCCTTGCCTTTTTTGTCTCTAAAACCGATCGACTTTTGAGGTATTTGTGTGTGTGTGTGTGTGTGTGTGTGTGTGTGTGTGTGTGTGTGTCAGCGTATACGTGAAGGTGGCTGCTCATGGATGACACGTGACATGACATTTGTTGAGCATGTACTCAGAATTTGGTAGACAGATGAATGAGACACACATACACACACAATCAGTGTTTTCGGCTGAAGGTTGCGGACTGAGAGGATTCACTAGTAATTATGGGTCTATTCTCATTACTCTTCATCCGAAGGCTAAAGTGCTCTCTTGGCGCTCCCTTCTCCACTTTAGTTTGATTGAAAAGACTCTCAAGTAGACACAGTTTCCAACATGGTTTAGCTGAAACACATACACAGACACACACATACTTTGTTAGCATGCAAGTGCACAAAACACACATGCAAACACACACCACAGCTGTTGTAAAATATTTTTTATAAGCACAGAATGCTCTCTTGGCAGTGCCTCAGCTCCCCAAAGTTCAAGCACCCTATAGTTGATATCCTGGGTTAATGCCAGACTGACTCACTGCTCTCTGTCTCTCTTTCTCTCTCTCTCTCTCTCTCTCTCTCTCATACACACACACACACACACACACACACACACACACACAAACCCGTACACAGCCCCAAAGCTTTGATTGTTCAGTGCTTTTGCCAAATGTTTCACTGCAACGGGGAACTAACTGCAGCCATTTCTCATGTAAGCTCACTCTTTCTCTCACCCTTTCTCCACTTCTCAGCCTCGACTCTCCCTCCGCTGTGTGCAATAAATAATCACAAAGTGAAGTCCAATAATTAGCTGGCATAGGTGTGAGAGGGCTATCAAGATGAGGGAATACCCACAGGAATGAGATGATATAGGGGAAAAGAGTGGAGAATAAAAGGGTAGACCGAGGGGAGTAAAAGATCAAAAGGCGATGGAGTCATGCAGACACGGCAGCCCGTCGTAGCAGCCAAACAAACCCAGTGACCCCTCTTCTCGGCCCAGTGCTTTCCCTCTCTGATCTTCTCCTCTTTTGGCAGCAACAAGACCTCTCCATCCTAGCCAGGCCCTGCCCATCCTCTCTTAGCCTCACCTAGCATACCAAATCATGGTCCAGTCCAGCAAAGCAGCATGAGCCAGCCCCGCCCGACCACTCACCCAACACTGCAGGAGGCAAAGCATGGAACCTCTGCTGCTCATATGGAGTACTGGAAAACTTTTATAGCTCCATAATATTTAAACCTCTCCCTTCAGCTCCCCATTTTTTCTCCTGTTATGAAGCAGTCACATTCTTTCTACATGTGCCACAGATGTTCTGGCTTTATTGTAGCACTGCCATTGCTATCTTATTTACTTTCTTTGCTTTCTCTTTCTCCATCTTCACCCCTCGCACCCACTTCACCGCAACCTCCACCGCGTGCTGCCCCCTTGTCTCGCTGGCTTGCTGTAACAAAATCAGGGGCTTAGAGAGCAGTCAGCGCCAAGATCCTCCACAATGCAAAACAGATGTGTGACACACACATATACACACAAACACACACACACACACGTGGAAGAGCAGCCTGGAGCATTTCGGGCCAGAGGGTGGAGAGAGAAGTAAGCAGAAACAGCTCTGTTGCTAGGATACAGCCAAAATAAAACAGACCCGGAGAGCTGCAGTCTCTAGCTGAAACAGGCTGTCTGTTTCACACACACACTACTAACTGTCAAGATTGGAAAACAATGTTTTGAGAGAGTCCTGGGAAAATAGACTGGTTGAACCTTTCATAAACTGTTGTGTCAGATTTCTTGTACTCGTGTCTCATGTTCAACTCGAGTTTGTTCACTATCACGTAAAAAGATGCAAATAGTTGGCTTTGGCAATCTGTTGCTGATTATGTTTCAGTGTAAGGTGACTGTATGTGAGTTTAGGAGTGTGTGCATTCATGTGTGTGTGTGTGTGTGTGTGTGTTTGTGGAGAGTTGAGGAGTTCAGGCTTGCTGGTACATGCAGGTGTGTGTGTGTTGTATTCAACAGAGGAAATCTCTTACTGATTGAACTGTTTTCAAGGGTGCTTATTGTAGCCAAAGGTCTGCTGTCTTCCTGATGGAGAGAGTCAGATACCAGCAGCAGTGTGTGCGTGTGTGTGTGTGTGTGTGAGAGAGAGAGAGAGAGAGAGAGAGAGAGAGAGAGAGAGAGAGAGAGAGAAAGGAAGAGAGAAAATGTTGGTGGCTGTCTGTCAGTGTCTGACAGCTTGTCCATCCAATTTATTCTGTCTTTTTTGTCTCCCCCTCTCTCCCTCTTTAGCAGTGTTACATTCATGGTTGTTAATTACATGTGTGCTTTCTAACCCTCCTCAGAATGAAGGTCTGCAGGAATGTTTATTTCCTTGTTCTCCAGAACAGGTGCTATCTTCTTGGAAATCTCCTGATGGCTTTAAGCACACACACACACACACACACGCACGCACACACACAAAGCCAAGGGGGATTCCTGGGACTAATGTTTAACAGGGAGAAATTGGACGGCACCATCAATTTTAGCTCTTTGTGCAGACACTGTGGTTTACTCTAGATAGCCGGGCCAAGCCTCAGAGATAAGACGACTCTCGGCCTGCCTGTGGGAAAGATGAAAGCATTCTCTTTAAAACTGACTTTCTGTCTCTTTTCCACCCTCTTTTGCCATAAGTGCACTATGTGTGAATGTGTATGTGAGAGGGCAAGATTGTGTGAGCAGGTTTAAAACTTTAAAAGCAGTTATGTGTCACAAAGATTTTTTTATTAGTCGTACAGTTGTACCCTTAAAGTTGGATACATGTTTATACATAGTGACCAAAGCCTTAGCATTACATTCATCATGTCGAGTGCACCGCACTCTCTACAGGCAAATTAACAGTCGTTTAAATATCCTTTCAAATATGTGCCATTTTGTGGATTAAATACATAAACCATCTTACGTGATGAAAACCTGTTTACTTTAACTGAAACATTTTCAGCCTGCCCGGATTGTGCAGCTGGGCATCATCATGTTTTCCATGTTTGCTCACATGCTGTGCATTGCCAGTGACATATAGAGATCATGGAGAAGTATTTGAAATACTTTTAAATATTTCTGAATCCTACAGTCTTCACAACTCATCATATCATAGTTAAATACTACTTTAAAAGTAAGGGAAAGAGCTTTTCTGGGTTATTTCAGTGTATTCACCTCAAAGTCAGATTTTGCAGGTATGTTTCAGATCAAGTGTGGTGGTTAATCTGTAACTTGCCATGCCAACCAAGACACACACACACACACACACGCACACACACACACACACACACACTTATGCACAAGTACATGTGCATACACACTCATCTACGCCCATACACAAACAGACCTACCATGGTGAGTGCTGTGAGTAACTGTAGATTACAGAGCTGTCAAACTGGGTGCTGGAAGGAGGCAATTAGATCAGGGGATGTCTTGCAAATGGGCTGCCTGACCCCAGACACACACACAAGCAAGCAGAAACAGAATTTCTCCGTTACTGCCTGAACCTTGCCCCAAACAAAAGCAGAGTAAATATAAGGCTGCCCTTAGGCTCCAAGGACTGTGTCTCACACATACACACTCAGACCAGGGTGCAGGATATGCAGAGGCATGTACCACACTAAGCCCTGACACACAGATATGAAAAAGATTCCACTGGAAAACCACTGGAATATTGTACGATTTGTCCCAGGATCTCCTAACTATTAGTAAACACTGTGTGTGTTGTGTGTGGCCATGTGCGAATCTGTGTGGGTGTGTGAGGATATATATGTGTTTGTGTGTGTGTGTGTGTGTGTGTGTGTGTGTGTGTGTGTGTGTGTGTGTGTGTGTGTGAATAAGTGGGTATGTGCCTGTGCACACATTTTAGGCAGACAGAGGATTCATTGTGATATGGTTGTTTCCCTCAAGGCGCTGGAATCTGGCACATTGTCTTTGTCGGAAACTCAAACCATTTACAACTCTCGACTTGTTTTGATCCTTTCAGAAAATTCCATTTCCTGCGGTCGTTTGGGGAGTGACTGTAGAGAAGCCTCTGGAAGGAAAAGCCTCATTATGGCTTCAGTGTGAGTTGGAAGACTTGACTTGAAGGTCAGTGCCAGCCTCACCGCTGTAGTTTCCCATGTATGAGAATGAATTGTGGATGAATAGGTGACCCTTAGATAAGAAGAAAACCCAGCTTGGGATGTTTGGTGCTGGATGGACAAACACAACCTGTTGAGAGGAAGGCTTCTTTGGGTTCACTTGTCAGCATAATCAGTTTGATCATGAGGATGATCTTGTTATAAATTGATAATCATTGATTTAATTACATTTTTTTTTCACTAAATCAAAATGTAAGTTAACTGCAGTGTAAAGGAATAAAGACTAAACCACCTGTTTTGGGGTTTTCCTGAACCTTCCATGTGCAGTCCTTTTATAATTGTTTTCTAATCCCTGGCCTCGCCCTGCTGGTCAGTCCAGCTTCAGTTTTCCACAGCCACGCATGCAAGGACAAAATCTTCAGTCAGACATTGGTGGAACCAACCCAACTCAGTTGAGGAAAAAAACAAACAAAAAACACACATATATATACATACATATATATACATGTATATATGTATATATACAATTATTTAAGGTTAAGGTAATGAACTACTGTCAGCACATTAAAATAATGGTGATCTGGGAAATAAGAGCGCCTATTTGTATCCAAATGACAAACCATTTCTCTGTATTTTCAGTATGAACTCTTTAACCAGCAGCTACATGTTGGATGTTCAGTAAAACATTGGACACAGAGTGGTAAGGACCATGCGCCACAGACAGTGTGCACATGTCTCAGAATTGTTAGCGTGTGCATTTTGAGCAACAACACGATGATAACCTGGTCGTTCACAGCGACACACTTTAGTGACAACTCAATTACAGACCCAGTTTACTAAAGACAAGTGACAGTGTGAAACTCGGATCATCCTCCAGCCTGTTACACTGACAAACACCAGCAGTAACACAGTGGTTTTTATTCATGTGTCCTTTTGTAGGTTTGTATGTGTAAATGTGTGTTTTTGTATGTGATGTAATGTCTGAAGGAGCACTCCAGAGCGCCACTGCTCCAGAAATACAACCAGTATGATCTCAACTGATATAAACTTTATGGACAGTGTGAATCAAGGAACTGGAGCAGAGAAAAGGAAAGAGATGGAGTGTGGGAGTTAGGGGGAGGGAGAAACACTACATGGCCAAATGTATGTGGACAGATATCCTTTCCTCATACAGTAGGCTATTTTTGTTTGTTTTTTGTCAGTGGCTGTTCTTCATGGTTTCGGTCAGGCCTAAAAGTAATCCCCAAAAGTAACGCCAAAACATCTCAGTCACCCCCCTTGTGACTCGCTGCAGTATAGGTCATAAACCCCGCCCCTCCATGTTAGCTGAAGGGACATGGGCCAAACTAAAAACTCAAAGTACTTGTCATTTTAGGTAGTTCTTATCCCGCTGATGTATGTTCATGTGTTCATTTCTCTGATAAGTTTGGTTTTAATTAGTTATTTGATGCTATAAAAAGGAGGGTTTACATCATGATTGACAATTGAGGCCAGCTCGCGATTGAGTCGGCCAGGTGAATGGGTGGGACCTCGACACCGCAGCTCCAACACCGATCACTAATGCGTAGACTCCAAATGACTTCACCAGCGCAAGATGGTAGCTTCCGTATCCAGGATATTTTGGTTTCATTTTTGTACAGCAGGTGGAAGTGGAGACGCGTCATCCATCTTTACATAAAGTCTGTAGTCCGACCTCATTAAGCCTATTTGTGTTTATTTGACATTTGCTTCACTTCCTCATTGTTTGGGGTTCCACTGACACCGTAGCAGACTTCTGAAACATGTCATTAATTCAAAATCATGTTCATATGTTTAATTCTCGTAAAATTAAGTCACAAAGTATCAAGATGATGCACAATGTTAAATATGTTTTTGGAGCTTTTAAATAAGGCCCAAGGTCTCCAGATACCCAAACAGAACATTAGGAGTAGGCTGCCATTCATCCACAAGATCGCTGCAGCAAGTTTTTCTTTCAAAGCCTTCCCAGAAGAGTGGAAGCTGGTATAGCAATATATTACAGTAATGCCTATGGTTTTAGAATGATATGTTCAGCAATCAAATATGGGTGTGATGTTCAGTTGTCTACATGCTCACATACATACATATGTAAACCCTTGTGTACGCACACACACACCCCATCCCATCAGGCTCTGATGGGGAGAACAGGTCTGGTGAAGGGGATTCTCCGAGCAGGCCGCCTGTCAGAGTGTGGGATGATCACGCGCCTTGTTTAGCTCAGACATGGTTTTCAAGTGTATTTCTGTGCACTGTGTATGAATGGGTGTTGGTCATACGTGCCCATATGCAGATGTGAATGCTGGGTTTGTGGCAGAAAGAAGTAGAGAGATCCACGAGAGAGAGTGAGAGAGAGAGAGAGAGAGAGAGAGAGAGATTATTTGTGTGTGACAGAGGGTAGCCTGTATCTGTAGCGTGTGACACACAGTGCTCTCTCTGCAGCAGCCAGGCCACAGTTTAGGGACTTGTGCCAAGGGACAGAATAGCCTGTCTGTTTCCTGCCTCTTACTGAACGCTGATTGACAGCAGGGCTTCTTTGTGTGTGTAAATGTGTGCATGCGTGACTCTGTTTCTGTGTGTGTATCAAACTGACAGATTGACAGAAACACACCACACATCGCATGAAGAGGGATGTAAAGAAGTTGCCATCTCCACAAAGGAAAGACACCCTGCCTCCTGTCAAATTGTCACTTATTTAACAGTGTGTTTATCTGGTTTATCTGGTCTTTTTGTTCTTTCCACACACACAAAAACACACATGAACACTGGGGAACACATGCATGCAATTCACACACTCTCAAGTAACCAGTCAGCCTCCGTTTAAATAAACAATTTCTCCACAGAACATACTGCAGTTTATTTATTCAGAGTGTCAAATTGCACACATGAACATACATATGTGCACAAACACACATCCTGGTCTCAGCTGTCATGTTTCTGGAGTGTCAGGTTGTGAAGAGCAGAAGTAGCTGCCTCACCTCTGACCTCTCTGCGGTCTCTCGAGGACACGAGGACTGTAGACGCACAACATGTGTATCTGCGATTACAGCATTCAGACACAGGAAGGCAGAGATCAATGTAGGAAGGGTTAGACTGTGTTTGTGGAGGTCAAAACATCTGCAAAGGAGATAAAGCACAGATGAAGATATAAAAAACAGATGCATACAGGAACAAAGTATAGGGTTAAGGATGTGGCTGAGGAAAAGCAGAAGTAATGCTGGGTGTGATACAAGTCTGTTTACCACATCATTCGAACTGGACAAGAGATTCTGTGTACCTTTTTTAGAGTGGCTCAAATAATTTTGTCCTTTTTGAGGGTGAGCACGTAAGAAGAAATCCAGTCATTGAAAATGACTTTTTATTGATGCACTGGTTGACTCAAAAACTAGAGATTAACTGTAACGTATTGGAAATCCGATGCAAGGGTCAGAGATTTGGCAACATTTATAAAGAACTGCAGATTTAACCCAATTTACGTGTGAAATTTGGAAATTGCCATGTCGGACCATTGTTCACAACGCTGCCTGAAATCTTTACATTGCATTAGCAGTCATTAAAATGCAAAGAGGTATCCTAAAATATGCTCGTGGCACCATAAACCTCACTACTAAGAAGAAGGCGACATGTGCACTGACAGTAAATTTAAAGAGAAGAGCAGTCAACACAAGACAAGTAATGCTAGCATGAGCATTGAATGCTACTTCAAAAACACATTGGCCCCAACTCCAAATGAAGGTGAAACTGTTACTGAAAGCATGTGCTATTTTATTTATCAAGTCCTAATTGCAGCTGAATTGACTCACATTTTTTACTTTTCCAGCAAACACAAAAGGATGTAGGACACAAACCTTTCAAGAATGATGCCTGTTTTTATGGCTTTATACCTGTGTCGAGCAAAACTGTTGATATTTTTATACCTGAATCTTTACTGATATTTTATATTTGCAGTCTTTATATTTCCACTCTTTCCAACTTTGTACTGTAGCTGCTGCACAACAATTTCCCTCAGGTTAAATGAAGTTCTATCTTATCGTATATCTTATCTTAAAACAATATCCAAACAGGCACATATTTGGTGGAGCTCAAGGTGTGGTTTATGTGTTTTTATTAACAAGAAAGGCTGAAGGAGAGATGAGAGAGGAGAGAAAAGAAGTGGAGACATGAACTATAAACAACAGAAATTGGACACATCATTGAGGGCAGCTGATAGTCCCCCCCCCCAACCCGCTCTGCGGCCCCATCCACTCCCTGCAGTGAGCCCCCAGACATTCACAGAAGGTCTAAACAGGAATCCCCCACAGCCCCACGACAGACAGACTGACTCTGCATGGTCTGTATCACACACACACACACTGAAACACTTACGCACACACTCAGACCCAAAAACACACATGCATTCACACGCAGGCTTACAGACGACACTGAAATAGTCCCAGTCTGGGGTATTACCATACACACAATATCATCCACTTATATCACGCTGTAGCACTATATGGCTTTACCACATGCAGTCATTTATAAAGAAAAAGAAGTGCTTGTTGCTTCTGTATGGCTTTTCCCTCTGATATATTTGCCACAATCATCTTCATTTCAACTTTTCAACCTCCACTCACTTTTTCTGACATTGGTCTCATCTATCTTCTCTGTTTTTCTTTTGCTCCCTCTTCCTCTGTTTTAATTTCTCTTTCACTCTCTCTCATAATACCTAAATCCATACAGTAATACACTCCTGGAAGCACTTTTCTCACTGTTTACGTCATCAGTTTACATTATCTCAGCCCTCCCACATTTCACGTCGACACTGGTTGATGCAAGTGTCTGAGTGACAGAAAGTGCAGATGAAGGAAAGGTCAGGGGTTCCTCAGCCTATAGTTCCTGACATTGCATCACCTTCCACAGCAGTGCCGATGTGCTTTGGTTCCCCTCAGTGTTCAGTGAAGCACCACAGCAACAAGGAGGGGCTTTCTTCCACCCTTTCCCCTCAACATTTGCATGGCACTCACTGTTAGGGATTTCCCTTAAACACAGAATACCACATACTGTAAGATGACACACGGTATGTAAGGGAAATGTATGGTCTCTTGAAGCCAGAGATTGGAGCACTACATTTAAAAATTTTTAATTTGGGAAAACACCTGCAGGAGCATATTTTCTGGTGTAGGATTCAACACTTCAACAGAATAAAGATTATAAGAAGGAACTCAAGCTCCCTAATTATCCCCATGATAATTCATTACTAAGACCACTGCTGTGTTTCCCTGAGAATGTGGCTGTTCTCAATCCATTGTAATCGGTGAAATCCCTTCCAGTCCTCTTGTATACAGCTCTTCAATGAGTCCTGTAGAGATTAAATGTATCTATTGTATCTTGATTGTGGCTTTAATCTACAATAATTTGATTATCTCTACAGATCTTGTTGGACCCAAATATATACTGAATGTAATCTGAATATCTTGCTCCATTTGGCACATTGTGGTAAGTCATTTCATGACTTCGTAAAAGCTGAAGCATCTTCATCTTAGGATGATTCAGTGGTTTTGATCAGTGCACAATTACTCAAGCATTAAAGAGCTTTGGTATGTTATCAGCAATGAAACTAACAGCGCTAACAAAAGACTGGATGGCATCATCAGAGACGTCCAGAAGACAAAGAAAACCTTAGGTTAGCTTAGCTTAGCATAAAGACTGGAAACAGGGAGAAACAGCTTGTCTGGCAGTGTCCAAAGGTCACAAAATCTGTATGCCTACACCTCTAAAGCTCACTAAATAATTAAAAAGAAATAATTTGGCAAAATGACCTTGTCCAACTATCAATTGTTGTTTCCACACATTAGTTTTAGTATGAACTAAACAAACAATTAGTGAGCTTTGGAGGGCTGGTAGGCAGATTTTGTGACCTTCGCACAGAGCTAGGCTAGCTTTTTTCCCTTGGTTTCCAGTCTTTATGCTAAGCTAAGATAACCTTCTCCTTCTGTAGTTTCATATTTACCATATAAATATGAGAGTGGTATCAATCTTCTCATCTAACTCTTGACAGGAAAGCAAATAAGTGCATTTCCCAAAATGCTGAACTATTCCTTTGTTATGTCCCAGACCACAATAACAAGTAGATGAAATGAGTGGCGTTTCACTGTTATTGCCAGTTCAGGCTGACGTTCGGTTCAGCACAAGGCTGCGGACAGATTTGCTATGTCATGATGGCTGCTCAGGACACATGATCCTCTCCGCAGCATGCACCCTGCTGGTCAAGAATGCTGTCTATTTCCAGTTGACCTGCCTTGACAGCTAGTTATATACCCAGGTTATGCGATTAGGCCTGCCAGAGCGGAGGAAGAGTAGTATGAGGAAGATGAGTGTGGGGTTTCCTGGGAAGCTCCCAGTCAGACATCTGCTGCCATCATTCTATCACCCTCCTACTCCCTCCCACTCTTTCATCACACTGTCTGTCTATCTCTTACGTGCCCTCTTTCTGTCTCAGTGTCTCAGAAATGGGTCTTTGTGGTGAGCACCAGCGCTCCGCTGAATAATTCAAAGAGCAGGGACAGACAGTGGATTAAGTCCCTGTAGAGGAGGAGGACGAGGTGGTGTGATGAAGAGGGAGGACAGAGGGGATTTTAAACCATTAAACACAAGGCACAAGGAGCTTAGGGGAAATTCATTGACGAGGGAGCTCGGTGGGCAGCAGTGGGATGGGGGGGGGTTACTGTCAAAACAGAAAAAGAAAGGGAGGAGAGAGGCGAGAGTGGCCAGCATGTCACATGACCGTCGGGAGATCCCTGAGCAGAGCTGATCACATGACTGACTGGAAATGCACCCTGGTCACTGAGAACTATTCCCCGAAGTTAAGTCTGTGTGCGTGAAACCAGGCTTCTCGTGCTTGTCCTTAATATGGATAATATTGTACAGCAACTGAGATTGTCATGAATTACGTGACATTAATACATCAAGTATCTTTATCTTTACTGTCATATAATAATACAAAGTAATTACATATATGTGTGTATATATGTGTGTGTATATATATATATATATATATGACCACCTTTATATATATATAAAGTATAGAATAGAGAAACAGAGAAAGGTAGTTGCTAAGAATAAATAGATATTAAAAAGATAAATTGTGGGATTTTGACATTTAAAAATTATAGTATACACAGAATTCAAATGAAAAATATGTTTCCTGCTATTTAAAACACATTCAGTCAACCATGACAGTAGAAACAAAGTGAAAGATACCCTTCAGATGTCTGTCTGAATTTAAGCGTTGGCAGCTGGTATGACAAGAGGATTTTGCTGAAGCAAAGCTGCGTGTTTAAACGTCAAAGGTGCAGGGAGTGTTGAGTTAGTGTGACTGATCACAGTCTAAACCAGGGTAATTCTCTTTCTTCTTCTGCTGTTGCTGGACTTTTGGGCCAGCTGGCTCACGCCCACTCAGTCACACACAAATGCACAATCTCACACACCAAAACAGCCAAATCGTCATTTAGAGTTCAGTGTGCTTATAGTTCAGAAAGTCAGGGGGATTTGATCAGTGGCCTTTCTTAGAAA
Organism: Siniperca chuatsi; assembly: GCF_020085105.1. Classification (NCBI taxonomy): domain Eukaryota; kingdom Metazoa; phylum Chordata; class Actinopteri; order Centrarchiformes; family Sinipercidae; genus Siniperca; species Siniperca chuatsi. The sequence goes on from NC_058047.1 coordinate 22,402,672, forward strand.
AACTGTTTTTTATAATGTAAAATCAAATTAAATGAGCTCTGAGTTGAGGCTTATTGCTTAGCCCGACTACTTTCTTAGTTCCTCTTGAATGGTATATGTTGGTCTGTAGGCTGAGGTCACTGTGGCGAGTGACTAACCATTCAGTGGCTGTATGTAGGTTTGGGATGAAGAGGGTTTGATCAGTCCAGTTTCAAGTGTTTGTGTGGTGTTTTGTGACGTTTTACTCTGCTGGTTTTAAAGCAAGTCTGGCTGTTCTCACTCTCATATTTTAATAAAAACCTCAAAAAAGTCCAAAGATGCCAGATTCATAGTGAGATTAGAATGTCTTTATTGAACACAACATGAGACTGTTAGTGTAATGTAATGTCAAGTGCAGTGTGGTTTAGATAATGATGATGTCATGTTTTGCAATCTAACAAAATAAAATATGAAAAAAAAATTATATAATGTAAAAGTACAGGACTGATGAGCATGGCTATAACATGGCTATAACAAGTGATTGAGAGTAGCATCAAAATACCAGAGATTTGTGGCGGACTCTGCCACTACCAACAAAAACTACCATAAAGAGAGATAATTATTGAATTTAAATACATTGAATGACTTTTGTACAAAAACACAGACCATAAACGTATAGAAATGGGTAAAATCGGGATTATAAGTTAAAAATGTTTTATACAAAAATTACTTTCTCTCTCTCCCTCTTCATGGGACTTGACATAACTATCACGTGTAAACAGTAATAAAAAACGTTTCAAAATATGCTGATGAATAAAATACAACACAGTTCCCTTACCTTAGAAACTATACCACTTTTTCATATGACATACAATGGTGAGTAAGACATTAGTAACAATGGTTTAAAGGTTGTGCAGACGTGAACTTTACTCAGTTTCATGGGAAATTTCATGCTTGGCCCTGAGTCTTGCTCATAACCAGTTGAGACAGTTCATGCTGAGGCTGGTCGAGCAGCAATCAAAGCCCTGTGCATTCTGGGAGTGTGGCTAAATACACACATTGCAACCATACCTGCACAGTTCGTTGATGGACTTTATGGCCCTTCTCTGAGCGCAGCGCCTTCAGGCTTTGTAGCAGGGGATGAAAAATGCACTCAGCATGAAAAGATGTTAAATACTTTCCAAGCACACACGTCGGTTTGTGTTCCCTGGAGGACGTCCGCACATTAGTTTATAAGTCCATAGTGGGAATCTGGTGTTTGCTTTAGTTCCGGGTGGGTTGCGCTCTGTGTGTGTGGGTCGGTGTTTTAAGGCCAGTAGCTCCAGAAACAGGACCGGGCAGGACCACTGTGTTTTTAAAAGGAAGCCATGTAGCTGTTGTTGCTCTCATCTCCAACATGTTTCTGTAAAAGAATGAGAATTATGGAAAAAGTATCCCCTGGTTCTAGGTAAATGTAGGTGAGGTAAATATGCATAAGTGTTACATAAGCTTACTGAAATACACGTAACCAGTGTTGGTTTCACAGCACCCACTGTTGTTTCAGCACATCAATAAGAAAGAGTCGCTCCACAGATGCAGACCTCTAAACATTGGGCTGCTGTGAACAAATGTGGGCCAACATCACTGCAATGAGCTGAATAAAAAACAGAACAGCTCTGTTGTGTCCGCCATCAATCAGACAGACATCTGGCAGTGATTAATTTTATTAAACTGCAGTGTATTTCAGTTTAATACCTGCTCTCCTCTGTCTCTTCTCCATCTTCCTTCATCCCTATCTCTTTTTCTTTCCCTCTATCATAATTGAAGTGAGCTTCTCCTCTCCTATGTAACCCATTGCTTGTCCCACAGCACTAAAGTGTCGTTTGGGCCGCAGCTTAGGCACTCTGTGTGCTCTATGCTGCACTCTAACTCTTGCAGATCAGCAGAAGCCCAGATTAGACAAATGAATAATTCATTTTATTGCCTTAAATGCAGTTTGTGGTAAAAGACAGTTATAAATCCTATTAGGCTTCTGACCCTGTTCATTTCACTGTTGTGACTTGAGGATCTTGCTGTGACCAACATGATGGCTGAAAGTTGTTCAAAGCATGTGCAAGTGCAAAGTATTAAGCTTGGATTATTCTTTCTTATTTTTCTTTCTTATCTTTGTCTCTCAGTCTCTCGCTCTCCCTTTTGAGGTTAATTTTTAGGACCAAATAAGGTGATGACTCTTCATTATTCCTTCCAGTACTCAAGGACAAGTGAGACATGTATGGGTGTGAGTGTATGTGTGTGTTTTATGTCCTTGATATTAACAGTCTTGTATACAAATGGTGGAAAATAGCATTATGTTTGGCAGAGCAGTTGTAGCAAATTCTCTCAAGGCCAAGACAAATACAAAGATTTTCTGCTCTTCCCTCTGATCCATTTATATAATAATGGATGTCAACATATTAAAGTGAATTAAGGTCAGGTTGGTGTTAGCCATCATCATCAATTATTGATCTTTAATAATTGATGCAGGTGATGTTTAGTGTGGCTGATATTAAGATAATGGGTTGATGCTGCCCAAGTGGATCAGAATGTTAAAATGTTTTTCCTGAGTGTGTGTGTGTGTGTGTGTATCAGTTGTTTTCACTGTGTCTGTCTGTCAGTCTGCCTGTGCTGCTGAGTCTGTTGGGCGTGAGATTAACCTGATGATCTCATACTGTGGGTGATGCAGTCTTACGGCAGGTGAGTCATCAGGCGATGCTGTGGGCCTCTTACTGGAACAAAGACACGCTCAGATCATCTCCCCTGCAGCTTTCATCTGCTGCTGTACTTACTGCATCATCTCCCTGTCCTCCCTCCCTCTGCCTCCACTTCATCGCACAGCTTCGCTGTCACTTGTCCCCTTTACTCTCCACTCTCACTACATTCTCTCACCAATGGCCTGTCCTTGACTCTTGTCTCTCTCTTTCAGTTCTGAGTCATATAATGAGAAGTTAAGCAGTATTAATTTAGTACCAATTCGCACTGTTAAAAAAACACATCAAAGGAAAAGTTTGACATTTTGGGAAATTCGCTTACTCACTTTGATGAGTGTGGTATCAATCTTCTCATCTAACTCTCGGTAAGAAAGCTTATAAAATGTCAAACTATTCCTTTAACACAAATTACAAATTGATAATTTAATAAATTAAGCTCAATCTAGTTTCTTCTCAGGCCATCATCAATAGCTGACTCCTCTGTCATCAGTTCGTTTCTCCTTTTTTTGTCCTCTGGCTCTTTTCCTCCAGCTTTTCTATGTCACCCTGCCTTCTATTTGCATTTCTACTGCTACTTGTGTTTTATGCCCTCCATCACACAGCAGTAAACACAAGAGCCACAGAGACTGCTGGTTTGTTTTTTTAATTAGGTAAATGGACTTGAGTCTGCTGGACCAGACAGAGAAATCACTCTCTAGACTCCAGCGCTGTCATAACGATTTCTTAAATTAATGAGTTCAACTAAATGTTATTAAAATCTTGCTTTGCAGTGGGTTATGCATACTTTTACCCAGTGCTGTTTTTGTTTTGGGTTTCTTAGGTTTGCTCTCAGGCTTTGACAAGGTGAACACTCCACAGTTTCCAAAGAGCAGAGTCGACAGACACTCATGCCAAAAGGGGAATTCGCCTACGCAGCGAGCGACCTCAAACCACAGCCTTACCTGGTCCTGACAGACTGCAATCTGACTCTCCCACACCCACAGAAGGTGAGGCCTGGCTGGGTTCGGCGGGTGGAGAAGTGGCACTGCCCATCTTTCCAGGGAGGATCCCTTGAGACACAACAACAAACATGAGCTCAGACAGAGGAGTATTATCTGATGTTATTATTGGAGATAATTATGTCAGATAATTATATCTATTAGCTATGTTGTGTCTTTTCAGCCACTCCAATGTCAATATTGTTTCAATCTCCTAGTCCTGAGAGTGCTGGACCCCATGGGAAAATACCGTGGGTCGGGTAAAGAGGGGGTGTGTAGGTACCACAATGTAAGTGAGATGTATGGATTTTATTTATTTCTGTAATAAAGCTCTAACAATAATAATTAAAAACACAATATTTGTATTTGTATAGCAGTTTTTAAAGGTACTCAATGACACTTCTGACCAAAACAGAAAAAAGCAGAATTTCAATTTGACATAAAAAATCACTGAGAACAAGGAGATAAAACAATAATTGGCATCAATTATTAAAGAAAGTTAAAGCAAGTATACTCAAGTATAGCTATCATATACTTACATTATATGCCAGTCTATAGACTAGAAACAAAATCACATCTGTGATGTGTTTTTTCTTATTACCAAAGACACACTGTTACCCAACATTCCCTGTTTCCTTGTTGTACATGAGCGTTTCTGACTTTTGAGGGACTGTTAAGCTCACAGAGGGCTTTTGTGTGCCGCAGGTGTTGAGGTATATGAGGCTGTGCTAAGGAGTGTTTTATTCCTATAGGCCCCCTGAGGCCCCGAGGCCTGGTCCAAGAGAAAGACCAGAAGCAGTTTCAACTTCCTCTACAGTTTTGTATGGAACACAACTTCAAACACTGTACGTCACAGCGCACAGCCAACCACAGCTACAAACACAACACATACTGTGTGTTTCTCTCTCTTTTTATTGCACAAACTTTACACACAAGCATTAACTAACACAAAAATTAAAGTCTCTTTCTGCCGGACTTTCTAAAATAAAGACATGAATATGTATTTATTTGACTTGGAATGACAGTTTTCTAAAATCTTATATAGTTAAAATATAGTTCTGTAGTGATCGTTAACAAAGTGTTTGGTTTGTGAAAATGGGTTTGGTTGGGTTGTAGATTACATGTATATGTTTATTTGTGTCTAGTTGTCTAATAGTCTTATTAAACTGCATATCTCTGTGCTCTTGCAACAGATTTATTTACAAATCTGGAGTAAAATCCCAGGTTTAGTATAAAATGGGTTACTGATTCATAGTACTAACCATTTCTTACTTTATTTTATTTTGAAGATACATCAACTTTAGAGTGCAATTCTAAGAAAACTAAATCCCTCAAGAATAAATTGTGCTATATATAATATAGCAAAAATTAGCCTTGCTTAGGGGGATGATATACAATACAGGGTGTAATATTAGACTATTGCACCAAATGCAGTCCAGTCAACAGGTAGAGCAGCAGAGCAGAGAGCTCCCAGAATGGATTGTGTTAGCGTCTCTAAAGCCCCTGGAGCCACAACACTGACCTTTCCTGTTATGGAAATGTACTGCTGGCTGTTCTAGGCCCACAGCCACACGCTGCTTGTTTGAATGGCCACGCAGGCCCCCTTCTGCTGCCTGCCTCTTTCCTGAAGACTGCTTTTACTATGTGAACGCACGTTTGTGGAGCATTGTTCAACAGAATAGGCACAACTTGTTCCCTTTTTATGTTATTCTCTGTCTTTATTTTGGCAAACTTTTCCTCTACTGTTTTTTTTCCTCTTTCTTTATACTGTGTGGTACAATTGTGCGGAAATTTAGTCTGAACTCCTCATAATACATAAATAATGTCTGCTCCTATCTTTGTGTGTGTTGGATGTAAACCAGCTGATTCATGATTAAAAAACCAAAAACTACAAGGGTGTAGAGAGTCCACTTGTCGTCTTGCAGTTAATTTCATGCTGCTTGCCGTCACAGAGCCTCCCTCTCTCCTGTCCGTCACTGTGATTAGGGTCTAAACTGGGGCAAATGAAGTGACATGTTTTGCTTTGCAGTGAAAACAGAGCTGTGTTAATACTTGGATGTGGAGTTCGTGTGTGAGTGTCGGGGCAGGGGCTCACTGGGTCAGCAGCGATGCAGCGCTGTGCTCTGTCCGCCATCATCTGGACTTTCCATGTGTGATGTGATTAGAAAGCAATTTGCTCCTTGACAATCTGACCCAAGAAAAACACCTGCTTTATTAAAACAAAACAAATTACCCCATTTAGCCCCCAAAACACAGAACCCAACGGTTTAGCGCCCGAATACATCACATACATGGATTATTATAAACAAATAGAGGTTTAATCAGAGTAGACGAACATGATCCTTATCATGACGTATGGCGGCACTCCACCAAAATCTCCAGTATTTTTGTTTGACCCACATTCTTGACTGAAAAGCTTAACATAACAGAACTGAACATGGTGTTTGTATTATCAGAAGTTTCGTAATTGCAGAGCAAGTAATCCACTTTAGATATACTTTGTGTTTCTCAGAACAGTATTTACATGTTGCACTGTAATGTGTGGCTTCTTAATTCCCCATTTCCATTTAGGGAATTTTCTTATTTTATATTATGTAGCACAGAACTTAAATATCCCAGGCTTATGTGTTCCTCCAAAGCCTCTGCTCTAGTAGAGAAAATGTTTAAGCTTTCTGGATATTATAATATTGTGGCTGTATATTTCACATCGTTTAGAAATGAAACAGATCTCGCCCAAGGGAATTACACTGCGCTGGGTTACATAAAAAACAAGCTACCTCGTAAAATAAATATTTCTGGATTGATGTGGCTGAAATGTCAGAGAAATTGGAAGTTCTACAGCAGTTTTTACAACACATTCTGTATAAATGGGAGATTTCAAAGACAACAATTTTGACTAGAGAGGTTTGGCCACAAGAAAGCCCCCTGAAGCAAGGGGGATTATACAGTGTGATGTAAACAAAGATCAGTCCCCCAGTGCTGGTAAAAATAGATTTAACAAACATCTTGCCAACAGGAATTTGTATTAAATTTGACATGAAATATCCAAGAAATGCCATAAGGCTTTGCTCTGCTTAGGCTTGTGACGTGTCCCATTGTGAGGGCATTTGTTCCCATGCAAACCCTTGGAGAACGGTAATAGCCTTGCCAGCGTTTGGGGGACTTTAGCGTAGCATAGCATGCCTTAGCATTGGACTAGTCAGCTGTAAGCCCGGATTGTTTATGATTTGTCTGAGAAACTAAGCATGGCATGATAATCGCTAAGCTGTTGGGATGCCCTTTCAGTTTTGGCATTTTGTACAATTTTGGATGCTGCTGATGTACAATGAGGCCTTTTCAGACAATTGTTACACCAGTAAATCTCAGTTGAATGTGTGTTCTACTCAGAAATCTGTATGCAACTTCCCTTGTGGGCTTCAACAGAAATCTGTGTTAGAATTTTCTCATTTTTCATGGTTGCAACTTCCAGATCACATCTGTCTCCAGGTGTTTACAGATGAGGTCTTTCAGGCATGACTGTGGTCTTCTGTAGAAACCAAAGGACCAGCAGTGTTATCTCCCCTCTCCACACTGTTTCTCTCTATCAGACAGGGTTATTCCCTTCAGTCTATCTTTATCTTCTTATAAAGACAGTAAGCTTTGTAAAAGGAAGGAACAACATCGCCTTCAGCTCTATATACAGTATTTTCCTGTTCCTCAGCATTTCCGACAAATAGTTTTTCACTTTGTATGCAAAATCAGACATTCTTCTCTGTTTTGTATGCTTCACTGGACATTTGCTTTCTGTCTGGCTCCTCTCAGTCTTAAAAGTTTCTCCTTCATTCACTCTTTCTTCCTCAAAGCTGCTGTTACTTTATTCAGACTTCAGAAGCCCCCTCTGCCCCTGTGTGTCTCTGTCTGAATGTGCTGTGTTTTCTGTATTTTCTTTTTCTGTCTGTGCAGACCGTGTGCCCTGCGTAGGATGCAACGGGAGAGCGGCCAAAAGCAGCAGCGCTGACACATGAAAACACAACCAAAAATGTTCGACTCCCAGCCAATATTGTTCCAACACTATAACACTTTTAAATGAGTAATGTTCATTGTTCCATCATGTTGTTTTTTCATTTAGCTGGACAAGAATCACTGTCACTATAACTGTTTTTAGCATTGTATTTATGAAATAACCACTGCAACCATTCTCAACAATAAAACTACGGGGAAAATTACATAAGTTTATTTTATTTCAGCAAATTGTCAGCATTCTAGCTTGCCATGTGTCTGAGCCAGATGCACATTTCAGCGTTGTTAACTTCCTTTTTTCTATCACAAGCTCATAAAAGCCTGCTTTTTGATTCCTGTTTGTTGTTACAGACTGCACTAGTCAGACTACTACAATCTTTGCAAGACAAGCAAATTCCTTTTTTTATTTAGTTATTCGGCATCTTGTTTCAATGTACATAGGAGTCTTGGTCTACAGTAAAAAAGTAGCTTCAACCTAATGCTGAAAAGAAACTGCCTATGAGAAAAATTTTAAATATGGATAAGTCAAGACGATCTGATCCACTGTTTCATTTGTCAAAACTACAACAAAATAAGTGCAAAATATATAAAAATTTTAACTGAACTTAATTTTGCCTCTTCCTGTTTAGCATATTAATATTAGAATTGTTTGTTTGCCAGACCCATGAAACCCACAAAAACAAGACTTGGTGTCTACAGACATGCTAGCGGCTTTGTGAGGCACTTAGGCACTGCTGTGCTTTGTACTAAAAGCTAACATCAGTATGCTAACATGCTCACAATGAGAATGTTAAGATGTTGGTGTCTTAGTTTAGCGTGGTAGCATGCTCACATGTGAAACTTAGCCATACTCACAAAGTACAACTGAAGCTAATAGGAACGTCATTAGCGTAGCAGGTTAGGATTTATCCTCTGGGGACCATGGACGTCTGTACAAAATTTCATGGCAATCCATCACATAGTTGTTGACCAACAGACAGACCAACATTACCATTCCTAGAGCCAATGCCGCTAGCATGGCTAAAAAGATTTCCTTTAACGATGGTCAGCAGTATGTCTGTAAAAGTAAGACAAACTTCTGTCTCCCTGCTTTTAAATTACAGTCGACCAAATATAGTACACATCTGCTGCCAACGGTCACATCTTAATGTCTGTTAAGAATATCTGCAGTATATATCGGTGTTTGACACAATTTGTTTATGAGTTGAATTTAGCAACCACTTAGGATTATTTGAAAAACGACCTGTGCCATTCTGTAGAGGCAAACTGGCCAAGTGAACTGGCTATACAAGGGTTTCAAGCAGATGATAGTCACAACCGCTCCTTCCTTAGTTTGGTTTTCCAGTATTTATTAGCTCCTCAGTGACAACTCCAGGCCGATGGTAAGAAGGGATTTGTCTTTTGAAGAGTTGGCCTACTTACGGTAAGAACACAAAAGTCTAAATCTGTTCTTTCAGCGCTTCTCAACATCACAGACAGACAAGATTCCAGCACTGGTGCCAGCCCTAATGTGTGTGTGCGTGTGTGTGTCTAACGGCTGTGTGCACATGCATGCGTGTGAGTGTCTGTGTCAGCATGTGCGCATTTTTGGACAAGAGATGGTGGGTATTAGTGAGTTCAGAGGAGTAGGGCAGTTGGGTGAAAAGAGAGATGAAGCAGATGCCATTTCTCAGTTGGGGCGACGTTAAATCTTGGCTGTGCCAAGAGGCAGCAGCCGTTGGCATGGGACTAACAAGTGTGTGTGTGTGTGAAGTGTGAGTGTAATTGCAGGGGGGGGGTCTCAGTATTGCATTAACTGTGCCCTTATAAAGACGGGAGCAGGATATACTGTTCTCATACTGAAATGCCATTTTAAACAAACACCAAGCAGTGGGTGGTGAGACAGTCTGTGCGTGTGTGTGTGGAGGGAGATGGTGTCTTTCTCTGTGTGAGGCCTTTACAGGCTTTAGGAGCTGGAACACCCGAGTCCTCTAGATGTAAAAATAGACTGTATATACAGTCGTAGTCATCTGGACACTGTTTTCAGAATCAAGATGTTTCGGCTCCCATCCGGAAGTCATTCTCAATTGTGAAAAAAAAAAAAAAAATGGGACAGGAACTAGAAATTTAAGCTACTCTGTGTTACATAAACCCTGCCCTCAGGAAGGAATCCGCCTGAGTATCTGTTAATAGCTAGTTTCACCAGAAACTGACCTAATTGTTTCCAAGATGGCCCAGTAATCAGTAATGAGGCCTACTGTTTTCTGGCTGCATCTACCTCATCACTTTTAAGTACCTGATTAGCATGTGATTGGCGTGACCAAGGTCCCATTTTTTTTTTTTCACAATTGAGAATGACTTCCGGATGGGAGCCGAAACGTCTTGATTCTGAAAACAGTGTCCAGATGACTATGACTGAAACCTTTTCTACGATAGAACACTCCTGGACGAATGAGGGACTACACCGACTGTATATACACTTAGTCAGTCAAGAGATTCAAGCCCAATTACCATTGTTATCTGTGTGCACAAAGGCGGACAGTCCATCTTAAATTAACATGGAATAGGAACAGCTGATAAAAAATAATAAAGGTATCAGTATCACTCATTTTCGGTATTAGTTTTGCAGCATTATATATTAAAGTTATAACCCATAAGATTTTAAGCAAGTGTGGTTTAATACTACAGGTCCCAGAATTCTTTGGGCAGCAAACACTCATTAAGCAGGTTCTCTTTCAGATTAGACAAGAAAAGAGCAATTGTTTTAAATGTTTATAGAGCAACCAAATAAACTCACATTTTTTTAAATACAGAATTTATTCAATTACTGGCGTCTTGTTTTGTAGCCACATTTATGGCGGACTCCGCCACCAACAAATGAAAAGTACTATGAGAATTAATTATCAATTATGGGGTCTGATTTCATAAAAGTCCTATAACTTTAAAGTCTGTATGTATAGTCTAATTTTCAGTGTTTTTTTTAATTTTGATGATAAAAAAACAGATGAAAATATAATTAAAAGCAATGATTTTGAAACTACCATAAACTTGTTTAGTTTTATTACATATTGGCTCATAATCAGCAGCTCATTTGTGCTTTCTCCCCATTCTTATCACCATGTACTGCCAGAGCCTCTTTGAGCTGTCAAAAATCACAAGAGGGCCTGGTTTATTGTAAACTGTTTATCTATATCCTCTCCAGTGGGAGAGAAAACGATTGGGTATGTGGGGACATTAAGGCGATTCAAAGTTCATGTGAAAAGTTATCTGCTACTTTAACAAATTACATTTGCTGAAAATCAGTGAAACTGAAAACCATGAGCCTTAGATGTAATGTAGTGAAGCCCAGTTTTAAACTTTCAGGGTAATTTGATGTATATGAGTGTCTGCAGCAGTTTAAGATTAAATTGATTTTACAAGAGGAAAGCGGGTGTGCTGCTCCTTTTCTTCTTCCTTCCCTCCCCTCCTCTCATCTCTTAAGGTCACAGATCAGCATGTGTGTGGCTCACTCCATCAGCTCCAAGCAGCTGGCACAGGTTGACCCCAGTGGTATGGTCCGCTCACACCAGCACTAACAAACACACACACGAACAATCTCATCGTTGCACAAGACGAACGCTCAGCAGCAACAGTTGACAGCTAGAAAACACGCACACAGACGTATGTGCACGAGACACACAAAATGTTTGTTGTCTGTGTTGTGAGAATCAGGCCCCATGCAGAGCGTCTGATACACTTCCACTGTGTGAACCATGTAGCTGAGTGGTTCACTTCTTTTTGTAGATGGACACTAAATTATTGGGTGGAAAGACTCTAAAGAGACACAACGTCTTGCTGTATTCCACAACTCTTTTTTTAACCAACTTTCATGCCCTGCTTTTTTTCAACCCAACATTGGTTTTGTTACATGAGTACAGCATTACTGATCACTATCATGAGTACTGTTGCCCTTTAAGGCATCAGCTGAAATTGGCAGAGGCTGCTGATTTTTGGAAGCTGTTCACATTTTAACCCCTTGGACTGGCTTGGCAGCAAAGAAGCAAAGTGTTTGCGAGTCTTCAAGCACTTTGGCATCACAGGTCAACATAGATCTGTCTCTCTGGTTACAATAGTACATTATGTACCTACACACACCTACACAAAACCCACACATTATGTCCAATCCTGTGCACCCAACATAAGACAGGGTAGAGAAGGGAAAATGGGAAACTACTTCAATGCACGTAGCGAGGGCAGTAACGGGAGAATGGGGAAAAGACAGACAACGCCACCTGGGGAATTGCACCCCAGGAAACAATGTTTCAAGAACCTTAAATATAGTTTTGAAAATTGATGGTAAAGCACACCGACTTGTTACTAACACAAGACGTGACAGACGTGTTTTCAAAATAAACTAAATGTTTTATTGAAATAACCAAAATAATCAAATAGGGACACCAACAATCCTTACAGCAAAAAATTGTGCAATCTACATTTGTGTCCCAGTGCTTGTACTCCCATGCATAAAGTGTAAATGGTAAATGGACTGTGCTTGAGTAGCGTCTTTCTAGTCATCCGACTACTCAAAGCGCTTCACGCTACATATCACATTCACTCAATTCACACACATTCATACACTGATGACAGATGCTAACTGCTCATCAAACACTGCCAGCCACGACAGGGACAGAGGACAGGAGCCAAAAGAGTGAGCATAGGCAGGCGCCTTATATAATCTGGCCCTGATTTGGGAATTGGTTGGGGAAGAGTCAGGCCTCGGACTGTGTTCACTAACACTACATAGGATACTGTATTCACCTGCACCAGGGGAGCATTACCCACCACACAAAGAAAAAGCTTTTAATTGTTCAGATAGAGTCCAAATAAGGCTGTGTTAGATAACTTTAAAGCCTTCATGGCTTAAAAAAATAGTTTCACATTTTGAGATTTCAGAACGTTAGATGAGAAGATTGATACCACTCTCATGTCTGTACGGTAAATATGAAGCTACAGCCAGCTGTGGGTTAGCTTAGCTTAGCATGAAGATTGGAATCAGGGGGAAACAGCGAGCCTGGTTCTGTCCATACATAACAACATCCACATACCAGCACCTATGAAGCTCACTATTTAATCTTGTACTTAGTGGTTTTGTGCCAGACTATTTCTTGGCCGGAAGCAGTGACTTCTTGGAGTCTCCGCTGGTTGCCCAGCAACCTCCTCACAGTGACGAATAGACCCTCACAAAACCACAACCTCTCATTTTTACACTTTGTTTATTGTAGGATTAAACAAATCAGATAACACATTAATTAGTGATCTTTACAGGTGCTGGCAGGTGGGTTTTGTTTCCTTCTCACAGAGCCAGGCTAGCGTTTTCCCCCTTTTTTCAGTCTTTATGCTAAGCTAACTTGCTGCTGTGTGCAGCTTCATATATACAGTATAGACATGACAGTGGTATCAATCTTCTCATCTAACTCTCGGAAAGAAAGCAAATAAACATATCTCCCAAAATGCCAAACTATTCTTTTAATACGCAGTTTAGTTTACACTCTTAAACCTTTGCATTCACATTTTTTTTATATATGTTGTTGTCATCACACTGCACTTGGAGACAAGCAACGGCAAAGTCATGCTTGGAGGAAAATGAAAAAGAAAAAATATTGCTCTTCCATTTTAGGTTACACAGTTTAGTCAGCTTGCTGTGTTTAATGAGGCTGTGGTTTAAGTCTATGTGAAGGTGCTGACTGAGTGAGATAACAACTTCATTTGAGGCCTGAAAGTGCTGGTAAAATAAAATAAAAACATTCAAAGAGGAGAAAGAGTACACAAACTTCACTATAGCTCTAAAGTCAACCTGAGTGAACAGCAATGTTTCACTCTGTAGTTTCTGACCATTGGTTGAGCGTCCAGTGGTTTTCTGTGACTGGAACCACCCACACTTTATTCTCACAGAGAGAGACAATGCAAGAGAGAGTGAGAGGCTGGCTTGTGGTGTGTATGCATATGTGTGTGTGTGTGTGTTTGCGTGTGTAGGGCTCTTTGCAGATGTAGGGCTGGCCATGTGCCAGCAGCAGGGATCTCTGGGAGCAGACCCAGGCATGATGTCATTACCAGCCAGACCAAGGAGCAGCAGTAATCTGTGACATTGTGCCTTCGACGGAGAGAACCAAGCACCCAGTGTGTGTGTGTGTGTGTGTGTGTGTGTGTGTTAACATTATTTTTGAACAGTTTATGTGTGTGTATGTGGTACAGGACATGCTTATTGTCAGTTTTCTGTGCCTGGTGTCTGTCAGTCACACTCCTCCTACATACTCTTCTCCCTCTGGTCATCAAAAGATGACCCTCAGAGGTTCTGTTTTTTCCCCCAGAGTTTTAAGTGTGTGTGAGTGTTTATCTGTCTCTCTGTCATGGAGGTGAAATATGAGACTGTCTTGCTGTTTTCTCTTTTCTATTTCTGGTTTATGACTTTAGAGGGACAGATGGACGTCTGACAGGATGACATTTCTCAGTGGCCACTTGAGTTTACAGCTGATGTGATTTGGATGTTGGAGGAGAGGCAGTGACAGTCTGACAGTCTAATCCAATTGGTCTTTTTATTTAATGGAAACAGCAAAACTCACCATGACAGTTTCCCTTTTCACATTCACTTCAGACTGCCGTTTCTCTGAGATGTATGGGGCCTGTCTGATGCTTTCCATGTTATATTTGTTTATGCTTGGCCAGTGAGGGGTGAGGCAGAGAGCCAGAGAGAGGAATCATTGAAGTGCTAGCCAGTGTTTATGTTTGTGTCTGGGTTTGCCTCTTTCTCCTTTCCCTCATACCCACAACAGCAAGCAGCTTCAGTTTCTTCACCTCTCTCTCTCTCTCTCTCTCTCTCTCTCTCTCTCTCTCTCTTGCTCTCCCTCACTTGCCATTCCTTTTTCTTGCTACCTGCCTCACCCCCTCCCACACTCAAGTACAATTCAAGTCAAACTGAACCTGTCCTTCTTTCACTTTCCCTCCACCCTGCTGTCTCTCTATACACCTGCCAACCTTTACTCTCCCGCCTGTGTTTGTGCTCCAGTCTGGCTATTGGCGTGGTCCGTCTGGCTGAGGAGAAGGAAAACCCGTCAGGTGGAGCATGGTTGGGAGGAGCCCTGAGGCTGGGAAGAAAGAGCGCCTGTGGTACAGTACATGCTTTGGGATTTTCCATCGGAACACTGAAACCCAGACGTCTGAGCAAGCTTTATCAGGAAGGAGTTTGCTCCAAATGCACATACTGTGCAACAACACACAGAATATTAAGTGGAGGAGGTGTGTACGAAGTTGTCCCCTCTGTAGTTGTGGAAATTTTGACTAATGCTAACTCTCTTCAATCTTTCTTTTTCTCTCAGTCTGTCTGTGCATGTGTTCATGTGATTGTGACTAAATTGAATCTGCACTTCAGGTTTCACATGTCGGCAGGGAGCTCTGTTTTCTGAAGAACTACCCCTGTCTATGTCTCTTTCTACCCAAACACATTAGCACTCGCACTGCTGCTCCACTAAGCCCCCACACCGCCTTTAACTCATTTCACCTCATTTTAGAAGTTCCCCAAGGCCATAACACTGAGACATACAACACCATTAACCTGCCTGTCACCACTCACACTGGCAGACATGCACCATGAACCTCCACCACCCAACTCTGCAGGAGTAATTTTTATTTTTATTTTTTGTTGAAATGATGTGTTGAAAAATATCATGCAATATATTAAAATATAAATTTAAATATATGGTAGGACTCATATCGTACATACAGTATATGTTTTGCAATATGTGCAATATCAAGATTATTGAAATTTTCATATTGCAGCATCCGTGTGAGGCTTTTTCCGGATGTATGTGTTTTCGTTCTGAGTTACCCCAAACAATCGCATCAACCTGTGTCATTTCCAAATCTGCTCTAGCACATGTCGTACGTTAGTGCCCACGCATTCAGTAAGGGAAGAGCATTATTTTCCCAGAAGACAAACAAACCGTCAAAATGGCTGGTCATTTACCACAGGGCCACCAAGCTCGTTAGTTGAGTTGAGTCTTACTGGAAGGGGCAAATTTGTATTTTCAGTATGACTTCCCATCAAAACTGCCAAGCCCATCCTAAGTGGTTTTGTTTACATAGTGTTTGTTTTTATCTTCTTCAATGTGAAATTGATCATCAAGAAATGTGTTTACGTATACCAAGTTTAGTTGCTCAGATAGTTTCCCTGATGCATCTCTAATTATCATGCATTTATCAACACTCTATCTTAAAATTTCTTAGCGTGGTTATGGTTACTGGTTTACCTGAAATTACAGGAACTGTTTATGTTTTTTTTGATAAGAATAAAATTTCCAGTAAACCTCTGGCTCTTTCTCACTGGGATTTTTGCTGTAGTTTACTATTGAGAAAGTGTAAACATGTGGAGAAACCTTTGACCTTTGGGTTTGCACTTTCTGTCCACCCCTGCACCAGAGCTCTGAATCTCTACTCTGCTAAAGCTCACCTTGTGTACTCATCTATATCCCCTCTAACTCACCACACCTCTTCGGATCAGGCTGAGAGGGATTCCCAGCTTGTTCACGGTTAGTTTACCCCCTCCCTCTCTGCATCGCTGTCATCTCCCACCTCCTCTGTGGTTTCTCCTGCCTACACTGTGGTGAGCCAGTGCACATGAGTCAGTTTAGCGTTATGGTAGAGACATGCTGTGGTTAGCTGATCTTTATGGTCTCCCCGATGAGAATCCATTATAATGAGACCCCCATGATGCCTCACTTGTAACCACACAGGGACACACTAATCCATGCAAAATGTGTGTGCAGTCTCTTATTTATGCAGAAATGAAACTAAGTGTAGCTTAGTTTGTTTACAGTCATTTTGCACAAAGTGTCACACTGTAATACTATAACTAGAAATACACCAGTTATTAGATTAAGACAAAGTAGACTTATGATTCATCATTCCAAAATTTGCATCTACAATAAGAAGTTATGATAACATTGTACTCACCAACGTAATTGTTGACATCTGGGAACTAGCGACATCACTTTAAAGGGCAAGAATATTAGTAGTCGTACAGGTTGTAAACAAGCCAACAGTTTAGCTAAAGTA
This sequence comes from Siniperca chuatsi, assembly GCF_020085105.1. Classification (NCBI taxonomy): domain Eukaryota; kingdom Metazoa; phylum Chordata; class Actinopteri; order Centrarchiformes; family Sinipercidae; genus Siniperca; species Siniperca chuatsi. The sequence continues at coordinate 22,419,398 of NC_058047.1, forward strand.
TCTAAACTAATGTAATTGCAGGTAAAAAATACAATTGAAAAATATAACTATGGTAAGTATGGCAGGTCAAAGTTGAACCCAGAAGCTGTTCTGTAAACTGTGATACATGTAACGAACAGTTTGGATATTAATTTTAGCAATTGTGTGTGCTTTCTCTTTCAAATAAGTTTGTCTAACCAGGGGTTTGTTTAACAAGAAAGAATCTACAGCCTTGCTAGCAGCTCTCTGAGGCTGTACTTAGGTACAGCAGTGCTTTGGGCTAAATGCTAACATCAGCATGATAACCTGCTCACAATGCCAATGCAAACATGCTGATGTTAAGCAGTTATAATGTTTACCATGTTCACCATCTTAGTTTAGCTTGTTAGCATACTAACATTTGGTAGATAGCACTAAACACAAAGTACAGAGGCTGATGTTAGATTAGTTTTGCAAGTATTGTCATAAGCAAAAGTATCAGACAAATTTTAAATTTGACATGATGGCTCTATATGGAAAGTTATCACAGAAGTTGTTACAGTTCATACTGAGGGGAACATGAATGTCTGCACCAATTTCATGGCGATCTTAGTTGTTTTTGAGATATTTCAGTCTAGACCAAAGTGGTGGACAGACCGACCATCATTGTCATTGCTAGAGCTATCGTGGCACTGATTGTGTGACAGCTTGTGTTTGTTGCCCCGTCTCTAGCAATGTTGTGTTCTCAGATCTCAGCAATTAAAGGAGGATCTGTGATTTGGTGTGAATATTTCTTCTTTTGCAGCAGATAGAGACATTTAATCAGAAGCCTAATTTTACACTTACGCTAAGGTCCACAATTCTTCTGCAGCTGAGAGCTCACTGCAAGAAAGATTTATCGAAACCCTTCTAACGTTTTATGAGACCACAGATTTTATTTGAATGTCATTATATGGAGCGTTAACTTCTATCTAAAAAGTGTGTGAGCAGTGTGGGAGAGGGGATCCCGTCGTTGAGACACAACCCAGCAGAGCGTCACAGATGCAGAGCAGAGCGCTAACATGGACCCCACGCAGTATGTGGGTGGCCTGCTGCTCGTCACCTTCTCAGCTGTGGGGGGGATTCTGAAACTGCAGGGGGAAAAGGAAAGCCCTTATTTCAAAGTGTGTGTGTGTGAGCGAGCAATGGCAGTTGACAACAGAGTTGAGGTTGCAGGTACACAGCACACTGGAGCGGGTTGGAGGTTGGTGGTCTTTATTACGCCCACACATCCTCTTTTTCAGGCCTGAAGTTACTTAATGTTAATGTTAACACACTCTTAAGCTCCCTCACTGCCTCTCACACAAGATGAATGAATGCTAAGATAGGAGTTTTGGGGGGGATTTTTCCTAATTTTCTTTCTAATACTATGGTTGTCAGTTCCAGCAAAATGTACAAACAAAAGCCAGCTGTGCCAATACAAATGCACTGCTGAACCCAGTTAACTTGGCAAGATATTCCAGTTAATTAATACACACTCTTATGCGAGGAGATAATCTTGCTGGAAGTCACAGCTTCGTATGAATGACCGTGAGTTCAGTCAGACATCCAGGCTAGCACAATAAGATGGCATAATGTGAAGAGGGTGCTGTTGTTCTCAGCGAACGGGTGTCCTGGTTGATAATTAGGTCAGCACAGCCCTCCTGGGAGGAGAGGGCAGAGGGGACACTGTAGAAACCCCTCAGCCCCCATCACAGCCAGATGAAAAGAAAACACTTTCAGTACAGGTTCCATATGTCAGGGTGAAGGGTGAAAATGTGTTTTAGATTTTCCTCTTTCTCTCTTCTCTCTGGTCCCATTTGATTCTGAGTTGGAAGGGAGTAACCTCTTAAGAGCTCTTATAACACCTCTCTGTCCCGGCGTTTAGGTTTGTTTCTACAAACTACGTGAGGGTGTGTGCGTAGTGTGATGTGGTCCGGCATATCTGTTTCTTCCTTCCTTTGGGTTTTAGCTAATCCACTTCTCTAGGCTTCCTTCCCAGAACAGCAAGACCTTTCTAAAGAAAACAAGACAGAGTAGCACCTTGGAAATCCCTCCACCTCTCTCATTAAAGATGAGGATGAAGACAAAGTTGATTTTCCTGATTCAATTTAAGCCCATGAAACTAGACCTCAGCCATGCCGCTCCAAGAGAGGGATGAAAAAGAGATAGCTGGAGAGAGAGGGAAATACTTAAATGAGCAAAAGTGAATTTGTTATATCACTTTTCTTCAGTTCTGACTGCAGGATCTGTGGTTGGTTACTATGTGGTGAGCATTTTAAAGTAAAACTGAAATTAATATTCCTTTTTGCTGAGAAGCAAAGCCTTGGTGTTTTTTGACCTGTGTACTTATTTGGTCAAAATTGTAATTACCGAAGAGGCCGTGACGGACAGTGTAGGTACTGGTAATTTGATTGGTGCAATGTCTGTGTGGGTGGGCACTAAAAATAGTTTGTAATTGCTTCATTTCAAATGGCCACACAGAGAGTTAACCAGCTTGGGACCAAAGTTGCTAGCTATTGCTTTGTACCATCCGTGATTTGAGCAGTTATTGAAGTATATATGAAGTAATATGCGGAGTGCTGAGGTTACAGGACTATTCTTTGCTGTGAGGTTTGGCAGTGTGGTCATTTGCCATCACCACAACTGGACCCATGAAAGAGAGACAGTTAACAATAGCTTTCTATAGTCAAGTCAAGTCAACTTAATTTATATAGCCCAATAGCACAAAACACAAATTTGCCTCAAGGGGCTTTACAATCTGTACAGCATACGACACCCTATCCTTGGACCCTAAATTCGAATAAGGAAAAACTCCCCCCCCAAAAACCTTTAACGGGGCAAAACTACACACTTAAATGTGACCCAAAGCGTAGTTTTATGCTTTAAGTCAATTTTCTTAACTACAGTGATTGTGTGTTGAGCTCTGAGTGCTGCCAAACCGTGGGTGACCTACACTTAATACTGTGCCTGAACGCATCCTGTGGAGACACAGACAGAGCACTGAAGCTGCTGCTTTGCTGCTCACACTACGCCTCCTGTGTAGACAGCTAGTTAGCCTAGCTTGCTAGCTTCCATTTTCCAAGTGGAATACAAACTTAACAGCACAGCAGTTGCTTTTTAATGTTAATAAGGGGCTATACAGGCCTATAACATATTCCAGTCCACCACTGAAGTTGACAATGCATCTCCTAGGAAAGCTGGCTCTCAGATGTCAGTCAACCACTCACGTGAGAAACACCCACCCAGAGGCTTGACGCTTAGACAGTGTTTTCACTCTGTCAAAAAAAGGTGTCATCTTATTTTGAAAAATAGAAATATATGCACGATGGTTGCATATTTCCTTACACAAAAAGTGAGGAGAATTCAAAATTCAGTTAGCATTAAGTTGATAAGTCAAGAAAAAATGTAGTAACAATTACTAAAGAGAGACAGGAACTGTGTAAACTTTGCAGTTGCATCCTGCACATGCATGCGTCTGCCCGTGCGCATGCAAACGTGTGCATGTGGTTGTGTACAACATAATGACCCACCAGCAGAATTGCACGTCAGGCAAATGACAGACCGACAGAGATAAAGACTGTTCTTATGTGCATGTAATTCAAACAATAATCTGCTGCGGACTCGCTGAGTCTGCCAAGCTGGGCATCTTCTCTGTAATCACACTCACGTTTGGACAGAAGAAAAGAGCAACAAATCCTGTCTTTTCCCAGGCTCTTCCTCTTTTTATATCCTTCATTAATACGCAAAACCCTTTATAACAGGGATTCTTAGTCTTTGAATATGTGACAATGTGTGTAAAAATGTATTACTTGTCCTGACACCCAGGCTTATTTAAACATCTTAGTATTGTAATCATGTGGGGTCAAATGCGCCTTAACTGAGGCCAGGCTGTATTTTCCATTCTCCTTCTTCAGGCCTATAAACCAACAGCGTCATCTCTACAAGTGCTAAGTGTGTAAGATTTTAACGCCTTCCTCTGACACATGAGTGTGAGTGTCAGCTCTGTGGACAGCAGTGTATTTGTCTCTGTCAGCAGCCCTTCAGCGCCAGCAAGGATCAAAAACCGTGGAATAACAATCCAGGAAACCAAACAAGCTCAAACTGACCAAAGTCTACAGTTTGAGCTGGCAGAGGAAGTGAATGAAAAAGGTTCTTTAGTGAGATATTTTTGTCCTGCATTGGAAAGAGGCAGAGTTTAAAAAAGGAGAAACCGAATCATGGGAATTTGGACAATCGTGGACTAAAAAAAGACAATTTCTCCTGAAAATATTACTAACATGGATGACTATACAGAATATCCATGAAGCAGTTATCTGTGCTGTTGTTTCTCAACCAGGTGCTGTTGTGAACTTCTAGTGAATGACTTTCAGTGGCATCTTGCTACTGAAAGAGTGTGTGGGTCTTATTACTTCACACACCAAAAACAGTGTATCCACCCCATAAATTATTCAGTATGTAAGCTGCAGCATAAATAAGTAAAGTCAGTACAAATGAACTGAAGTGAATTGAATGTAAAATTGTACATTGAACCTTTCTCTACATAAGATTTACTGTTGCATTACCTCAAACCAGAGTTGGAGTAAAATGCTGCCTTCAAATGGAACTTGTGAGCTCGTGGTTACGACTTGGGAAGTCGTGTACATGATATGCTTGGTGTTCAAGTGGTAAATTGTGAGAACACCGCTGCTAGGCAACGGCAACATGGACACCAAAAGACTCCTTGTTGTTCTCTTGTCATTCTTGTCATTGGCTTCTTTCCAAGAAATGTTGACTTACTTATTTCAATGTCATGTGGAGGAACAAGAAATGAGTTTACAAAGAATTACAATATATTTACTTACCATCCACCTAAAAATGAACTTCCATGGCCTCCGCCATTTTTGAAAACGTCAGCAAACACAACTCATGAACTCGGAGCTTTCAGAAAATGTCCACTTCTGAGATTGCAAATACCACAAGAGTATGTAGATTATTCATATGCAGTGCCAGTGTGAATGCACTGTACCAATGGCTGACCGTAGTTCCCCCCACAAGAGGGGACTGGGGTATTCAAAGTAGATCAAGAGTGTGTTTTTACAAGTCAAACCTGAGACTTTTCCTTCTCATCTCACACTACCAGCTGTGTTTTTGCTGTCTTCCCCTCATTTTCTGTCTTTCTTTTCATTTCAGAATAAGTGCTGACAGGGTCTTTCAAACACTAGAAACTTCTCTTTCTTCAGACTCCTCGACTATTGTTCACTTTGAGTTGAACTGTCAAAGCCTTTATGTGCAAACAATACATGCGTGAACCATATTTAAGACCTTACACACTGTAAAGAGTCGAGCCACACTTCATTCTTGGATTGTGTGTGTCTACATTATGTAAAATAAACAATGTTGTGTGACTAATTGAGCAAAATGTATTGTGCAGATGTGTCCACACTGGATCAAAACCTGCAGTCAACGTGCACATATCTGCTTGACAAATCATCACCCCCACCCCCCAACACTCCCCCACGCACTAAACTCTAGACCTCCCCATACACCCCCTTCAGCCTCTCTGGGGAGCCACTTCAGGCTGCCTGGCTCCAGTGTGCACTAAGAACCAGGGGGTCTCCATGGAGGGCATACCCAAACCGTGAGTCCCTTCTGAAGACACAGGTACACTCATCACCATGGAATCACAGTGGAGGAGGGTCACGTGTGGTCATAAACACGGTATGAGAACATGATCTTGGCTGACATTCTGTGTTGTTCTGAAGAAACTTAGGCAGGAAAGTTATTGTGGAAAGGAGGAGGAAAATGTCTCTCTCCTCACTTCTTGACTCACTCATTATCTATGTGCACTCTCTCTGCCTCTTATAAATCTCTCCATTAACATGACCTGCAGTAATAAGCGCCTCACCTGAACCTAGAGGGAAATGAGAGTTACAGAAAAAAGGTTGAAGTTCTAGCAGTGTGACTTAGCTATTAACATAGCTAATACAACAAAAGGCTGCCAAAACCTCATTCCATGTTTTATCTAACATGTTACTCAGAATCCATCTCCATGAAACCCTTATTTCCAATACACAAGCTTTTCCCTTAAGTAGCTTTGAAATTAGATTAAGTATTTTCTTCCACACTATCTCTGCTATATCTGCCTCTTCCAGTACTTAATTGAAGCTACAGTAGGCTACTGTATCCAGAGTTGTAATGAGTGAAATATTCATGTTTTATGGCTGCACCATTACAAGAAATGTAAAATTAGATGTTTTATGCTACATTTTATAGACATGTCCTTGTTACACTTCTAGCGGACTCTGTCGGTCGGTCCATCACTTTTATCCAGACGGAAATATCTCTCAATAACTGTTTGATGGATTGCCATGGAATTTTATATCCATGGTCTCCAGAAGATGAACCATAATGACGTTGGTGATCCCCTGACTTTTCCTCTAGTGCCACAAGCAGTTTCCACGTATGTTGTGAAATACCTCAACATCTACTGGATGGATTGGAACAAAATGTTAAGCCGCGTTTCCACCCAAAGTACCCGGAACTTTTATTCCCAGAAACTACTTTTCAAGGAACTAAAAGGTTCCTTCAGCCCATTGTTGTGTGCTTGTGTATAAAGACCCGTGAAGATTAGGCAGATTGCACTCATTAGTTACATCCATCACACAGCTGCATAACTCTGTTGTTTTAACTTATTAAACTCATCATCTGCAATTCAGAATATAGACCGCTGCTTATTTTAACCTATGCAATCTCACCTGTTTTAAATACTGAGCTTACCGGTGTATAATAGTGAAATTGAGAGCCACTCCTTCCTCAGAGCGTTGTAAATATTAGAATATGGTAACACAAGCATAAGCATTACGTGTCTTTTTACATAAATAGTAGTATATACCTGCTTTCAAATATAAGAACAGCCACTATACACACATTTGGTTCCACAACTATTTATTATTCTGCAGAAATATAAATGTGCAAAATACAGCATTTGTGTGCTTCAGCAGGAGGCATGGGACAAGGGCTGCTGGTGGTCACAGGAGTAAATACACTAGCCTCAGCATCGTGCAGTTCAGTGTGCCAGTCTGTTTCATCTGAAAAACGCGTTGAAAAACAAATGTTTGTGTTAATGTCTCATTGCGACGACATTAACACAATATCATTTTGTACAATCGATTTAGCCAACCCTTGCCTTAGCGAATACCACAATTCTACACCATTAGCAGTTAGCATTAGCGGTGGAAATGCAGCTTTATTCAGAAATTCATGGTTCCCAGAGGAGGAATTGTTTGGAGCGCCACCTTTAGTGAAATGTCTTCACAATAGTTAAATGGATTGTCATGAAATTTTATACAGTCATTCATGGTGCCCGGACAACAAATCCTAAGGATTGTGGTTGTACCCTGACTTTTCTCTTAGCTTCACCATGAGCTTGACATTTGGGGCTTTGAGTAAAATACATATATTGGATGGATTGCAATGACATTTAGTACAGACATTCATTCTTTTCTCAGGATGAATTCTAATATCTTTGATGATCCTGACTTTTCCTCTAGCGCCATATTCAGGTCAACATTTTAATGTGTCCATTACTTTGGTTAATGACCAAATACCTGCCAAACTAATGACATTCCCAACAGCCTCAGCTGTACTTGTGTTTAGTGCTTAATAGCAAACTAATATGGTGAATATTGTAAACATTATGCCTGCTTAACATCAACATGTTAGTATTGTCATTGTGAGCGTGTTAGCATTTTGTTGTTATGATTTAGCTTAAAGCACAGCTGTACCAAAGTCAAGTGACACAGAGCTGCTAACATGGCTGTAGACTCTTAGTCTTGACTCTATAACAGACAGTTCCACAACTGTTACCTCTTACATACCAAGTGACACCTCAAACCCTTTTAGTACTTCAACTGACACTTAGGTTCCCATTCCCCAACATTTCATATGCAAATAACATTTCAAGACATTTTAACTTGTTTAATTTACAGTGTTTACCTGCAATTTTCAGCAGAAGTGATCACACTTAAATTTCCTTCTGAAAGTTTAGTGTGTTGTAACTGCGATCTGATGTATTTCAGTATTGCATTTGATAATAAGATAACAATGGCTGGCACTTTCACTCACTAACTATGAATGCTAACAACGTGAGCTAATCTTTACTGATGCAGCTATGTTCATCATCCTCTGTAGGCTTCTGTTTTCTTCTCACTGTCACAGATTAATTTGTGAATTGCCCTGTTAGAGACCCACAGGCCACTTAGAGCCTGTTGCCCTCTGACCTCTGGGAGGGGTTAAGTATGGGAATGATAGGGTCACAAAGAAGCTAAGGGTTAATTGTAGTCCCTCTTAGAAGTAATCGCCAACATCACCCACGCCTAGTACCCCTCCACTGCTTCCCAGCACACACCCACACACACACACACACACACATTTGACAGCTACTACAGCAGCCCAACTCTCTATCCTCTGCAGTGTCCCTTCATATCCTGGCCTGCAGGCGAACAGTCCCCCTTTTTATGTAGACAGATAGATGTTCAGCTTGTTTCCTGCTACATATTTAGCATTCCACAGAGCGCCAGAAGGTCAGGCCTTGCCCAAGCCTCTCCCCTTGGGACTTGATGTGGACTGCACCACTGGGTCACCCAAACACACAACCAGACCACAGTCTCAGACATTCATACATCCTCACTGGACTGAATACAGCAGGGACCCAGCACCGTTTACTACTCTACTATAGCTTAGAACACACATGAATGATGCCAGCTATCGGGAGGATAGCTGTAGGAAGAGGAATGTTAATTGGAGTGGAATTTTCTTTTTGTTATCAGGCTTGAATCATATTTTCTTGAACAGTGGCAGTTTGTCATCCTATTTGAGCTTTTCATTTGAAGGACAGTGTGGCACTGTGTGTGCATGTGTGTGAGGAGTGACATGTATGTGCGTGTGCATTCATGTGAGGCAGAATGGATGCGATTAGAGGACTGGATTGAGTGCAGCAGTGTAAGAGGGTGAGATGGAGAGACAGAGGAAAGCCAGGTTGGAATAGGAGGGTAATTGGCTGAGATGAAAAATGAGAGTCCTTGACCTTTTGTTACCTCCAGGGATGGCTGATAGCATGAGAGCCCATCCAATTGCCCCATCCCAGTGCCACTCCCTCACCCATAAAGATTTTTAACTACAGGGATGGAGGACAGGAGGGATGAAGGTAAAGACAGGCAGTGGAGCTCAGGGGGGAGTCACTTGGTTGCTCTTGGGCGTGGTGGTCTTTGTGTGCGTGTGTGTGTGTGTGTGTGTGTGTGTGTGTGTGTGTGTGTGTGTGTGTGTGTGTGTGTGTCAGGGTCTCAGCTGTCTCAGCCTCCATTAGTCTCTAATAGGGCTGTCACTCTGGGCTTTTAACTCTGCTTGTTAGCATGGCAGACAACCAACAAACCCGCTGCCCCTCGCTTTCTGCACACCCACTCCCAATCCCACAGATGTCCCCATTAGCATTGCTCCTCACCCACCCGCTCATCCACGTTTCTGCACTTCGTGTGTAAACGTACACAAACATGCTGGATGAGATGAGTCCTACTTCAACCGCAACACCTGTGGGGAAAAGATTCTCGACAACACTGCTTTCTTTGGAGCAGATCAGCAACTACATGGAGGTTCTGTATGTGCAATATAGTTTTAGCGGGAATTCCCCAGCGTCCCCAGTATGACATGCTGTGTCTGTTTGCAGCGTGGTGACAGGTGTGTCCGTTAATTAAAGCTCAGAGCTAATGACAGGGCGCAGACCTGAAGTCTGGCTGAAAAGAAAAGGAGCCCAGGGGATGGAGAATTGCCGGGATGAGTACACTTGTAGACTGAAATCCTCATTGTTGACAAATTACTAATACGTTGAAGAAAAGATAGCACTTGATGGTTTTTCTCCATCTTAAATTGTTATATGTTTTCAATTAACTAAAACAAAACAAAGTTAAGTTAAAGGTATGGTTGTTGTCACCGAAACTGCTGGTCAAGGTATTCCTGAAATCTGACTAAGAGAGTGAAGGAGCAGAAAGACATAGCTGCCAGAGGTGGTAGGTAAATTAGCATCATTAGCTTAATATAGCATCAATAACCTCAAGAACTTCAAACAAAGCTGTCAGTTCTTCACTTGGAGCTCTGCAGCAGGAGACAATGGAAGCAAAACGAGTTAATTTATTGACCAGTGGATACAGGAAAAAAAAACTAACTGGATAAGCAGATACTATGGACCAGTCAGGAAAGGGGAAAAGAGCTTGGATACATGGGAAGAAGAAGAAAAAAGCAGATTGAACCCGAGAGAGTAGGCAGCTGTGAGGAGGTGCAGTTTGTCCTTGTTAAACTCGCAGCCATATGGCCGGCATCTGAGCTGGTTCTGGAGGTGATTTTTATAGCTGCTTTTATAGCTTGGCAAGCTTGCACTGCTCCAATGAGAGAGTGCCTGCCTACCTGCCAGTGCATAGCCATTCAGCTGATGGGGAGGAATAAACATGAATAATGTCCTGAACTTTATTCTACATTTGGAATATTAAAAAGCACCAAGATCCTACGCCTTGAAAAGAGATTAGTTGGGATATACAGTTGGGGCTGCTTCCCTGTCCTTCCCCTTTTGTCTTTTCTTTTCTTTGCTACATTTTTTTGTCCCCTGCTCTATCCATCATCCATCCCTCCAGGCCTTTTTGCACTATTAAAGGGTCATGGTGAAATGCGTCCATTTGAAATGAAAACAAACAGTCATGTCTTTCCCCACCCCGATGGATAATAGCATTACGCTAGAATAGCTGTGCACTAAAGACCAGTGCAGTGGTCACTAGTCTCTGTCAAGTGGCAACAAATCACAGTTTAGCTTTCACCAACAAACAAGGTAAATGTTTCGGTATACAGTGGTTCCCCATCACATATACATTATTACTTGGCCATTATAATCAATGATAAACGCTTAACAAATCATTATGCTTGATTCTAACAACAATGATTACTGCATTTTTAAGATAAGCACATGTTTGACTATGTGCACACACACACAAATTCAGTACTGTGTGAGATTGTTTTTTCTTCCTTAAATAGCAGAAGAAGCAGTGTTCCTTCTAAGTAAAACCACACTATGGGAACCTGTCTTCATTCATACTCACACACATACATTATATCTGCATGCAGCCTAATTTCTTTTCATCTTTTCCCACAAAGTTCATTAGGTTTTGCTGCAGTTGTTGTTTGAGTTGCCAAGCCTCTCCACCAAATTGCATTTCTCAGGCATTTCTCTCAACGATTGAACTGGAAATATGAAGGGGATCAGGTTTCCACTGAGGGGAATTGTTGAGTGTATGTGCGTGCGTGTGTGTGTGTGTGTGTGTGGCTAAATGGAGGTTTCTAGTCCTTTGTGAGAAACTTTTGCAGACAGACAGATACTGCACACACATATGGTGAAGCATGGACTGGACAGGCTGAGATTTTTTGATTTTTTACTGTTGTCAGTTTGGTAAAACTGGTCAGTAAGAAAGTCAAGGTTTAAGAAAGTCAAAACATATGATGTGTGAAAATCATAAAAGTAAAACAAAAATGCCAAGATAACTGTTAAGGAAAGAAAAAAATCTAACTGAACAATAAAAAGAAATGCACAGGAAACATTGATTTTACCTGATGTTACAAAAGTTTCTTTTCTCTGTTTCGCCTCTTATTGAGGTGTGTTCAGACAGAAAGCAAAGTAGATTTTCATACTCTAGAATTTTCTAAATTTTACCACTGGGCTGTTAACCCAAATAGCCAATGTGCCAACTATACAGACGTTAGCTGTAAGCTAGCTAACAACATGTGTACCGACTGTGTGTGTGGGAGTGTTTCTGACTGTGTGTTCCGCTCAGCGTTTGACTGAACTTAGACCTAACCAGAAATTCAAAAACGTTCTGTTATTTTCCTCCAGTGCCTCTCCTTTACCTCTCATCTCTGTACATTAGGCAGATTTTTGGAGCCTCGGGATGAGCCTGAATTTTTCGACTCATGCAGACACGTCTTCACCTCAGTTTGCACCACCCTGACGAATTCATGTGTGTTTGCATCTTTCCATTTAGTGCGTTTCCATCCACCTGTGTTTATGTGCATTTGTTTTCTGCCATTTGCGGTTTGACTGGTGCTCTTTTAATTATGTCATCTAGTTTGGGCCCTCTTCTTCTGCAATGTATTAATGGCACCCGACTGTAGAATTAGCACCACCAACTGTTTATCTCGTGTGCCTAACTCCTAATATTCGCATAACAGTAGTGGATGGAAACGCACATCAATTCATATTGTCTTTTGATGATTTTATGGAAATTCTGTTAAAATGTGGGCTACATTTGGATGGACATTTGACTATTGACTTTACATGCAATCGCACTGCGTCTAAAATTCACCTCACATATAATCTGAGCACAGTTTTTGTTTTTCTTTGACACGTATTTTAAACATGCCATCTTTTGGGGGAAAAAAGTGAATAAAGTGTGAAGCTACAAGCACAGAAACTCTCCTAATGCACATCAGATAGAGAACAATCTTACATAAACTCTTGAGTCTTTGATCTGTTCTCAAGGTCTCTGTCAGAAATGATCATCAAAGCTACATCCACCAATTGGCTGGCTTGAGACGTGTTTGAGTTCAAAGCGAAGCATACACTGACGCACATGTTGGCCGCGGAGGTGATTGAGAAAAGTGATCGTTTATCTCTGTGCCAGGTAACCGCATCTGTGGGGCCTGTGTGCATGTTTACATCACGATAATAGCGTCTCAACTCACCACGCTGCCTAGCTTCAACTCTCTCTCTCTCTCTTTCATCATGACGTTGTGTTGCGGAGGACTTGTGGATCATGGCCAGCTTAAACAGTTCCCCTCTCTTCCCACCGCCCCCCCCGTCCCCCCCCCACTTGCTGTCACATCAAACCTGACCTTCAGAAACTGACTGCAGGCCCGCTTTAAGTGTGTGTTGTGGTTTTGGCAATTGACAAAGAGGGGATATGTAGGAGGGAGATGAAGAAAGAAAGGCACAAATTCAACTGGAGGAGAAATGATGGTTAAAAATACTTGATTTGACAGCATTCAGGCAGATGTAGGCAGGCAGAGAAAAGCACAACTGAGACGAAAGAGAGGAGCTGAGAATAAGGGTGGTACAAAGCTGAAATCTGAACTCCTGCCAAACTATTGTAAGAGTAGCTGTTCCGCCTGCAGCTGTCCTGGTAATCTTTCCCACAGCTCGTTCCCCCGCCACATCTGTCCTCATTCCTCCTCCTCTCCTCTGACGATCTGATCACCAAAACAGAGAGGCTTTCTTAGTCCTAAAAAAATCTGGCCACACACTAACATAAGGGTACCTCTATGCCCAAACACACTCCTGTATGATGGATTGATATGTCGTGAAATCTAAAAGTGTGCATTCCAAAGAAAGAGAGAAGCAAGGTGGAAATAACTCCAGGTTGATGCACGTAGGGTGAAATGGAGGAGAAAGGAGGGGATGTTAAACGGAAAATGGCTGTGTGCCAAGTGGCAAAGTGCTCTTTCAGCTGTCTGCTTGTTTTATACACACTCCTCCATCACAAACATCTCATCACTGAGGAAAAGCTTCAGTGTATGTGTGCGTGCGTGTGTACCTGCCATAACTTGTTCCTTTGTCCGTAAAATGTAAAGGGCTTTGTTTCACAGAGGGACAGTTAAGAAGCAACTATTTTGTTCAGCAGACAGGATTGGGGACACAAAGACATGTAATTTAGAGTGCAGCCTTGCTTCCTGTCAGAGACTCATAAAGCGAGATGATAACACACTCATGGAGATGTGCCTGTCACAAACCTCTCGACAAGCCTGCTAATGTATGTGTGTGTGTGTGTGTGTGTGTGTGTGTGTGTGTGTGTGTGTGTGTGTGTGTGTGTGTGTGTGTAAGCATGCTCATAAGTCAAACTCCTCTCCTCCTTGTCCGCATTCAAAGAAGTGTATTGTCTGCTCTTATCTGTGCATCTGTGCAGAAGGAGTGGAAGGAGAGGAGGTGCTGCAAGGTTGTAGTTAAACCTCCTTCTGCCTCCTTGCTTTTAATCTGTGATTTATATTCACCTCTCAACTCTGACAGAAGAGACAGAGACTGCATATTTCTGAATGATGAATCCTGCTATTGATGGGAAAGCTGGGGTCATCTCAGACTTTAAGACAACTCCGCTAAAGACAGGTGACAAATTAAAGAATAACCTGAATAAATTCAGTGACGCTCTCCAAAGTTGTCACCATCTTTTTGTCATACAAAAACTTTTTTTCAAAATTAACCTTTTGAAAATAAGTTTTAAACCAGCAATGACTGAATTTTTGGGCTATTGGGGGCCAGCGTAAACAAGCTGTAAACACAAGACTGAGATATTATCTTTTAAGTTTATGTGGCATACTTGTTGCTCATTTAACAGTTTCTTCTGTACATCTGACGAATGTAACTCCAATATTCACACTACTTTTAGCTCTGTTTTGCTCGTTAGCTGCTAAATGCTCCACTACATTATGTGTTGTATGTTTACTAGCTAGTCGCTAACTGTGTCTGTCTGCTGCTTGGTGCTGGACAGGTTGCGTGCTGTGGGTTTTTAGGGAAAACAGCTATGTGCTAAACATGAAAATTAGACTAATGATAGGCTTTAAGGGTTGGATAACCAAAACAATGAGCTGAAAGATGCTAAAATGGGAACTGCAGAATCTGGTGATAATTCTCTCTGGTTTCGTCACTGAGAGCGACCCCTTTCACATAAAAGTAATCATGTGATCCATTGCTAATAAACAAATATTGATTATAGTGGCTTTAAATGGATTAGCATCCTGATTGAAACATAGTTTGGTACCCCTTCATCAAAAATCTACTTAAGTGTAAGTAGAATAACACAACGCTGTCTCCTAGAAATTATATTTGTATATTACTAACCAGATATATTACCACCAGAACCGGAGCCAGGCGACAGTCAACGGACCTAGCTGCATGGTTAATTGAGCTGTGGTGATGGTATCTGTCCATCAGGAAGCTCTGTAAATCACAGAGAATTGAGGCAGAGCAGCAGGAGGACATCAGAGGGAAAACAGGAAAATATTTTCCCCATAAAATATAATTCAGTTTCACCAAAATCAGTGAATAAAGTTGTTGTGTTTTTGTACAGTAATCAGTGAGGCCCGCCCCCCAGAAACACTCCGCTCCAGCATCTAGCATTTTTCCAACCTAAAAACAGTAAATTCATCAAATTAAGTGCCCTATATCACTACTTTAACCAAAACCATTGAATAAAGTTGTGTTTTACATTAAGGTCTGCCACATCCAACACCAACTTCTGCTGCTGAGGTCACATGATTTCCTGTCAACTGCGGAGATGCTCTTGCGGAGGTCCGCCATTTTGTGTCTGCAGCTAGGTACTCTTGAGTGAATGCTACATTTATGTACTGCGCTAGATTCGCAGGGAGGTGGTCGGGATGGACGGCAGACATACAAAGTGCAAGACTGTGACACCAGAATCCAGGGTTCACATCTAGACTCCTGTCTGTGATTATGGTTAGGCAACAAAAGCACTTTGGTTAAGGTTAGGAAAAGATCGTGATTTCAGTTAAATGTTAGAAAAAATCTTATGTTTCAAGTCACTGCTGACTTTTTCTCTATTAGTGCCAGTTCCCAAACATCACCATAAAAAAGTTGAATAATGCTGTAGTCACTACGAGTGGATCGTGTATTGCAAGATTGCCTACTTTGGTGGATAACAAATGAAATACGTTGTCAGTGAACATTTTACGACTTGCCAGGCACATCAATTAACAACATTTCCTCATTATGTTAATAGAAAACGTAATTCGGTCTGCATTATGTTTCCCTCAAAATGTATTTGCTGTTGTGCATTAGTTGTATGTAAATATAATTTCTAGGACACAGGGCTGAATAACAATGCATGTCACAATGTCAAAAAAGTGCATAAAACAAGCTATGCAATGGCTACGAGGGTAGCTATTGCATAATGAGGGTACTTGTGATTAGATTGTTACTTTCCATCCATGTTAAAATGTTAAGCACTTCGAGCTGCCAAACATGAGCCCTTCAACACATGTGGTAGTATTGGTATATATTATTCAATGTGGTACAGTATAAGTATTGTTTATTCTGTATTTAGAGCTCCCAGCAGAGTAGTAACCACAGTGAATGCAATAAAACAAAGACCTCTATTTAAAAAGGGCTCTGTTTGCTGTTAAAATGCTGGAGCAGTGATCTGTAGCTTTTGCCCAGTGTGTTCTGTAAATGGTATCAAGGAGATTTTAGTTGCTATTTTGGAAAGTTAAAAAAAAGCATGCTCAAAATTCCCTCGTATCCACTATACCCCACCATGCCTGATTGTCAGTTGCCTGACATGAGAAAACCTGGCTGGGTACAGGCCAGCTGGAGTGGTCCTGAGCTCCTCTGAGAACCAGAGTTACAAAGGCTCACTGTGCTGGAGTGGCACTGAGAACTGTACCCTGGCAGCAGCTCTGAGACTTAACCAACGCTGGGCAACACTTGAACCTGTGATTTTTCTGTCTGCTTTTCACCTCCATCCACCTCGTTCTATTTCCTACTGGCGTCGTCCTGTCTTAGCTTTGCTGTCTCTGTCTGTCTGTCTCCCAGTGTCCCTATTTGTCTATAAAATACATTTTCATAGGTGGACGCCGTTGACTGAACCTGTCTTTCTCTTTCTGTTTGTTATCTTTCTCTTTCCCCTTCTGTCTCTTTCGCTTTTCATTTCTTTCTCCCTGTCTCAGTATCAGCACAATCAGATTGTCACTTTCCAAAATAGCTTGCCCTTTTTGCACAGTAATCCATTGGCAGCAATGTTTTTCAGAAGAGAGAGCGAGGGAAAGACAGTCTTACAGATTTTCCTGCCCTGTTTGTATAAGTTTTTGCATCATATCCCTTGACAACATGGCTGTGATGTCATCACAGCGTGATGGCAGGACTGAGATCAGGTGCACTGAGGTGGAAGTATGGCACTAATCCTGCTATAAGAGGCCTAAATGGCACCCTCTAACTAGCAGCAGGGGGGAGGGATAAAGTATTGGGTGCAGGTGATAACACAGCAGACAGAGAGAGTCAGGCAGCGGGGAAATCCCTGCTGAGGTCACACTCCTATTCTGAGGCCTGAATAGGCCCCCCGGCTCTAGCTCAAATTGGGCCCAACTAAAGCTGTTCAAAAAACTTTGCCCACCAAAAAATTGGTCAGATGGCCAATACACTGCCTGATGAAACCTACTTCACTTATTCCTCTCAACTGTGCATCAACGTAGCAACTGCAGTATCTGTCTCTTAGGTAGCTAAATTGCACCACAACAGTAGAAAAATCAGGAATAGCTGCGTTCTTTTTAATCGGTTTGTATTAAATCACATTTCCTTTTTCGTTAAAAAAACATGTGTAACTACGTGGGATATCTGTGACATTTAGCAGGATTTGTGATACTCTATTTCAGTTTAGTAAATCAGGAGTAACGCAGAGAGCCAAAGAATGTGTTGGACTGAGCTTCAGGTCTAATCACTTTATCCCTGCTTGTGACCACATCACTACTGTGCCAAACACCCTTATACAAATACTGTACTGCAACAAGAATAAATACAACTGAGGCCTTTGAGAGCGCTATAAATATGCAAGGTTATTCAAACAAGTCACATTTTTGTACTATTCTAGCACCCGCTGCCACTGAATCAGGTAGGTTTGTCCATAATCCAAGAACAAACAGCAAATATTTGACTTTCAGTTTGTTATTCAGTGTCACAGATAAGCTCAGATGTCCTCTCTCCAAGTTGCAACCCTGAAGCAATGGAGTTAAAAATGTTTCTGTTCCTGTGCCACCTCTTTGGGAAGAAGAAATTGTTCATAAGCTTTTCTGTTGTGAGATTATATGTTTATATGTTAAAGCAATATTTCAACATTTTGGGAAATACGCTTATTTGCTTTCTTGCCAAGCGTTAGATGAGTAGATCGATACCAGTCTCCTGCCTGTATGCTAAATATATAGCTAGAGCCATCAGCTTGGTTTGCTTAGCTTAGTTTAAAGACTGGAAACAGCTAGCATGGCTCTGGCAAACAAAATATTTCTTGTGATGGGGGCAGTTGCCAGGCAACCAGCGGAGACTCCAGGAAGTTCCTGGTCACAGCCAAGAAATAGTCTGGCATATAACCCCCCTGAAAACAGCTAATTGTAATTTTTACACTTTGGTTTTTGTACAGACTAAAGAAACAAGATTTAAAGAGTTAATTAATGACCTTTAGAGGTGCTTGTAGGTTTGTTACATTTGGACAAAGCCAGGCTGTTTCTAGTCTATATGCTAAGCTAAGCTAGTCAGTCCAGTTTCATATTTACCGTACAACATAAGAGTGGTATCGATCTTCTTGTTTAACTCTTAGAAAGAAGACATGAAAAGTGATTAGTGATGTAACATGTCCCTCACATCTAATAAAGAAAGGTCAGTGGAGTTTTTGCTGTTCTCATGTCCGTATCATATCAGGAGTCTTTTATCTTAATATAATCAAATGTCAGTGTGTCAACGTGAAGTGAAATGCTGACCAGCAGTGAGAATGGTGAACCTTTTGAGGGTACACATGTGTATGTCAGTTTGCAAAGTGTGTTTGCTGACAGGAGTTTGGTCATGTGAAAGTTTGTGTTCAGCTTCACCCTCAAGTGGGATACACCCACACCCATACAGACACCAGTAAAGGGCAGCTCCTGAGTCTTGATCCCCTAAAGTTTCTTGTCAAATTGGAGGTGATGAGCAGCCACCCTTAGCAGCTTCATGTTCAGCATGTTAGCAATAGAGTTGACCTCAGCATCATGGCCACTGGGTCAGTCCAAGGTGTGAAGTCACTGACCTGACGTCTAAACCCTCTCCTTGTCTTTTTGTTCCAAGCAGACAAATGGGGTCGTTTGTTGGAACACAAACACAAAAATCAAAGTCGACCAGCTCATTCGCGCCCCACATTTCCTGCTCCTCAAATCCTTTGCCCTACCTATGTATAAATAAACATGTGTACAGGCGGTCGACTCACCTTTCCTCCCCACCGTCCCTTACTTAAATAAACATGCAGGGGGAAGCGAGGGGTTAATAAGGCCAAGTTTAGGGAAAAAGAGGAGAAGGGAGGGAGCAATCGAGGCATTGGAAGGAGGGGTGGAAGGTGAGGGAGGCCCAGGGGAGCTCATTATACTCAGACAGAGGAGACATTAACTCACATACACACACTTTGACACACACCTCCAAACTTCTTTAACACACACAGAGAGACTTATTACTCTCCATGTGTAACATATGCTGGCTTAAAGCCCCATTAACACACAAAGTTTTATAAGCGTACTTAATGAAAGCAGTAACCCAGAAAACTCTCTGGTTCCTGGTGGGGTGAAGCCCGCAAGCTACATTATAACATGAGAAAGGAATATATGTCTGCTCTCCAGGATATTAAACTGTGTGTAGCAAAGACTTAGGGTCTTATATCTGTCATTTTAAGGAGGAATTTTGTCTATAAGAGAACTTTAATATCTTAATTAAAGAAACATTTTTTTCAGGAACAGGTAAGTATATCTATGTTATTATAATAATATTACAGTGTTCTTTTAGTCTTTCCCTGCCACTCTCTATGTTAGCTTGGCAGTGTTTATTTACAAGTGCTTGTTTTATGATCATCGCTTTAATTGATAGTTAACCATGGCTCTGCTCTCCCACTGTTGGATGAACATAAACAAGTACTAAAGCAAAACATGTGTTTCTCTCTCAGCTCTGTGTGTGTGTGTGTGTGTGTGTGTGTGTGTGTGTGTGTGTGTGCGTGCGCACATGACCTAGGGTGTGAGAGCCAGGAAAGCCAGACTGATTTCATTATGCTCCAAACTAGCCCATTATGGTTAGGGAAAATCATCCAAACCCTAAACAGTCGCTATAGCAACGCCATGTCACCTCTCTTTTTTTCAACCTCCCTCGCTCCCCTCGTTCTCCCTCTTCCAATTTCTTCTCGTCCCTCACCTCCACGGCCTCCACCCTTTCTTCCCCCCCCCTCTGCTCTCTCCACCATATCACACTCAACACACACACAAAAGCGCAAACTGCCACGCACACAAGCTCACGCACACACACACACAAACGTGGCACTCACTCTCTCTTCCCCCATCGACAGAGTTTCACAGCTACCTTCCCTCTGCCCTCTCACACTGACCGCCCTCTGCTTAAAGAAAAATAAACCAGTGGAAAAGAACACAAAGCATAAAAAACAGCAACAGGGTTTTGGAAGTGTAAGGCCTCTATCTTTTTCCTCTCTGTGTCTCTGCTTTATTTTGTTCAAAGGTTCTTGTTCCACACACGTTTTTGGCCCGTCCACTTCCTTTCCTGTTAAGTCCAAGTCAGGTTTCTGTGAAGGGGATAACAGCATGAGGAGTAAGTGAATCAGATCCTGTTGATGGTCAGCTTTATCATGATTGTTATTACAATGACATACACTGTCTCAAAAGAGAGTGCAGAAAGTTTGAGCGTAGGTGGAAAAACAGTAAATTGGATGTTCATTTTCTTCACATGAAGGAAATACTTTAATCTTTTAATAAGAAAGTGAAAGAGGCGAGAACTGCTTATTTCTGATAAATCACAAGAAGAAAAATCCTAGATCTTTGTTTAGCACAATCGATACATTGGTGAACCCTGCCCCTCCCCAGTACCTCTTTTCAAATGATGACTGTGAAATGTTTTTATCATTCTTTGTTGATAAGGTCACTGACATACGGTCTAAAATATTGCTTTCCTGTACCCCTTGGTACCCCATTGTCTCTCAAATGCACCCCTCCTCTAATTTCTTGACATTGTTCCAACCTCTCTTTTTAAAGATGTTTTTCGTTTCTTAGGACTATACATGCTCTCCATGGTGAATAGCTCTCTTAGATCTGGCTGTGTGCCTGATTATTTTAAACATGCGTTTATTCAGCCACTCAAAAAAAGCCAAGCCTTGGCCCATTGCTTCCCAGTAACTATACTATATACCTATATCCAAACTTCCTTTTATTTCCAAGGTCTTAGGATAAGTAGTATGCAAACAACTTGCACAGATCCTGGACAGCCATGAAATCTATGGTAAATTCCAGTCTGGTTTTCATTTGAGGCACAACACTGAAACTGCTCTGCTTAGGGTTTCAAATTATATTTTAATGCGCGCCAATGCTGGGGATTGTTCAGTTCTGTTGCTGCTTGACCAAAGTGCAGCTTTCGACACTGTTGACCACTCTATTCTCCTTAGTAGGCTGGTGCTCCCACCCTCTGGAACCGTCTTCCCCTAAAAAACGCAGTCAGTCGAATGTTTTAAGAAGCTTTTAAAAACTCATCTGTTCCGTAAGCACTTTTTTACTGTAAGGTGTGTTTACCTTGTAGTTTTCATTGTTTTTACTGTTTTTATTGTTTGTGTGTTCGACTTCTGTGTTTGCCTTCTGTGTAGTTTTTATTGTTTTGTTGTTCTTTTAAAAGGTGCTTTATAAATAAAGTTTACTTACTTACTAGGACAATTAACACTGGTTCTTGAATCTGTATCAACCTGGATATTGGAAATATTTTTCCCTAGATTAGAACAGAAATTGTTTTTCAGTCTGCTTTTCCTGTATTTAATATTTTCTGTATGACCATTAACCTCATTGACCCGCAATTGCACCAACCCACAGAACATTATTTTAAATTCTAGTGGAGATCCTAAAGTTTCCAATGACAGCTAGACTGAATTTTGGAAAACGCATGTAAAATAGGCTAGAATATTTCTGTTTGATTGAATAGCGCAGTCATTCCACTCAGTGTAAACATCATGTAGCGTCAGTGAAGAGCTGGAACAAGCTGATACAGAATATACAGTATATGTGTGATACTGTCAGACAGTGTGAAATAAGAATAAGTTGGACATGGGAAATATACATTCCGGCTGCGAATTAGATCAGAAGATTGATACCACCCTCATGTTTGAACGGTGAATACAGGACTACAGCCAGCAGCTGGTTACCTTAGCTTAGCATAAAGACTGGAAACAGGGGGAAAGAGCTAGTGTGGCTAGCACATACCAGCACCTTAATCTGTACAAGAAATGTAAAAAGTTGTGCCGGACAATTTCTGGGCGCAGTGACTTCCTGGAGTCAAAAACAAGATATAACGTATTAATTAGTGAGCTTTCGAGGGGCTGGTCGGTGGGTTTCATTACCTATGGACAGAGCCAGGCTAGCTGTTTCCCCATTTCCAGTTTTTATGCTAAGCTAAGCTAATGTCTGCTGGCTGTAATTGTAGGTAATCATTTGCTAGCTGTATATATAACAGACAGACATAAGAGTGGTATTGATTTTCTCATCTGACTCTTAGCAAGAAAGCGAACAAGTGCATTTCCAAAAATATCTGACTATTCTTTTAAAGTTACCTAAGAGAAAAATGGAAGAAACTGTAAGTTAAAGGGTTAAAGTGTAAATATCCCCTTGAGAATACTGAGAGTCTGGCTTAAAACACACACACACACATGCTGAAAACATTATTAATGACTTAAAGTGGTCTAGTAGTGCTGCACTTTGTGGCAGGCCTGGTGGTTTGTGATCCTTATTGGGTTGTGTTTGATGTCTTCTCTTAATGGCAAAGTCCCCTGCGTTATGATTACACACACACACACACACACACACACACACACACACACATAGAGAGGTACACTTTATTATGTGAGCAGCCATTTGCCTTGTCGCCATGATAAAGCTCTTGGCGCTCTACTGGGGTTGTTTTAAAACCCAGACACCCTTAGCCATTACTCAGGTGATATGCCAGCGGCTGGTGATCAATGTGTCTCTAATAGAGAGAACGGGGGGAGCAAAAAGTGAAAGAAAGACAGCGATATTGATAGAGAGAGATAAAGATACGCAGAGAGAGTGATTGCACTTTTACCTTCTCATTCATCACCCTGTTCATAGAGCACTACTAACCTTCTCTGCAGTAATAGCCTGTCTGGATGCTATATTTACGAGGTGCCATCAAAACAATGGCATTTATCTAGGCACTTGGATCATACACTTTCATCACTTTTATCCTTATGTCTTCACCTCTGTGTGCAGGTGTGTGTGTGGGGTCTGCTGACCCATGCTTTAGCAGGAGTGAGGAAAGCTCGAGGGTGAGTGTCAACTGCGAGGCGGCTAATGCTCCTTAAAGTTCAGCCAAATCCTGAGGTCAACACGCATGTTTCTGTTTGTCTGTCTGACCTTCAATCTGTTCATCTGTGTCACTGTCTATCAGTACCTCTATCTTAGTCGTACTTGGTAAGTTGTTGTGCAGGTTTTGCAGGAGTTTCAGATTGTAGCCCATGTGGATCATAAGGAGGATTAAACAGCACCCTGAGTGAGGAAGAAACAAAGAGAAGAACTTAATGGTGCAGTGTTTTGTCTGTGCATGGGAAAGGGAAGCTGAAGAGGCAAAAACTTTGATAAGCAGGGTTGAGTGAGATGGGGGAGGTGTTAGTGTGTGTGTGTGTGTGTGTGTGTGTGTGTGTGTGTGTGTGTGTGTGTGAGACATGTGGAGAGTAGGGAGGGCGAGAGTGCCAGGCAATGTAGGAGGGAGAGAAAGAGAGGGCGCGTCTGGAAAGCATCAAGCCATAGCTCTGCAAATGTGCGAGTACATGTGCATGTGTGTGTTTTGTTGCTCCTCTGGTCTCTGGCTTGTTAACCTACAGGTCACGGGCAGCTTCAATGCCTGGCACACAGCATGGGAATAATGACCTCTTCCATAGCAAGCACATGCTCATGAATAAACACACATACATTGAAAAACACATACTGAGTGTGTTCATTACGTTTTTATGCTGTTACCTTTCTATGTCAAAGGTCTGTAACACCTTAAGGAATAGTTTGACATTTTGGGAAATGTGCTTATGTGCTTTCTTGCTGAGAGTTAGATGAGAAGATTGATACCTCTCTCATATTTTTCTGTTCAGCTACAACCAGCAGTCAGTTAGCATAGCTTAGACTAAAAACAGCTAGAAACATGTTAGTGAGCTTTAGAGATGCTTGTAGGCACATTTTGTTAACTTCGGATAGGGCCAGGGTAGCTGTTTCCCCCTGTTCCCAGTGTTAATGCTAAGCTAAGCTAACTAGCTGCTGGCTGTAGCTTCATATTTAGCATACAAACATGAGAGTGGTATCAATCTTCTCTATAAACTAATAAGCATATTTCCCAAAATGTGTTCACAGTAAGAGCAGAGAGCAGTGTTTATGTCTTTGATCAGCAGTATGATGTGTGTGTAGTGTGTGTGTGTGTTATAGAGAATGTTAGAAAGAGAGAGAGAGACCAGCAGCTGGTGTGTTGTGTTTTGCCCGGTGAGACCTGGCCTGGGCTGGTGTTGTGTTACATGTACTAGTGTTGCTGAGGCGAGGTGGGGTGAGTTGGTTCGATAGCCAAAAAGGGAGAGGTGACAGATGAACAGGAGGGGGGAGGGAGAGGCGGTTTGGTACTGGGCAATTAAGCCAGCGTCTGACACCCAAAGCACTTCTCATGCTCTGGCACAGGCTATTGTAGCCTGGAATTTGAGAAATGCATTTGATCGGTACGGTGTGTCTGTGTGGGTGTTATTTTGGACGACTCCTGGGGAAAAACAGCCACCAGAGAAGGGAAAGAGAGAACAGACAAGAGTAGGTGGAGGGCAAGGGTTACCTGATGAATACATGCACTTTCATCACACATTTGAGAAACCAGCATCCAGAAGAATGTAGGCCCTTTCTGTCTGTACAATCTCTGCAATCTAATGAAGAGAAATAAAATAAGAGAAACAATACAAAAAAACACAATATATCACTGTTTCTTTAACTTTTCTGGGGCAATTCTGTCAAGTGAGCAAATGATTAAAAGGAAAAGAAGAAGAATAGCATTCCAGTTCCAGTTGTGTGGATGACAGGAGTGAAAAGAAGGAGGGCCCAAAGATATTTTATCTGGCTCTGTACACTCTCTGCCTCCCTCCTCACTCAAAGGGAATCCCATCTTTTCTCTTTGACCTCAGCATTCCTCAGATTTAGAGTGAATGCAAGGCCAGAGTGTGTGTGCATGTGTGCGTGAGATCAGCGTTCACCTTCAGACTACTTCAAGTAATTAATACGATCCTCCGCCATGCACTTTTGAGGGTTGAATAACTCAAAGAGGAACCCTACACTTTAGTCCTGGCTTCTGTGTCTCATCTACAATTGTAGTCAACTTGCTGAGATGAGTTTGCTGAAACTGAAAAATGAGTGTCAGTTCAGTCCTTCATCTGTGTCTGCAATACAGAGATTTGATGTGATGCTTTATAGTTTTATATACACAATCCTGTGTATTTTTATTGAGGTAATTTAGCCATATTCTGTTTTTATTCAGCTGAACTGAAATGAAATAAAGATTAATGGGAGAGGAGTTTTTTGTGAAATAATGGATAATTGTATTTCTATGGGCCTCCAACAGTTATTGAAATTAAGCCATGTGTGAGACGTTTAGAAATGTCTCTTTGGAGAAACTGCTAACTCATAGACATCTGAAATGTGACATGCGGCCACAACTAGACACTGCTTTTTTGTAAAAAGTTTACAAAAAGGTTGAAAACCACTGGTTTAATCTGAAGACATTTTCTGAATCATATTGTTTTTATTTTAAATGTAAAATCTTAATCTGTAAGTAAATGTAGTCAAGTAAAAAGTACAATACTCTATTTGAAATGGAGAAGCATAAAGTATCAAAATGTACAAATACCTTAAAAATTATACTTAAGCAAATGTACTTAGTTACTTTCCACCGCTGCCTCTTCTTGGGCTGTTAAGTTTCATCTGGATAATGGCATTTAAAAGGCATTGACATGAAGCATAGAGCAAACAGAAGTATCAATTTAAAACACCAATCCATGGTATATTAAGACATTTAGGGCATTAGCCTACAATGCTGAGTTGGCAGCATTTACTCTACAAATCTATTTGTAACTTGTTTTGCCTCAACAACACTGCTGAAAGTAGATATCAATTTTAATTCATGGTAATTGAAATGAACTAGACATTTGAGTACATGTGGTACCACTCCCTATCACTGCAATTGTTTGTAAGATTGGCGCTTACACCCTAGCTGCTGTCAGAGGATACCATCAGTGGGTGAATCATTGTGCATAGTCTGCCACCTATTGATATAAGATGGTACTGCAGCAAAAGCAGCATGGTGATTTTCTATTTTAGGTTGTAGAAGGACACCTAGTGGTACAGTAAGTCATAGCAGAGGATGTTGTCCAAAACTGTGCACAGTGTGAAAAGATTCAAAGATTCAGAGGACATGTGTGAAAGTGTGTTTATTGAAGGAAGGTAAACAAGGCACTGTACAATGACACTAGAAATGCTCCTGGTTCATTGCTGGACACATTGCATGACTAAAGAAAACTAGTCATCAAATCAGATAAGTGCATCTGTGCTTCTGGTCAGCTATATATGTGAATTATCATCCAAAGATTTCCAGGTCAAAGAGCAGTAAACTATAGCAGGATGTAGTCTTAAGTGTCTCTTCAGGGCTGGGTGTAGCGCAAGTATTTCTTCCCAGAAGGCACCTCTTTAGTGGTAACACCGTTGGGGAAGAGAGCAGCAGCTTCAGCCTCAGACAGCGAGGGAATGACCATGACTTTGTCGCCAGGCTGAAAGAGACAAGAACAGAGAAGTGTATTTCAGAAGCAGGGCCTAGTTTTAATTAAAGTCTTACAGGAAGCCTTCACTGTAATGATAATTATGTAGTAGCATCATATGGCTCCTGTTTCATGTAGCTTTTGGTCATTTTCTTTAAAGTTCTCACTAAAAATGAGGTCACAGACGCTTAAATTGTTTCTTTGGAAGGAAAGCACAACATTTTTTATGATCTCTAGCTGTTGTTCTTATGGAGGTATAGCATGTATTGTAAGTCAGGTTGCTCAAGTGTGTGTGCTAAATGAATGTAATCGAAATATGTAAAATGTAAGATGAGACAGTTAGCTTAGCACTGGTCACTGCTCCAGGTCAAGAAATAGTCAGGCACGTAACCCTCCCCCATAAAAGAATTGAAACAATGAAATATAACATGTTAATTAGTGAGCTTTACAAGAGTTCCATGGGTGTATTTTGTTACATTTAGACAGAGTCAGGCTACTTTTTCCCCCGCTTTCAGTAATGCTAAGCTAAGCTAACTGGCTGCTAGTTGTAGCTTCATATTTAACGGACCGATTAGAGACTTGTATCAATGTTCTTATCTAATTCTCAGCAACAAGGCCTATAAGTGTATTTCCCAACTATTCAAAATATTTCTTAAAAAAAACGCTAATGATTTTTTATAATAATAATAATAATAATAATAATAACAAAATAAAATAAAAATAAATAAAAAAAAATAATGACATCACTGATAAAGCTGTTTCCATTAGATTAAAGCTGATGCATTTTATTGATCAGATGTTGAAGGTGGGTCTTAACTTATTTCTTCTAATAACATTATATAGGACATGCCAGTGTATCAAAGCATTTGTGCGCCATTTGCAGACTGGCTGAATAATGCTAAAAGCAGGGGCAACAGAAAAATGTTGTGCTGTATGTGCTTTATGTGTGCACAGTTAATGTATCTGTCACGTCAACATTATCTGTCTGTAAAGAGGGCTATGCATCCATTTTTGTTTCCTACGATCACCCAGGCTGCTGACTGACATGAACAAACGGTTTAACTGTGTACCTTCCAGTCGACAGGGGTGGCAACCTTCTTCTGCGCAGTGAGCTGCAGAGAGTCGATAACTCGGAGTAACTCATCAAAGTTCCTTCCGGTAGTGGCAGGGTAGAGGATGGACAGCTTCAGCTTCTTGTCTGGGCCAATCACAAAGACCTAAAAGGGGGTTAGGATAATGCAGGGTCAACATAACACAGAATGCACTATTCTGGTGATAAAATATGTCCACAATTTAATTCAACTGTTCAGAAAAGTTTACATTCCCCAGAAGCATAAAAATATATTTTTCCTACAAAACATGTCATCAAATCCATTTTCATGTACAGAGTTCGATCCTGTGAGAAAGATTTAGACTGCTGCCTGTTGCCACATGAGGTTATCACTGAGATTCAGCTAACCTAAGCAACCAGCAGAAAGAGAAGACGGGATAGCATTTGTTTAGATGCCGTCACTGTGTAAAATGTGGCCAATCAACAGCCTGTATGGCACAAAGCCATAATTTTGCTCTGATTTGATGGGCCAGCCAAATGAGGTGCCAAAGCCTTTCACAGGCAAGAAAGTCTGTTCAGGACAGATTTTTCTGCACAAGACCATTTTTTACTCGCATTTGGTGTCTGTTAATTCTGGATCATGATACTGTGCTTTGGCGTTTGTTTTTCTCTGATTACAATCACCTGCTTTTTGCATATCAAGATGACGGTGTAGTGCTGTAATACAAAATATGTCCAGCACTGGTGAAGAGGCCATTAGTGTTTGAGTGTAAAAAGGAAGACAGGTGTCTTACACAGCGAGCGGTGAGGGGGATTCCATCCTTGTCTCTCTCATCGGGGTCAAGCATGCCCAGCTGGACAGACAGCACTCTCTTGTCATCGGCGATGATGGGGAAGGGCAGAGCGCTTTCAGCCTCACTGTTAAATGCCATCACATCCTAAACAGAGGGAAGGGACACATTCAGCCTTTACACCTTTGTTAATGTGTGTATGTCAGTATCCTAAGTTAATCACTCCATGATTAACTTAGGATACTAAGTTAATACTGACAGCCATCTCCATCATTGCAGCACAGGTTTGATGACCTGAGACCTTTAATCTTTAACTCTTGCATGAGCCATAAATGGTTCAGTAGCACGTTACAAGTCCCTATGAGGGCCATGAACTAAGTGGTCCGTACTGTTGCCTCACAGATATTAACAATAATCTGAGTGGGCAAAGAGAGCAAATATTAGGCTCAAAAAGCATGTAGTTTTCAACTTTTTTTGGTAGGGAAGCAGGTGGTGTTACTGTTGTAAAATCAAAACCACACACTTCCTTTAACGGACACTTTCCCAGTAAACATTCCCTCTTGGACCAATCACTGGCCTTTCTGAGGAGGCGTTGTTGTAATGTGGTGACCCAGTTAAAAGCAAATCACAGTGAATCCAGTCTGTGCTGAGGGTAGGAATTACCTCATGAATATTTGAATCCTCAGTTTCCACCAATTACCACAGGGGCACATGCACAATAACAATGCTGTTCAGAATTAGAGGCAAGCAAGAGCAAAGTAATATAATATTCACAAATTATAATTATCTTGACTGATGGATACCGTTTTATTCCATATATCTGCCATTAAATTCACTAAAAAAAATGTAATTTAGTAAAAAAAGAAAAATCAAATCTAGATAAAAAATGAATTATTTTAATTGCCTTTTTAACATTTTAATTATATTAAAAGGTGCAGTGTGTAACATTTAGGAGGATCTATTGGCAGAAATGGAATATATTTATAGGTATGTTTTCATTAGTATATAATCAGCTGAAAATATGAATCGTTGTGTTTTCATTACCTTAGAATAACAATCTACAGAGGGAGCGGATCCCTTTCTACAGAGGTTGCCATAATGCACCACCATGTTTCTACAGTAGCCCAGAATGGACGAACAAACACTGGCTCTAGATAGGGCCGTTCGCGTTTTTCGCGAGTTTCTTCTAAACGCTGGGAAGGCGAGCGGTATTCAATCACAGCTTAATGCCACTAAATCATACATACTGGTCCTTTAAAATAAAAAATTACATTTAATTAATTAAATTCAAAGAAAACTAATTTGATTAAATTTGATCAAAATAAATAAAATATAGATTAAATTAAATTGAAATAACAAATGTAAAAATATAAAATCAAATTCAAAATTTAAATTCACAATAAATCAAATTTGAAATTTAATTAGATTAAAATAAAAATTGAATTGAATCAAATTAATATATACATTTAATTTTAATCTAATTTAATTTTAATGTTATTAAATACATTTTTAATTTTCTTAGTTTTTTTATTGATTTTTTATTTAATGTTTTAAAACATTAAAATTAAATTAGATTAAAAATTAAAATATATTAAAATTGACAGATTGGTGACTATTTAATGTACACTTAATGAACTGTTAAACAAGAAGACTGCATTTTTGGTTTGAAGAATAATTCTCACAGACAGCTGAGATATTTCAAGTTAATCAATGCGGCGAACTTTTTCCTGTGTCCAAGTAGTGGAGAGTTGTACGAGCTGCCATCTCCGGTGTTATTGGATTGTTTCGAGGTGGAGTTGGAAGATACTACTAAGACACTACTGTCAATGTCTCTGCATAGAAAGTCACCTGCAAGCTTTAAAATGTCAGTGTTAAGCAATGAAAGTAAGTGAGCTTTAATTACTTTCATTAAGTGTCACTCCACCCACAGTAGCCTGACCTGATCACCGAAATTATCCTTTCAGTGCTTACACACCACAATTAAACAGAGGTAGAGGTATACAGCGTGTGTGTGCATCCCCAACCTTGCTCCAGTTGCAGTGATCCTCAACACTGTCAATCGACAAGGCAATCATCTTCACACCTCTTTTCTTGAACTCATCGCTGATCCGTGCGGCACAGGCGAGCTCAGTGGTGCAGACAGGAGTGAAGTCCCTTGGGTGGGAGAACAGGATACCCCATCTACAGAGGAAAAACAGACAAAGAAATGGAGGTCTTTGCTCTACACGTCATTTTCTTCAGCCTACACTCATGTATTCCTATTTAAAACTGATCTTGCATAAAGTTCAGAGTTTATGGACTGGCCATGTTACGTCCTATGCACAAGTTCAAGTAATCAAGCTAAATGAAGTGGACTAAAGGTCAAACCTGCACAGAGTTAAAATAATATTTGCTTCCATGTCCCCGAGTATTAAATGCACCTTACATAACTAATTTCTTAACATGTACATTTATTCAGTCTTATGTGTTTTCTGTATTTATGTCCGTTGTTGTGCATTTGCGTCTTGATGCACCCATGTTTCCCATAGAGTCTAGAATTTAAGAAGAGCCAAAAAAAAAAAAAAAGAGAGAAAGAGCACAAGCAGTGGGAGTTGAGACAACAGAAGAGGAAGAAATGGCTATAAAAAAAAAGAAAGACAGAGAACATTGAGTCTCAGTAGAGGAAATTCCAGCCACAGATTGAAGCAACAGGTGTCTGTGAATCTGGCAGACTCAAGCTCAAGACATTAAATCCAGCTGTGTTGTACTGAAAATAAACAATGTGTTTGACAAGGAGGGGGTGAAGGGTAAGACGGATGCAACAACATCACTGTGTAACACTTGAAATTGTTGGAATCACATGGGTTTTCTGCCTCACATGATTCCTGTGGAATTACTCATCAATGTGTTGTAATGTGCTATCACAAGGCAGGGGCAAGAGAACAGCTTTGCTCCTCACAGGCATTTTGATCACCTGATTATGGAGTGACCAGAAGCCTCGATTAGATTGGGGCCATCCCAATTTGTTCAAGTAGAACAAACCCTAGACACTGACACAGTTGCTAAGGGGAATGTGTTGAGATGCTGGACTTGATTTAAACATTGACAAGAAGTAAAAAAACAAATCATTTGATTTTTTGCTGCAAAACCCTCTGCTTTAAATTTGTATTAAACAACATAGTCCACACATGGGCTATTCTAAGACAATTGATACTTGTGTTTTTTGCTCTGCTGGGTTTGCAAATTGTGACTTTTCCACTTGGCTACCACTAAGGAAAGGAGGTAGGCCTAGTTATTAATATGCAGTTATTATAACTGGGTGGTTTCCTTATTTTGACACCATCACGAAATTAGAGCCAGTTACACTGTTGCAACACCATATCTGATCATTCACTGCACGCCCAACCTTCAGGATAAGCAAATACAGGGGGGATCAAGAGAGAATAGAAGATGCACAGTCAAACACGTAGAATTAGATTACTCTGAAAAGTTTTTAGAAACGGCTTTAATTTTTATGTTGTTCAACCCACTATATTGGAACAGGTAAATACTGTTAAAATCATTCAAATAGCGATTGCATTAAGTTGTTGGAGCATGATACTCTGCCTATGTTCATCAAAGGCAATAGTAATCCTTTCTCTCTGCTGTTATACAAAAAAACAGCTGAGAAAGCAGGGTTGGGCATTAGAGCTGATGCCAACATGGGTGCAAGCAATGAAGCACAGTTCCAAGTTCACACAAACAATACAGGCCTTGTCCTGACTGCGCTTACACCTCACTGAGTCTGGCTGCCATTGCTCGGTCTACCGCTAGGACCGCTCTATGTTGATTTTATCCATTCAAAAACACAAATATAACTGTTTAAAGCTTGTAAAAAAAAATGTGTATGTGTATTATATCACATTTATGGTATATTATCATTTTCTAATCCAACCAGTCATGCTTGTGTAATGCTGTCTGTGTCAGCCAGCAGGTGTCTCATTGCTGTCACAGTGAGATCGCGGTTCAAGTCCCTCTCTGGACTGGTGTGTCAGGTCGCTATAAAACCAGGCGCCTGGGTTTTGAATTCAGAATGAATCCTTACTCAGATCAGGGGACGCGCAAGCTTCTCAGTCTCACAGCCCGCACACACCCAGCTACCATGGCTCAATCAAATGGTGCACGGTTACAAGCACATTTCAACCCTCGGAATAAAACAAAGGAGTTACAATGTGATTGCCTGTACGGGAAGCTTGCGCACTTACGAGCTTCCCAGGAAATCGTGGAACTTGATCTTGCCGATGGTGGTGTCGGCCTCGAAGTTGGGGAACTCGTCTCCCAACAGAAGTCCAGGCATGTCGCTCTTCTCAGCAGCTCAGACACAAGAGAAAGAAAGGGGATTGCCTGCCTGGCTGGCCTTCTTCTTATTATTATTAATCTTGTTTTACGGCGGTTGGCATCCAGCTTATTGGTGCATTTCCGCCACCTTCTGCTCCGGAGTGTGGATCAGGCAATAGACGTACAATCTAAATCATATGACGCCTGGCTGGCCTGCAGTGATCAGCACCACATGAACGGACCCGGATAGGGGCGGGGTTAACTTCAATTACGTAGGTCGAGCGTTTTTTTTAAATACTTTAACAACTTTGTTAAAATAACAAACACATTACAAGCAGAAAAGCAAAAAATAAAATGTATAAATAGGCCTATATATACAAACAAATGTATGCAAATAATTAATACATTTATAAAATAAACAATCAATTTAATAAATAATATAAATAATAATCTTGTCCACAATGTCTCTTAAAAGAAGGGATGTCTTCAGAGTTTTTTTGTTTTTGCAGATCTTACAGACAGAATTATAGACAGTCTAAAGTTCTACATAAAACAAGGACACATTTGGTAGAAATTGAAGAAATCTGACCTCCGCTGCTTTAAATAGCCTGAGCCTTTAAAAAAATGAAACAAAATATTTGTGACCTGGTTTTAATGATTTATGTCTTAAAAAAGAAGAACAATGGAAGAACAATGGAGCTTAGTGAAAAGTCAGTAAGTATTGAGAGACAGGCGTTGGGTTTGATCTTTTCATGGAGTTTACAGACAGTGAGAAAAACGAAATAACTCCACCATTATCCTTTAAAACATTTCCGATATGAGAATTATTACATCATTCAAAGAGATCCTTTCCACCGAGGCACAATCTAGGGATTACTAAGGGTCCTTAACTCAGAAACCAGCTCTCCAACTCTTTTATTTGATTTCATTTTATTCTATTTATTTCTATTTTAGGGTCAATGCAATGTGACTGCTGCCATAGCAACGTGTCCAGGAGTCAGAGGAAACCGCTCACGTGTAAGTTTCTAGAAGAACACAATTTCCCAGGTAGCTTTGCGAATAGAACAACAAAGATGGCGATTCAGCTCAATGTAACTGGACGTGATATGAATTGTGAAACGTACAACAGATGAGCTAAAGGAGCGACAACCCGCACAGCACTGCAGAAAATTTACCACTGCGGTGCAGCTACATCACACCTACGTGTCTACGTCGGTACATTAACAGACAAAATGCCTTCTCCTAAAGCTAAAAACACCGGTCGCAGCGGAGGAAGCCCGGTGCTCGGCAGCTCCAACGGCCGCTACGACTTCATGTCGCTGACGAAGCCGATTAACCGGTCCTCGCCGCCGCACCTCCTTCAGCGGCAGGGCTCCGACACAACCACCGCCCGCCTCCGAGCCTCGGAGAGCCCCACTCGGCGCCGGGGCTCCAGCTCCTCCACGGGCTCGGCGAGCGGTCAGGGGCTTCCAGAAGAGGACGGTATACGGCTCAACCCGTCCTTCATCCGCGTAGCGCTCAGCTCCCTGCTCGCCATCGACCTGTGGCTGTCCAAGCGGCTGGGGGTGTGTGCCTGTGAAGACTCGTCCTGGGGCAGTGTGCGCCCGTTAATGAAGCTGATAGAGATATCGGGACATGGCATCCCTTGGCTGGCTGGTACCGCCTACTGTCTGTATAAGAGTGACAGTGCTACAGGACAAGAAGTTATGCTCAACCTTCTCATGGGTAAAAAAAAAACGCTATTTGTGTTCCTCCATATGTCACTCCGTGTCTCTCTAGGAGGGAATTAACACAGAAATCTTTCTTCCCTTGTTTTCATCTGCCATGCGCAGTTCTTCTATCAGAGCTCACAAGTGATCCCACCTCCCATGAGCATTTATGTTCATTTTCTGACCCATTTTAACTTCCCTGCAGTGCTGGCAGGTTCTCACCTCATCTGTTGTTCATTCTGGCCCTAATCCATATCTGTGCAGTTTCCCCTACCCATCTCTAGTTATAACCTACATGTTGTTTCCTATAATATATCTCGTCCCATACTAGTGTAAATCACGTCAGCTTGGCAAACAGGTGAATTCTTCTGATTTGCAAATTGTTATATTGTGTGAAATGTAGAAAGAAGTGCCATCTAAGTGATGTCTTATTTTGTTGTGACTTCTCTGTGCCTTCAGAGGGTGGAGTCCAGTCAGCTGTGGTAGCCTGCTCCAGATAATCCTGAATTTGTCTGACTGACACTTTGTGAGACCACAGGAAGGAAATATATACTATGAGGAAGTAGTGAGGTTGGTTTCAAGATTATCAGAAAAGCGAGGTGTACACCAGTGCAAGCTGCAATGCAGGCCCATCAGAATTAAAACACATCACACCACCAAGCTTTATTCACTAAATGTTTTCTGCTATCTTGTCTTCATTAGGAGGGTCCCACCATGAGTACAGCATGGTGGGCTGGAGAAGAGTTGGGAGAGGGGTTTTGAAGCTCACACTGGTCTTCAGTTAATCAGACATAGCACAGCCGTTTTTTTTTTTTTTTACTTTAGATTGATTTATGAACGGTAATGCAGCTTTTACTTGGATTGCGTCACTTAACAGTCAGTAAAAATCTATAAGGAATTAAAACAAATTCTGCAAGCCAATAGGCGCCCCTCATTTGAACTTTCTTCACTGAAACCTGTAAGTGCACTGGCGCATCCAGTTTGTACATCAAGAATGGCTTATTGTCAGAGGAAGAGGATTTGTGTGTGTTTGGCGTTTTCAGTGCCACAGTATTTGAGAGAGGTCACATTATGTTCCCACATATGTTCTCAGAGGTCTGGTTGTTTTGCCCAGTAACACGAGCCCACAATGGCAGTTTACTGTGTATACTTAATTTTTCATTTTGCTTGACATGAACTTTTCTGACTTGTTTTTTTCCTGTGTGTGGGTGAATGTTTTTTTCAGGTGGCAGTAATTATGAGGCAGGTAGAGGCAAGTCTGCCTCTATAGCTGCATTTTGCTCAGGTTAGAGAAGCTGTGAAGAATGCTTTCTGCATCTGTCTGTGGTTTATCAGACAGAGGGGGGATCTCACCTCGCTGTTTTTCAGGAAGTACTGCTGCAATAGGGAAGATTGCTTCAAGGGTACACTGAATGTTAATAGTATTGGATAAATAATTTATTTTTGCCACCAAACATCAGTGGTCATTTAATATTTAGCAGTCAACCCTCCTGAATGCCTGATCTTAGACAGTAAGCAACAGTCTTTGGTCCTCTGTATAGACCGTTTTATCTGCATTAAGATAGACCTGTTTTAACCACCAGAAGGCTGTTTTTAAGAGGTATTAAATGATTGTGCATGTAAGCCAGGTAAGAATTAAGAAAATCCCACTTCATCATAATTACTTGAAGCCACCGTTTCTTCAGGATTCTGACATGGACAAAATACTGCCCTCAAATCAAAATGACAACTTATAAATGAAACAGCAGGCTGCAGTTCAATTTCTGAGCCAGTTGTACACTCTAGTTATGAAACACGGCTTTTAACAACAGCAGTTATTTGACTATTGAGTAGTTTCTATAATTAAGTAAATGTACTGTTGCATATTCATTTTGCTGATATCCTTTCATTGGACTCCCGGCTGCGGTTGGCTCAGTGCCTCCTGAAAGTTGCATACATTTTTCAGCACTGCAGCCCTGGAGAACATCAAGGACTTGTTCACACAAAATACTTTTATATGGTCAATGCAATGACACAAATTAAATAAATTCCACTGGGCCAAAGTGGAGGGCAGCTACCACCCTTTTTAAATATAAGCTGCAGACATAAGCCGCAGGTTTCCTCCAGATATGATCAGCAATGCTCTGTATACGGTAGCTCACATTTATTCATTGTACTATCACAGTTAGTTACCCATGTCTATCCCATATCAGCCATGCTGTCTATATTTACTGGATGTGAGGATTTAATACATACAGTTTTAAATAAAATTGTACAAGCTGTGCCTGAAAGCCCCGTAGGGACCAGTAGTTTGCCTCAAATACACTGTTCTTGATCTCCAGTTAAACGGGAGCCAACTTTGTGAGACTGCAGGGCATCCATTTTGACTTGTAATCGCAGAAAGCACAGGTGCAACTAATAACATCAAGGATAGCTCTGCTCCATATAAGTGTGCCGCTGGGCCTCTGAGCCAGCATGCACGATAGGCCTTTTTTACAGAAGACATTTTGGCATGTCACAGTAGGAAAAGCTCAAATTAATGAGGGTCCTGGCATTGTTCATGTTGGCTCACTGTCACACTGTCATGGCTTACTGGGACACTTGAATAGAACAGAGCCATTGTTAATGATTTCAGTAACACCTGTGCTTTTCCTGCTACACCCTGACACACCTAAATGGACTGTAGCCATTATCACTGTTATTAATTACACCTGTGTTTGACAGTAGTGAGAAAGTTCTATTCTGGATCATCATTGTCAGGTTTTGTGAATCTGGATAACTTAAGTCTACGGTGAACTAACAGTCAAACTCGCACATCACCTGATCTGCTTTGTGCAATTGACCAATTAACATTTGCTCTGGGCAATACATGTTTGTAAATCTACTGCACTATAGGACAGGCCACATTTACCAGTCTTGGGGTTGTGAGTAGACACTTTCCTTTACCAAAAATTACTTTTTATAGGCTGGCTCTGACTTGTGTAAATCATCCCAACAAAAGAAACTAAGCTATTAGGTGACATCGGTTTGCTTACCAAGCCATCTATGTTTCTATTGTGATGCAAATCTGCGCCAAGGACAATAACCACTTCAAGTGTCTCATATCTGTTTGCCAATGGCTTTTGCATTAATACTGCTTTGTTTCTTCATACAGTATAACACATCTCCCCCTTCATCCCCTCCAGGCCTGCTGTTGGACCTGGTCCTGGTTACCATTGTTAAGGCAGTGGTGCGTCGGCGTCGGCCAGCGCATAACCGTATGGACATGTTTGCCACCTTTTCCGTGGACCGCTACTCCTTCCCTTCGGGCCATGCCACCCGTGCCGCTATGTGTGGGCGGTTCCTGCTGGCTCACCTCGTGCTGGCTGCCCCTCTCAGGGTCCTCGTCCTGCTGTGGGCCGGCCTGGTGGGGCTGAGCCGAGTGCTGCTGGGCAGGCACAATGTGACTGACGTGATGTTTGGATTCTGGATGGGCTATTGCCAGTATAAACTTGTGGAGATGCTGTGGCTCTCACCTCAAACCCTGCAAGGGCTGCTGGGGCAGTTAGTTTAATATTAAGGACCGAAGGAGGAGGTGACATGGAGGTTTAAATCTTGATTGTAAGAGCGCCTGCACACCTTTTGTGTTTTAGACTCATATATAAATGAAATGTATTATTTTACTTTTGACTAGAGAAGAGAGGTCTATCAAACACAGTTTTGGTCTGCTGTTATCTGACACTTAAGTTCAAAATCCCACTTTCAGCCCTCACTTTAAGGTTGCAGTGACTAGCCTGTCTGTAGTAGATAGTACAGGATTTGTCAGAATAGACCAGTGAGAAGCAGATTTGTCCAGATTACCTCCTGCGGCCACCTCACTCCCCTTACCGGCCTGATTCACGGACAATATGAAGTAAACTCCTTTTTAACTCTAACAGTTGTTTTGGACACTGGAAATGATTTAAACTGCAAGTATACTTTTGTTGCTAAGGGAGTGTTAATTTCAAAGTCTGACTCAGATATACCCTAAAATTTTACATCGCAGAGGAGAGGTATAATAATTAATGTGAATCATTTTCTTTAGAAAATACCCCCACTTTTTTCTTCAACTAAGCTTTATTCAATTAATGCAGAAGCAAACAGCAATAAGTAGTTAAAAAAGTACTGTAAAAATACTGTAGTATAAAAGTTAATAAAAACATTAGTGGGACTGTATCCTAAGTGGTTCTACTAACAAACCCTGATGAAATTCCTTTTTTAGAGTGTCAAAGTGTCCAGTAGCAGCTGCTCCCAAACTGCACACTGATATTTCACAGGCAGTATGCACACCGTTGTAAGACCCCTCCTGTTATTGTTGTAATTTGAGGCCAGGGTTAATGGGAGCACCTTGCCCTCCTGTCTTCAGCTGTCCTCTTTCTTTGGGACGATTTCTAGCCTCTAAGCTCTCTCCTCTGACTGAACTTTTATGTCCTCTTCACACGACTACTGATATGAGTTTCAAGTAGACACACCCAAACCCCTCATAAACATAAATTTCACCAATTTATTTGACCAGGCCATTCTTATTTCTTTGACAGTATCACTGTTTCATTAATAATCAACCAAAACATATCACATAATGCTGATTACTAATTACTAAGGATTACTAAACTTTGATGGATTACATACACTTAACCTTATTGTGATCAGGTGATGCACAAAAACATAAATCATTTTCAAATAATTTTATTACGGAACATACAGTTGTAATATGATGTGAATATACATGAAGATGTGTATGTGTTTTAGTATTTTAACACCATATTACTGCTTTTATCAAACTCGTTAATTATTAAAATGTTTCCCCTTAAACAAGGAAAACAACATTACCTGATTTGTGGGTCTAAGGGAAGAAATCATCATTTTCCAACACAATTTATTCAAAGTCAGAAGAAGAGTGTGTGGGAAGCCTCTTCTCTAGGCATTGACGGTTTCAAATGGCGTAATGAGGCTGAAGACTGACACACTGTACAATACATTGTCAGTAAGCAGAAAGAAAGCTGCATATTGAATGGACTCGTGTTTTATGTAGTAGGGTGGTACATACTATATCTTTACATTTTCATTGTTAAGTAATGGACCATCCGTTCACTAAATGTAACTTGCTAAACTGAAGACAAATAACCACAGTTTGGCTCAGTAAAGGAGTCACAGTCACTGAACATGGACAGGTCTTTTCAGTCAATTTCATTTGCTATTAGAAGTTAAACAAAGAACTTTATTTGAACGGCGAAGTGGAGTTGGAAACACGAAACAGCACCTCTGTTATCTGACAAAACTCTTTTTGTTTACATAACACAATAAGTTAAAGAATATGATTAGCTGTGGTTTTATTGACCAGTTAGTGGCCCATAGTCTGGCAACAGACTCACATCAGTGACAGTTAAGAGCTTACTAGTTTTTTACTGATTCACAACATCATACATCTCTTTTCTAGTACAAAACTAAGCCCTTTATGGCATTACATGAGCAAATTTGAAACTATCTGTGAGTCAGTTTTCAATCAAGATCTTGCTCCTGTTTTGGGGCAGCATGCCACTAATCTGGGCACCTTTTTATAAAGTATGGAATAAGGTGTGACTGAGATCTACCTACAGCTCAGCGGAGGGAGATGTATAAATACCTGAAATGTGATCAATCACACCACAAGTTCATACTTGATCACTGAGGATAATATTAGTCATGAGCCCATTTACTAAATCTCAGTCCAAGCAGATTTGGAAGTACTGAAAATTTAAAACATTGATTTAGATTCACAATTATGATTTGATTGTGGTAACAATCACAGAATGCATTCGATTTCATTGGTTCTTACAGTGGGTAATGAAAAACAGAGTGGATACGGGGCAGTTTAAAATAATAGAATTGAATAATTTTTTCTTACTTCAAATTTTGTTCATAGAAATGACAGCTTACTAGAATTCTGCACTGTGAAAACATTCCTAAAGACACCAGCACTGTACTTTTTTTTTTTTTTTGCTCCAACCATGTTTGCAAGCACTGCAATAATTCTAGTCTCACAGACGAAGATAAACTAGGTTTATTCATTAGTAGATTGAGTGAGAGATTGATTAGTAGATTAGTTTTGAAAAACGTACTAGATTGTGTAACTACGCACATCATTTCCCATCAGCGCCATGGTAGCACAAGGTTTTAAATTTGCATGAGTGTTGGGTCAGTGAGGACGTCTTGACTGTTTGTTTTGTAATGGCCTGGTGTGCTGCCATGGTTCATGGATCAGTGGTCAGAGTTTGAAGGTAAAGTTTTATAACATGCTACGTGACAGGAATAGATGAACATACAGTTCTATGTGACATACTCCCATATCTCAACTTGGAGACAGTTTTGTGAAAATGTTTGTGAATGTAAAGAAAGTCCTTGCCACAATTTCTCATCTACTAACTCTAACGAATGTGATGCCACATGGCACTGTCTATGTCAAATAATGGTTGGCTAGATTTCTCATGATTTTTATGTTTTGTCATGTGTTTTCACAATGTTTACATTTCCCACTAATTCTCAGTTGAAGATTCACAAAGGCAATCATCTGTAAAGAGATTAACAGCCAAGTGTTGAACTGTTGCATATCTTCCCACAGTTCTTTTGTGATGATACTTTGACCTACTGAACTGGTCTTGAATCTTAATGTCTCAGACGTGACCCTGTGGGTCAGCATGTGTGTTTGTTTGAGGGTTAATCCTTACACGCTGACCTACTGACCAGGCGGTCAGTAGGTCAGTGTGTGTGTGTGTTTAGGTGCGCATACTATTTCTCAGAAGCAGCATGTTTGATGATTAATCGATATCCACGCACTGACCCACTGACTGTGGATTGAATGCCAGGCTGAGATCCAACATTAATATTACACTTTAAATGACGGCAGTGGTCAAGATGTAACACAGATGTGTGTTTTGACGTTAGCGTTAGCGACCCATACGTAAGCCATTGAGGGCACAGCATGTGAAAAGTTGTGGTTAACTTATTTGTGCCCTGTCAGACATCTGTACCAAATCTGAAGAGCAAATGAGACTTTATTTTTTCTGATGGATGATGTGTCATTTAAGCAATAATTTTGCTTGTATTCAACTAACCATGAAATCAGAGGATTAGCCTACATACACGTCAACTGCCTTTTTTCAGTTCAAGCTAAGTGGAAGCTGAAGGGCATTTCCCCAACTTAAATCCAGTTTTTATTGTCAGATAAGTATCATGAAATGCAACTGTTGAGCAGAACTGCTCATATTTTTCCAAAAAAGTTTAAAGAAAAGTAAAGGAAGTGTTGTGCATGTGATCCACTCATTGACTACATGCACACAGTTCTCCTCCTCGCTGAGTGTGTAGGGCATGACCGCTCTGCCAGGAGGAAGCAGATCATTTAATAAGTTGCACAACAGTAGGCTCTGTCGCGCTCACTTTACACACACACATCTTGGCACTGCCAGAAACCAGAACTCGTTAATCTACAAGTGCCATCTAATTTCTCTGTTTGGGGGTCTGTTTTAATTTGTCTGTTGATTAGGAGTATGATCAGATATGTGGAAATATGATTTCTGTGCAAATGTTTGATGTATGAACCATTGTTGAACCATTTTTTGACAGAAAGAATGTTTTAGTTTTTGTGTCTGTTTAGTTTTTAGAAATATCCTGCTTTTTGACTGTGAGCCACTTATGTGGCATTTGCCAGTTGGTCCAAACCAGGTCCAAATAGCTGGTATGAACCAGTGTAGTTTAGTAGACTGTTCTCTGGTACACTGGTGCCCCATTGTAGACCTCATACATGCTGTGCCCTCTCTCTGCAATAACTGCCCTATGAGCTTCCCAGTGTGAGCGATAAGATGACCAGCGAGAGGTTGTAGCTTCCAGCCTTTCTGTTTCATTAGCCTTCTGTCACATATTTAAATATGCTGGACAGTGAACTTTGTGACCAAATGATTATTATGATTGATTTTTGTGTTGTCTTACATGTGGATATTGAGATGATGCGGAAACCTAAGAAAAAAAGACATTTATCACAATGATTATAGAATAGATTTGCACATTCCACATGTCACCTGTTTACTTCCAGGTTGAGAAACACCACCGTGAAGAAAGATGCATTTTGTTGTTTATTCAGCTCTTATTCAGTAAATGTCATTTATTCTTGCACATTGGCAAACATGAAGCCAGCTAAAATATATTTCACTGCACTCAATTTTGCCCGCTGTATACTATAAATTATATTGTGTGTTTCCTGTATAGACCTTATGCTTAATGTATATACATATGCCTGTATGGTCATGTGATTACACTGTTATGTTCAGTGGATTTGAATGTGCTGTTCAATATTCTCTAAAGGAATATTCTATTCCTATTCATGAATGATTTGATTGTACTGATTTTTAATTAAAAGGGGAACAAATCTGAAACTGTCTCATTTCATGTATGACTGATTGATAGATAGAGTGAAGTGTACAATCATTGTTACTCAGTTACTTATCAGCATTCCAAATTCCACCCACTTGATTTAACTCTGAGGACACAAATTGAACTTTAGTCAAAGTCAAACCCATTGGATGTGGGTAAATACAACTTAAACTGATAGTCGCCTTTTTTGGGCAGGACTAGAGAGGGGAAAAAAGAAAAGAATGTGCATCTTAACTCACCGTCTCAGTATAAAAGTCTGTGCTCAGGTGACGCTTGTTCCACTTGATAGGCACAAAAAACCAACACACAAGGATCAAGGTAAGAAGGAGAGCTAATAACCTTGTCTTTCTGGTACATTTTACTGCAGAATTCTGGTATTTTTAGTGCCATTGGTGAGTTAGTTGGTAATATTTTAGTGAGATGTGTTATGTGACCTATTCATGTGCAAATGATTGAAGTGCAACATGACTGGATCAAACAAGAAAATTGACTTTTTTTCTGGTTATCAAAGGAGTGCAAAATAGTTTGTGAATGGTGAATTGTAGATAGGCTGATTTCCACATTTTGCCCTGACACAATTACAACACTAGTAATTAATAGTTTGTAAAAAAAATTAAAAAAAGAAGAGTGAAAAGATTGCACAGCACAGAGTTTATTAATCTAAACAAGGACTAAAACAGGACTAATCTAAACAAGGACTAAAACTTTATGCCGAATGCAATCATAAATATTCTCAAAGCAATTCTGTAATCAAATGCAAGTTGGGGTGAAAAGATGTTAAGATATTTGATCTACCTTCCTTGTTAAAGTCTCACTGGAGCATTTTAAACGAGCTGGGAAAGAGACAGAGCTTTACATATTAAACATGAAAACACACAAAAAAAATGTTCACATTTACATGTAGTTCTTTTGATATAGTGCATTTCTAGTACACTTGCCTTTAGCATGAAAATACTCAGATGACAGTGGGTGGGACTGAAAGGTACACATTTGGAATTATGTACTAAAATCTGATGACAGTGATGAGTTATAAACTACTTTTCCCTTTTGTTTATTCAGCTCCGTCATGGTGCACAGAGTAGCAGTGATCGGGGCAGGGCCTTCTGGTCTGACCAGCATGAAGGCTTGTCTGGATGAGGGCATGGTGCCAACCTGCTTTGAAAGCAGTGATGACATGGGCGGACTGTGGAAGTTCAAGGCAAGTAGGGGCAAGTTGTCAAGTACTGACAACCATTTTGTGTTTATGCCCCAAGCTATTCAAGGGAAACTGGATGAGATAGAGTTTCTGT
The DNA here is from genome assembly GCF_020085105.1 of Siniperca chuatsi. NCBI lineage: Eukaryota > Metazoa > Chordata > Actinopteri > Centrarchiformes > Sinipercidae > Siniperca > Siniperca chuatsi. Next base: position 22,463,531 of record NC_058047.1, read on the forward strand.
CAATCTTACCACCATTTTTCTTTTCCTATGTTTTCTGTCATTTCAAACCTCTTCTCTGCAGGAAGTGTCAGAGCCAAACAGGGCCAGTATCTACCGATCCCTAACCATCAACATCTCCAAGGAGATGATGTGCTACAGTGACTTCCCCATCCCTGCTGATTACCCCAACTACATGCATCACTCTAAAATCCTGACATACTTCAGGATGTATGCAGAACACTTCAAACTGCTGCAATACATTCGCTTCCAGGTAACAAAATCCCCATGAGCAGAAAGGAGTACGTGGTTCATTAAACATTTTCACCATTATTTATTTCTATAGATGAGCCTGTCATTCATTTATATATTTTAGACCTCGGTGAAGAGTGTCAGACAGAGGCCAGACTTTTCTCGTACTGGTCAGTGGGAAGTGGTGACTGAGAATAGAGATGGACAGGAGGAGAGGCATGTCTTTGATGCAGTTATCTGCTGCTCCGGTCACTACACCTACCCTAACCTGCCGCTCAAAGACTTCCCCGGTAGAGACACCGTTTACATACATCTTGCCCAGGCTTGCATTAATATGAGGCTGATTTTTACATTCTATGCTAAAACAATTATAGCATTTTCACTTCTTGCTCTTAGCACAAGAGTAACACAATATAATGAGACATCATTCTGCTGTGTTCCAGGATTTGAGACATTTGAAGGAAAACATTTCCACAGCTGGGACTACAAGGGGCCTGAAGACATGTACGGGAAGAGAGTGGTGGTCATCGGCATCGGTAACTCAGGAGGAGACATCGCTGTGGAGAGCAGCAGAGTTGCAGAGCAGGTTGGGGAGTCTTTTCTGATTGCTCATGTCTTCCTTTGATACAGGTATTGATTCAAGATCATTCATGCATGTCTGAATGATGTCTGTCTCTTGCTCTTGTTCTGCAGGTGTACCTGAGCACTCGTCGCGGTGCCTGGGTCATCCGGCAGGTTTCTGACAACGGCCTGCCAGTGGACATGAAGTACAACACGCGCTTTGTCCACATCTTGTTCCAGCTGTTGCCAATCAACATCCTCAACTGGCTTGGCGAGAAGAAACTCAACGCCATGTATGACCACACCATGTATGCCCTCAAACCCACACACAGGTAGGTGCTGTTAGGACCACACAGATCATTACTCTGCATAAAGTCTCACTTCCTCATATTGTTGCTGAAGTGTGCAGGGAATAAAGTCAATCACATTTAAGCATTACAACTCATGATGAAGATACGTGTGTCGAATCTGTGGATGTACAGTATTTAAATTGGAGTGTGAGTCACTCTCCCTCTGTCATTATCATCCAAATGTCTTAATCTCTCCCTTGTTATTCTCACTACCTTCTTCTGCTGCCTCAACAGGCTCTTCAGTCAGATCCCAGTGATCAATGATGACCTGCCTTTAAAGATTCTGTCTGGGTCGGTCATTATCAAACCAAATGTGAAGGAGATCCGTGGCTCCACCGTGGTGTTTGATGATGGCAGCATTGTGGAAAAGGTCAGAAAACTTTGTTTCCAAGGATACCCCCAAGAATTTATCTTTATTTCAAGCACAATTTAAGCTTGTCTCTTCCTTTTTACAGGTGGATACGATTGTGTTCGCCACAGGTTACAGCTATGATTTTCCTTATTTGCCAAGCAATGCTGTGTACAAGTCTGGGCACCGTGTGGGTCTGTACAAGCATGTTTTTCCTCCCAACATGGAGCATCCCACTCTGGCTGTTGTGGGTTTCATCCATGCCCTTGGAGCCATCATGCCCCAGGCTGAAATGCAGGCCCGTTGGGTCACACGTGTCTTCAAAGGTGAGGCGGCATGTCCAGTTTATCACCTGCCACTAGTCTAGATACATTCCAATCACATCAGTCTATTTACCTCTCTGTCTTCTGTCTTTTGTTCTTCAGGATATAAAAAGCTGCCCTCAAACCACGCCATGAAAAAGGCTGTTGAGAAAGACACCAAGGATATTGACAAAAAGTAAAGCTCTCAGTATTCCTTTGCCTGATTATTTGTTGCAACCAACATTGTCCCTTCTTCTGTTATATCCCTGAGTGAATAGATGATAATACTTGCATTTCTAAAATTGCACTGATTTTTTATTTTTTTTCGGGGAGGGGGGGCACTTGGGGGCAACGGAACAAGCTGTAAACACTAATTAATTAAATGTTAGCAGACAGTTACTGATTACATATCTAGCAGACACAAAGCAACATTAGTATTCATTTGGAGTCGTGCTTGTGGTCACTTGATTAATGTAAATCCAACATTCACTCTCCTTTAGTTGTCTGGAGTTTAGTCTCCATCAACTCCTGAGGGAGATAACAAGCTCTTTAGCTGCTAAATGTTAATATGAAACTATTGATTCGTGTAACTTTAACAAAGCCTGTTTAAGTACTCTTTAAACCTGTTTCAGGAACTTTTAACATTTTTGGCAGCAATGAAATTCTTCAAATTAAATGACTTTATTCATGGATAGTAAACACACCGGTCAGAGTGACAAAGAATGCTATATTTTATACTCATATTGAACTTTTCAATTCATTTTAGTGTGGAATTTCTGCATTAATATCTGGTTTATGCTCTCCACAGTTACATTGTGTCAAAGTTGACACCCCTGCAGGTGGACTTTGTTTCCTACATGGATGACATAGCAGGAGAGATTGGAGTCCGGCCAAGTCTCCTCCGGCTCTTCTTCACAGACTATCCATTGTTTAAGAGGATTCTGTGGGGACCTGTCACAGCCTACCAGTACCGCTTGATGGGACCAGGGAAATGGGAGGGAGCTCGCAGGGCAATCTTCACCCAGTTTGACCGCATGTACCAGCCCCTAAAAACCAGACAGGTCTGAAATGAACACTGTTTCTTCTTACATGACATGCTAAATGCATAACCTGTCCCTGAGTCCCAACTTATCTGAACATTAAGTACTGTACGTGTTAATTACTCAAACCTTACCACCTGTCTCTTCCAGCTGAAGGAGCAAGAGGCCTCCATCATTGGTCGCCTGATTAAGCTGAGCCTAACCGTCATGGCCGGAGGAGCTGCCGTCTACTACATCCATGTGCGCAACCCAACCACCATCCCCACCATGCTGTCCAAGCTCCGTCCACAAACAGTCTAAACATGCTGTATTGATCAAATGATGAAAATGAAAAAAAACAGTGGTGGAAGAAGGACTCAGATATTTTACTTAAGTAAAAGTAGTAATACCACAATGAAAAAATACTCTGTTACAATTAAAAGTCCTGTGTTCAAAACTTTACTTAAGTAAAAGTACATAAGTATTAGCAGCAAATTGTACTTAAAGTAACAAAAGTAAGCATACTCATTATGGAAAAAGGCCCCATTCAAAGTGTTACATGTATTATATATTTATTATTGGAATTGTATTCCTGATTTATTTCCGTCCAAGCAGCATTTGAATATTGTCATGGTAGATTTAATTTTAACAACTGTATATACTGTTGGGTAGTTTCATCTACAATAATCCATCATTTTATAAACTGATCATATTTTTGACGAATAAAATCTTGATATGAAAAGTAACTAGTAACTAATGCTGTCAAATAAATGTAGTGGAGTAAAAAGTACAATATTTCCCTCTGAATTGAGTGTAAAGTAGATTAAAATAGAAATACTCAAGTAAAGTACCTCAAATGTGTACTTAAATACAGTACTTGAGTAAATGTACTTAGTTACATTCCATCACTGAAAAAAAACACTCAAACCAAATACTATATCTATACTCCTGTTTGGGTTGTGATTATAGCAACAATTATAGGGGTCACTGTCTGAGCTGTTGATTAATGCTAGGTATTATTGTATCTATATGTGCAGTTTTTTAAAATGTTTAAACTTGTTATGTGGCAACTGTTTTTCCAAAAATGTTCATGTGCAAGTAATTTACATCAACAAAATACGTTTTAGAGGCGCAAAGGGAACAAATCCTGGTTTATATTATATATCAACACGACAAACTGTTCACATTGAGCGGCAAAATGTTGACTGCTAATGATTGTTGTCAACATTTTTCTTTTTTTCCCTACAATATCCATTCTTTGTAGTATCCCAGTCATAGTTAAATATTGAAAAATCAGCACTGAGCTAAAGAATAACAGAGGATCCAAACAAATGTCTCCAATGTCAGAGCCACACACTTCAGTACATCCATCAACCTTCCCGACCTTCATACCCTTACAATACTTTTCCCTGCACTGCATGAAGGTCACACCACCAATTATTCCTTTATAATTTCTTTGTTGTCTGTTGAGATTCACTGGATTATTAAATGTCAAGCACAACTAACTACACTTATTTACATCTTATATAACTTAAGTAACCATGAATGTGGAGTGTTTTATTCATATATATATATATTAGATGTCTCATCTGAGTGTCTTGTGTCCAGCTTTATTGAAAAAACTATAGAAATATAATGGAATAGTAGGCATACAAGTGGCCATATATGAAATAAAAAATAGGAATTAATCAAGATGAAGTATTCTAAAATACTGTATCTACACATGAGTTAAAGGTCCTGCACACAGATGGTCCGCCCACACTGGTATTTTCACTTATTTTAGATTAGATGTCTTCTCAGGACTGCGTGTACAGACAGTTTGATTGACAGCCTCCTCACTCTGCAGTTAATCTTGTTGCATCTGTTTTGGACAATACAAATTACACCTTTATTATTTCTATTATTTCCCTTTACCTTTAGACAGGACAATGTCACAACACAAAGATAGATAGATAGATAGATAGATAGATAGATAGATAGATAGATAGATAGATAGATAGATAGATAGATAGATAGATAGATAGATAGATAGATAGATAGATAGATAGAGATTCATCTTACCTTATAATGGTCTAGTAAGAAGAACCTCATAGTTTTCATGTCTACTCAAGCAGACTGATTACAGTCCTACTTATATACAGTATACCAGATTAAGAAAAAAGGTGGGCATTGGACCTTTTTAGCCCATATATTATCATTTAGCACAATTATGTCTGTAGCTGCTATAAGATAATATATGGGCTAAAAAGGTCCTATGCCCCCCTTTTTACTTAATCAGTAGTAGGACTGTAGTCAGTCTGCTTGAGTAGACACGAAAACTAGGCAAATCATTATTGAGATATTATTTATTTGCTGAATTTCAAAATCACATCAGGTATTTTGGTTTGGTTTGGTATATTTGTATTTGGTTGTGTTTTGTGTATTTGCAGCGCGTTTTCTAAATGCTGCGCAAGTGTTTCCAAATGAATGACGACCTTTTCTTAATTTGTTTGTGTTTTGTCTATTTGCATGTGTTTTCTTACCGTACACCAGCCTTTGATGTATACTATTAGATTTGCACAGATCAGTAATAACATTCTGTCATTTAACATTATAAAGCATATTGAACATTTTTCAGACAAAATACATTTATAATTCAGATGTTGAGTCAAATTAATCAGATTTTACTTAAATATTTATCACTGCAACATATTAAATTTAAACAATAAAAACAAGTTGTTAACATGGAGTGTTTTGCTGATTCTCTCATTTATAGGATTGTTCTTTGCAACTTTGCTCATTTCCAAAGCACATCAACTACTGACACATGTTTGGACAACACAAGAGCTTATTGAGGTCAGGGGTTCTTTAACCAATAGGGGAAATAATTTAAAAGGTCATTTTATATATCATTATAATGAAACTGTGAAATCATCATTCCCTAACCCATAATAATGACAATCTAATAAAATGCTGTATTATTTTCTGTATTATTAATACACTAAACCTACAGTACTGAACATCACATTTGGTTTCACTGACAGAGACAGTAGTGGAAATTTCCATCATGCTGGGCAAAGTCTGCCCCGCTCTGTCCATTTTACTTTTCTGTCCTTGATGCATGTTTTCTCTGCCGTTATCTCACCCCTCCCTTACATGTTCCCTTAGGTCCTCTTATTAACTATTTGTTTTCTTTGACTACACTGACCATTCTGATGTACCCTTTCCACATCTGTGCTAATAAACTTTTCTTAAAAAAATCATCATCAATTGAAATCTTATTTTAAGTGTGCGTTGTAGAAGTTCACTGTTCACTGTGTGGGCTCACCCATAAGGGCCAATGGAAGGCTGCATGGATTGAAGTACATTCTTAGTTTCATATTATTTTCCATGAACAAGGTTGATCTGTACTCTAGTACTGGGCACTGCAAGTTTGATAGAAATGACATCCATGACATCCTGGACAAATTCAAAGCCACGTCATGTCATACTTAGTCAACTTCACTCAAATGATTGTGAATTTGAAAAAGTGCAGCTGTTTGTTTTCAGTTAACAAAATTGCTCTAGCTGCCTTTTGTTACGAACAGACAGGCAGGGGCCACCGATATGGAGACAGATGGTTTTACTGGATAACAGCCAGGTAGAACAGGTATGCTGGTATGGAGATGGGGAAGTCCGTAAGAGGGAAGACCTGCTGGAGAGGGAGATCGCTGGAGACAGGGGATAAGTATTATGCTGCGTAGCATGGGGAGTCCTAGTTACGAACGAGGTCGGACTCAGACTGAGGTGAGTGCAGGGCTTTTATGCAGGCTGTGATTGGGAGCTAATGGGGAGCAGGAGTGTGATTGGGAGCAGGTGTTGATGATTAATGGATGGTGAAGCCTGGCGTATCCGTGACACCTCTCACCAAGCTGCCATAAAACAATCAGTCAATCCTCAATAAATCTCTTTAACAGATGAAAACTGCAAAATCAATCAATCAAATATAGCGGCAATTCCAGTGTTCAAGCCAACATAGACTGTTGGAAGTTTAAAGCTTTTGATCTGGACCTGGTCCAATGTGGCCTAGATGTGACAAAAGCAGTGAAATCTCCCTTTTTTGCATTTTCACAAATAGAATAAAGAAAACCAACAATTTCTAATTCAGTTTGATTTGTGTTTTGACATGCACATTTTTTGCCCTTGTAGCACCCCCTAGTGGTCTATTTGAAGGAAACTCTCAGGGCATGTTTCAGATTCGTATGTGGACATATAAGTAAGTTTGGTGATGATTGGCCCAATGGTTGTTGACTTTGGTCTATTTATGTGCTGAGCCATGCCCCTTTTGAAGTTCATTGTTCATTATCTTGAAAAGTAAATAAGATATCAACAAGTGTTACTCAACTTTTGATGAGTTTTGACCAATGATGATCCACCAAAAATTTGGTAGCAATCAGACCTACGGTTTAGGAGGAGATGTGCATTTTTGGGCCTTAATTACAGCGCCACCATGTGGCCGATTGAGCTCAAATTTCGGTGGAAGCACATGCACATCATTCCAGTTACTCGGCCAATTTTTGTGTTTCTATCTCATTCCAGCTCATGGTCATTTGAGCCACGGCATAAGACAAAAAATAATAATAAGACACAAACACAATAGGGTTTCAGTCCCTTCGGGGCTTGAATCCCTAATAATAGAACAAACCAGATGTGTAAGAAACCTCCCAGCCGAACACACACACACAAAAAACTGAACTACAGTCAAAGTTTTGAGTAAACACAGCTAAATTTGACATTTAGGAACACTTTGTAGCCTACACATTGATTATTTAGTAAAGTGTGCTTATATATTTACTGAATAACTCACTAACTGATTGACTGATTGTATAGATAGGCTTGTCAGGAGAGTTACAACTACGGATTTTAGAAAATTAATACAATTTAGGAAAAATATACAGACAAAGCCAAACGAGCAACCCAACAGATGATGGTCTTCAGAATGAATCAGCTTCATAATGGAGTGTGGACCTGAGGGATCCTAAAACAGCAGGGGGCTGTACAGTAGATTAAAACCCAGAAAAACTACAGGTGCATACACACATTTTGACACCTATAAATCACTCTGCATCTAAAGGCATATTCACAACAGCCTGCAGCGATTAGCCTACTTGGCTTTGATGGTGAAAACAGACTCTGTCCCGCAACCGGTTTATACATTGGCTACGTTTTTGAAAAGTAAGTGAAAAGATGTGTTTTGATAGTAATTAAAAGTCCACTTAACGTTACTTACTGACGGCGGTTAAAGCAATGACTGATGACAAGGGGGTTAAAGAGGTCATAGACAGCCAAGCGCACCCAGCAAGTGATAACTTATCAAGCCATCAGAGCAAACACCGCCCCCCAGTTTAGACAGAAGATGATCTCATCCGTGTGTTTAAAAAAAAGGAAAGCGCGCCATCGGTCACTGTCTCAGTATAAAAGTCAGTGCTCTGATGATTCTCTTCCTTCTTTCCAGACACGCAGAGCCAACAGATCAAGGTAAGAAAGACAGCTGATGTTGTGGTTGGTATACTGCACACAACTAGTATTAGTTTTCATATTTAAGTATGTATACAATTGCAAATCATTAACCTGTAATATGACCTTGCCTTTAAACAAACTCAACACATTTTAAATCATTTTTGTTTCTTTTTTTTTTTGATTATCTGAAATGTGCAAAAAATATATGAATGGCTAGTGTGTGAGATGTAAAGTCAGCCAATTGATTTTACATTTCTGAGCTCTGCATTGTCAGAATGGGACTGGTTTCGACATATGCACTAAAACAAATACAACATAATAGTAAAGTTCAAAAGTTAAGGGCAGATACAAAAGAAAGAGCAACAAGAGAATTCAAATAACCCACAAAATAAACACATTTGCATTGCATTTGCACAGTTTCAATAGAGAGAAGGAAACTTTTGCTGGAAAGATGTAAGTGCAAAACTGTAAAACAATTTATAAACCTAGACATCCAAAAAGTAAGACAAAGCACACTTGAAAAAGTAGGTTTCAACAGATACTTAAATTAGTTCACAGATTTGGCTGAGCAAAGGGTCGTTCCAAAGTTTCAGTGCTCTCACAGAAAAATCACCTTTGGTCTTGATTCGGGTTCTAGGAACTGACAAAGTTTTATGACAGAAGCTGTGATTAAGGGTCACTGAGTATACATAAGAGTTCAGTCATATATGTTGCAACCAACCATGCAGTGCATAACCTGCAACATCGTAAAACCAGTTCTTAAATTTGATGCAAGCCAGTGCAAGGATGCTGCAATGGGGGATATTTCATCTGCAGTACCTTACTTGTTCCATTTTAAAATATTTTAAATCAATTGGAGAGGAGAACAAGGTTTATAACTGATTCTCCTCCAAAAACATCTCTCTTTAGAAGACCTTTGAATGCTTGAAAGGTGACCACAGTGGTTGCCTGCATCCATAGATTTTAGAGATGACAGAAAAATACAAGCACTTTCATTAAAAACTTCTCAAACTCTTCCTGCAGAATAATCTTCTTCTTCACTGTCTAGCAGTAAGCGCAATATGTTCCTAACAATCACACACAGATCGAAATACAGTACATCTAAATAGGCTGCTACCTTTTTAGATTACATGACCAGTGTATGCAGGTGTAGCTAGAAGTAAAAAAAATCAGTTTTTTGTCTTCTATGAGGCAAAAGGTTTTACTATACAGTATGTGTCAATATTGTGACATCAACATACTTGTATGAACTGATAAAGAAAACCTTGAATTATCAGTGCGATATTTTTCCTTCTGTACCAGAGTGTACTTTATGCTGTCTTGTGTAAACCCTAATTATCACTTTCTCACTGCTTTCTTCTTTCCTGTTGCAGCTCCGTCATGGTGCACAGAGTAGCAGTGATCGGGGCAGGGCCCTGTGGTCTGACCAGCATGAAGGCTTGTCTGGATGAGGGCATGGTGCCAACCTGCTTTGAAAGCAGCGATGACATGGGCGGACTGTGGAAGTTCAAGGCAAGACTTTGCTGTGGAAAAACTGTTGACAAGATGTTTTTTTCCCTACCTTTTTTAGGCCTAGGCATAGGATTAAGATGAAAGTCTTAGCATCATTTCTTAACATCTGTCATTTCAAACCTCTTCTCTGCAGGAAGTGTCAGAGCCAAACAGGGCCAGTATCTACCGATCCCTAACCATCAACATCTGGAAGGAGATGATGTGCTACAGTGACTTCCCCATCCCTGCTGATTACCCCAACTACATGCATCACTCTAAAATCCTGACATACTTCAGGATGTATGCAGAACACTTCAAACTGCTGCAATACATTCGCTTCCAGGTAACAAAATCCCCATGAGCAGAAAGGAGTACGTGGTTCATTAAACATTTTCACCATTATTTATTTCTATAGACGAACCTGTCATTCATCATTTATATATTTTAGACCTCGGTGAAGAGTGTCAGACAGAGGCCAGACTTTTCTCGTACTGGTCAGTGGGAAGTGGTGACTGAGAGAAGAGATGGACAGGAGGAGAGGCATGTCTTTGATGCAATAATCTGCTGCTCTGGTCACTTCAATTACCCCAACCTGCCACTCAAAGACTTCCCCGGTAAAGATGCTTTTTGATGTACACACACGCTACTTTGACAAGAGTGTCCGGCAACGTTCTGGCAAGACTTGCATTTAGAATGAGGCAGATTTTTTTGTCTTTTTGCACTGAAAAAATTATAGCTTTACAAGATATTGTTTTTGGCACAAGACTCCAATATCTGTTCCAACACACAACAAGATGACACAAGGTAGAGCAGGACAATATATGAAAATATCGTTCTGCTGTGTTCCAGGATTTGAGACATTTGAAGGAAAACACTTCCACAGCTGGGACTACAAGGGGCCTGAAGACATGTACGGGAAGAGAGTGGTGGTCATCGGCATCGGTAACTCAGGAGGTGACATCGCTGTGGAGGGCAGCAGAGTTGCAGAGCAGGTTGGGGAGTCTTTTCTGATTGCTGTGTTCCTCCTTGTTAGTGGGGACATCTCATTTGTCTTACTTGTCTCCTTGTTTTCCTCACTTGCATCTTTTGCTCATGTCTTAGTCCCTCTAACTAAAGATACAAGAGAGTTGCAGTTTCAAAGTAGCTCACTACCGTATATAGGATCAGCTGCAGCATGCAACTACAAACAGATTTCCAATGAAAAGTTGAGATGTATTGACTCAAGATCAAACAACATTCATGTTTTCTTACCTGTTTCTTTCTCTCTCGCTCTGCAGGTGTACCTGAGCACTCGTAGCGGTGCCTGGGTCATTCGTCAGGTTTCTGACAACGGCCTGCCAGTGGACAGGTTCAACACACGCTTTGTTCACATCCTGTTCAAACTGCTGCCAATGCGTTTTCTCAACTGGCTTGGTGAGAAAAAACTTAACTCCATGTATGATCACACCATGTATGGCCTCAAACCCAAACACAGGTAGGATTCATCTGTTTCTCTCAGTACCAACATCCTGGTTTGTTCTAACGCAGTCTCTCACATAAAGTTTGATTGTCTCCTGGTGTTAATGTCAATCACATTTCAGCATTACACTTTGTGTTCTATAATGCGAGCGAAGAATGTATGACTAGACTGCAGTAGCACACTCCCTGACCATTCTTCTCTCATTATAACCAACCTTTCTGTGTGGAGTTTGCATGTTCTCCTTGTGTTTCTGCATGGGTTTACACAGTCCAAAGACATGCAGGGTAGGTAAATTGGAGACTGTCTGTCTACATTTGTCAGCCTTGAAATGAACTGGTAACCTGTCCGTGCTGTCCAATGTGTGCTGGGATAAGCTCTAGTCCTCCTTGATCCTGCACCCTGAATAAGTGGGTAATGATAATGGATAGATGAAGAAAAGATACCTAACATAGCTTTGTTTTTAGTTGTCATTCTATCTTCTGATTATCTGGCAAACTGACTTTAGGCTACATTGTGAACATGTGAACAATGTGGGTTTTTTAGTCCACCACTTTGGTCCCCAGAGGACGAATCCTAATGACTTTGGTGATCCCCTGACTTTCCTTCTAGTCCCACCATGGGGTTAACATTTGTGGTTTTTGCGTGAAGAGTCTTAACAACTATTGGAATGATTGCCATGAAATTTGGTACAAACATTCATGTCCCCCTCAGTATGAATTATAATAACTTTGTTGATCCTCTTTTCTTTTAGCCTAATAATCAGGTCAGAATTTTAATCTGTCCAATACTTTGATTTATGACTAAATACCCACAAAACATGACATTCCCACCAGCCTCAGCTGTATATACTAAACTAATATAGTGAACACACTAAACGTTATATCTGCTTACCGTCATCATATTAGCATTGTCAAAAAGACCATGTTAACATGCTGATTTAGCTTGCAGCCCTACTGTACCTAAATACAGCCTCACAGAGCCGCTAGTGTGGCTATAGATTCTTAGTCAAATTTGGTGTCATATGATGGTGATATAGTTCTGGAAATTCTGAAACACATTAATCCCTTGTTCATCTTAAATTGCAGAACAAGCAGTAGCTTACAAAAAAATGCTGCAGGCAGAAAGGTCAGTGCAGCTCAGGGTCATTTGGTAAAACATCAACACCAACATAAGTGCAGGATTGTCACAACAATAAAAAAACACATCACATACACAAAAGGAAGGAGGCATGTAAAAGCCTTTTTTCCACAATTATGTGAACACCACTTAAATCACTATTAATTTGTCACTAGTTATCAGAATATCTTTCTATATATTATATTATATTATATTATAGTACCAGTTTGTCTCTATCTCTGTCTCTCCCCTGCCCTCTGTTGCCACTGCCTCAACAGGCTCTTCAGTCAGATCCCAGTGATCAATGATGACCTGCCTTTCAAGATTCTGTCTGGGTCGGTCATTGTCAAACCAAACATCAAGGAGATCCGTGGATCTACAGTGGTGTTTGATGATGGCAGCATTGCTGAAAATGTTAGAGAATTTTGCCTAAATTAACTCATATGCATTAAATATTTAAGTTCTTGTTGACATCAACCACAATGGTTCTTATGTCTTCCTTGTTACAGGTGGATACAATTGTGTTCGCCACAGGATACAACTATGATTTTCCTTACTTGCCGAGTGAAGCTATGTACAAGTCTGGGCATCGTGTGGGTCTGTACAAACACGTTTTTCCTCCCAACTTGGAGCATCCCACTCTGGCTATTGTGGGTTTTATCCATTCTGATGGTGCCATTATGCCTCAGGCTGAAATGCAGGCCCGCTGGGTCACACGTGTCTTCAAAGGTGAGAAAATAATCACTGTGGTCCCCTAGAGATACCTCTCAAACTGCACATCAAACACTCACACACAGTCAAGTTGAGTTATTATCATTATTTTAATGGCATTTCATGAAAAATAAACACAGTTTATGACCTCAGGCCATTCGCCTAGATACTTTCTACACGTGTATTTACCTCAGCTTTCTGTCTTTTGTTCTTCAGGATATAAAAAGCTGCCGTCAAACAAGGCCATGATAAAGGCTGTTGAAAAAGACACCAAGGAGATTGACAAAAAGTAAAGCTCTCAATATTTCTTTGCCTCATTACTATTGCATCTGACATTACTGATATTATCTTTTAAATTTAAAAAAATTATACTTTCTGAGTGCAGTCCAAGCTCTCTAAATTTAAAGGAATAGTTTGACATTATGGGAAATACGTTTGTTGTTTTCTTGATGAGAGTTATAAGAGAAGATTGACACCACGTTTGATAATGTATGGTAAATATGAAGCTACCACTGCGCCCATCCAAGAAAAATCCAGCACATAACCTCCCGAAAAAAAGACAACATGCCGTTTTTACAGTTACAGTACATTTTATGTACGGATTTAATAACACACTGAGCACTGAGTATTACTAAGTTTGTTTTGTGTGTAGCATGAAGGGACTACTGCTTGCATTTCGTTGTACAACCCTGTGTTGTATAATAATAAATAAATGAACCTTGTAAAGCCTTGTAACCGTGTATACTATGTCAGTCAACAGCTTCACTATTCTTAGTATATTCTTTTGAGTCACTCCATTCATATTAATTGGAAATCATTAATTTCTGATATATCCTTCCTGCAGCTATGTTGTGTCAAAGTTGACACCCCTGCAGGTGGACTTTGTTGCCTACATGGACGACTTAGCTGGGGATATTGGAGTCCGGCCAAGTCTCTTCTGGCTCTTCTTCACAGACTATCCATTGTTTAAGAGGATTCTGTGGGGACCTGTCACAGCCTACCAGTACCGCTTGATGGGACCAGGGAAATGGGAGGGAGCCCGCAGGGCAATCTTCACCCAGTTTGACCGCATGTACCAGCCCCTAAAAACCAGACAGGTCTGAAATAAACACTGCTTCTTCAACATTGTGTTACCCTGTCAATAATCCATGCTAAATGTACAGTACACCTGTCAGGTATCAAGTACGACTGAACGTTTGTCTATCAGAATCTTTAAGAACATGTCAAACATAATCTTTTCCTTTGTCTCTTCCAGCTGGATGCACAACAGGTTTCGATTATTGGTCGTCTGATTAAGCTGAGCTTAACCGTCATGGCTGGAGGAGCTGCCATCTACTACGTCCATGTTCGCAACCCAACCACCATCCTCACCCTGCTGTCCAAGCTCCGTCCACAAACAGTCTAAACATGCTGCACAAGCTGAACCAGGTGTCCAATGTCTCATCTGTCCATATTTACTGTTTCTAGATAATTTGGGAAATATCACGTCATGAGGCAGGAGCTATCAACAGAGATCTGTCACTTTATTTTTCTTTGAGTCAAAACAAGTTGTTGTGATTATGGAGAAGATTATGATATAACACTTTTCAGTGACACCTTAACAATCATCTTCATAATTATATGTCACTGCTCAAGAAGTGATGCCATATTTGCTACTGTTGTGTAGCACTCCTTATCCACCTTGTGATGACCCATTTTACAATAACATACTGCACTGGTAACACTTCCTCCAGCTTGACTTGTTTTTAGTGAAGCATCATGAAATACCTGCTCATACAGAATTGTTTATGTTGTATACTGTCTGATCACGTTACAGCACTGTAACCAGATTTACAGTAATGTACTGGGAACATTGTCGCCATTAAGATATTGTGATGAACCTTTCCTTACCTATGTTTTTTCTCTGTCTGAAGTGATACGGTACTGAAGGTTATATTAAAAACAATACAATACTCACACAATATGTGCATCAAAAGAGTTATTGAGCATTATATTCAATTTCCCTTTCCATATTGGCTCAGCAGCAATCCTTTCTTAATGTGACTCCAAGGTATGAAATGGGGGACAAAATTCCCAATCCTTGTTTTGTGCAAAAATGCAGTAATGTTCAGCTGGAGCTTCAAAAGTCTGAGATTCAAATTAAGTAAGTATTTTGCAATTTTCTATGACATTTTCCACTTTGTTACTATCTTTATGCAGAGTTTATGGTCACTACCCCTTCACTGCAGCTCAGCAAGAACACTGTCAAATGAAACACAAAGAGAGAATTTCATACTAAAAAGACTAAGCATAACTGTATAAATAACTAGGTCCATGTATAAAGTGAAATTCATTAAGTGCTTTTTTCTGCTGTGTGGTAATGGTTAATAGAGGTTAATGCTAAGTTTTCTTTGCCCAAGTTGGACTATGCAGACATATCGGGCTGGTCGTTGCTTTCTACAAGGAGGAACAGCTAAATGTTTTTTTTTTTCATTTTTCATCTACACACTTGAAATAGGACAAAGGAAACAAAGGGACTGGACCAGTCTCCGTAACTTTCAATTTAAGCCACCTGAGAGCCTTTTGAAATGTGATGCTGTTGGAGACACATAAGCTGCAGTCTGATTTATGTCTGTTTCAAGTAAGTTGGTGAGGAGTGGCAAGATGGAGCAAACTTTCTTGAGAATTTAATTTTATACCAAGATTTAACTCTTTTCCAAACGTTTGATGGTTAACAAGTTTGACGACTGTTTTGTTTATTATGTCTCTAAGTCAACACAGAAAAACACAAGATTTGTTGCGAGCAGTTTCATTTAGGAACTATTTTCTTTCTACCAATAGTTCCTACATGAAACTGCTCTCAACAAGGTCTGTGGATTATCTTGAGTAACCGGGTCATGATTTCTGGAAAAAGACGTTGCTGTTGAGTTTTTCAAATGTATTTTTTTGGCGCTTTGAGCACCACAAGCTGAGTGCCATCCAGTTCCATTATATTCGAAACTCAGTAACTCAGACATATGTATTTTTCTTTTTTGGGTATATGCATATCAAGGGTTAACTTATGATCTTCTTTCTCTGTCACCTCCCTTCGGAGTCTCTTGTTATGCACAATACAGCGTTCCATTTAGTGGCATTTCCACTCCACCAAACAGGGTTAAAGTCTCTCCCCCGCAGTAGTGTTTAACTGATTAGGTGATAAACAACAGCTCAGTTCATGTGAGTTTAGAGGCTGTTTAACATCCAGTCGCAGCTGCACGGGATTTGCAGTCAGCTTTCTGGAGAAGGTAAGAGAAGTCTTTCAGACCTCAAGAGTATTGTTATTCAACATCACAATAAAGAGACCTATTTTTGTGCCAGCGGCTCTCTGCTGATTATTCTCCTGACAAAAATGGGTCGCTTAACATGCAGGGATGCATATTCTGTACCTGTAAGCTGATTTACTCACTCAATCTTTCAGCAATATTTCTGGGTTTTAAACTAGTTAATGATATGAGATACTTGACATTACAGTGCTTAAATGTTAGCTGTTCTTTAGAAGTTACAAAGCTCAAACTTAGCTTTGCTGAAAAGAGCCTTTGCTAGAGTGTAGAAAACAAGCGAAATCCTTCACTCATCTACTCATTTAAGTTGTCTGTCTAGTCTATTAAAATAGTCTTAAGACTTAAAAGCTGCTGCATGCTGTGGTATTATTCTAAACATACATCAGTGTTAAAATAAATTGCTCCAAGGAAGAAGCCTATTTAATGAAGAGGGGTGGATTATCAACAGAAAGTAGTTATACTTGATTGCAGGCCTACAAAATCTAATTAAAGTGTGGAAGTATGGAGGCACAGCTGGAAGGATTGCCATAGATTATGTTTATAGTATTGATATAATATTTACAGATCTTATTGTAATTGTTGACTTTGCATTTGTAATGTCAAGACTATTTGCTGAATTTGCCTTATTTGACAACAGAAATAATGCTGGTTTCAGGAAAAGGCTGAAACCAATAACATTTACAAAAGTAATATCTGTGTCATGGCCAGGTGGATTTCTAAAACACTTCACTAGTTCCTTTAGCCATGCTAGCAGCATGGATCTATGGATGGCTATAGCAATCGGTTGGTCCACCACTTTGGTTCAGACTCATATATCTCAAAAATAACTGGATGGGTCGCCATGAAAATAGCTTGACAACATTGGTTGGATTGCCGCAAAACGTTGTACAGACATTCATGGTTCCCTGAAGATATATTCTTGTGACTTTGGTGATGCCCTGAATTTTCATCTAGTGCCACCAGTGAGTGAAATATCTGGACAACTAATGGATAGATTGCTGTAAAATTTTCTATAGATATTCAAGGTCCCTAGAGCATAAATTGTAATGAATTTGGTGATGCTCTGATTTTTCATCTGGCACCTTAATCGGGTCAAAATTTAAATATGCCGAATTCTTTGGTTTATGACAACATACCTGCAAAACTAATGGCATTCACATCAGCCTCAGCTGTACTGCGTTAGCAAATATTAGCATGCTAACAGGCTAAAGTCATATGGTGAACCTGGTAAATATTACCTGCTAAACTTTATTGTGGTACCTAAGTACAGTCTCACAGAGCCGCTAGCATGGCTAGAGACTCTTAGTCTTCTGACATGACACATTTCTGATTCATTATGTCCCTCCTTACACAAGTGCTCAGCAATGGTTCAGCGTGTGGCAGTGGTTGGAGCAGGCAGTTCTGGTCTGGCCTGTATCAAGATCTGTGTTGATGAGGGTCTGGAACCTGTCTGCTTTGAAAGCAGTGATGACATTGGCGGCCTGTGGAGATTTAAGGTGAGTGGGGGCACCGTTTTAAAGAGCATCCCACAAATTAATTTTGTCGCCAGTTCAGGATTTGTTGTATGATGCCATATGGCCAAAGAGCTTTCCACCTCATCTAGAATCTTCTATATCTTTACGATATGTGAAAAAAGATTGTGTAGCTTGAATACAACAATGATCAACACTACTGATTAAACAGTAACATGTCCTTATCAGAGTGATGTTTTTTATCAGCTTTTATCATGTCTTGTTTTCCTTTGTGTCCTCAGGAGTCACCTGAGCCAGAGCGAACTAGCATCTATCGCTCCTTGGTGGTCAACACCTCCAAAGAGATGATGTGTTTTAGCGATTTTCCCATGCCTGCGGACTATCCAAACTATATGCACAACTCCCAGCTGCTGCAGTACTTCAGGCTCTATGCTGAGCACTTTGACCTGCTCAGATACATTATTTTCCAGGTTCTTCCCATTTCATCATGCCAGGAGCATCACTGTTTTTTCACAAGTTTCTACAACATTCCAACAGTCCAATTTATTGTGTGTGTGTGTGTGTGTGTGTGTGTGTGAATTCAGACCACGGTAAGGAGTGTTACACAAAGGCCAGATTTTGCTCTGTCCGGTCAGTGGGACATAGTGACCATTAACAGTGATGGAGAGGAAGAGAGGCACGTTTTTGATGCAGTTCTGGTGTGTTCCGGCCACTACACCAATCCAGTCATACCCCTGTCAGACTTTCCTGGTCGGTAAACAAATAGATATCAGTTTTCAAACATTTTACATAATTTGATGGAGTAAAGTGGGTTGACTTGATGTACTTTACATCTGCACATTCTTGCAAGAAACTCTTATTTTCCTTGAATCTGTTGCATAATCTGTGTCTTTCCAGGATATGAAACGTTTTCTGGCAGATGTTTTCACAGCTGGGAGTATAAAGATGCAGATGCCTACAGAGGAAAGAGGGTGGTGGTGGTTGGCTTTGGCAATTCTGGAGGAGATATTGCAGTGGAGATTAGTAGATCTGCAGAGAAGGTACGGTTTGGCAGAGAACCAGGGCACAGATGACAAAAATGTGTGCTTTGAACCAACCCATTAAAATACGTATGTGTCAATTTATTCTTGATGTATTTTATTTTTAATGTTTAATGAGTTTTAACTTTATTTTGTGAGCTTCTTACTATACTGCTATTGCATTAAACTCATTAAACAGGTGAAAAATGAGTGACATCAGCAGGGAAAAGGTTGCTGCCATTAAATATTACACAATATTTTTAATGTGTCCCATCATTTTTGTATGCTCGTAAGCAAGCTGCACTGACAGAATATGTCCCATTTATTCACAACCAGTCCTCTTACTCTCTCTGACAGACATTTCTCAGCACCCGCCAGGGGGCCTGGGTGATCGGCAGGATGTCCAGTAATGGTCTTCCCATTGACATGACAGCTATCACCAGGCTGAACAACCTCCTCACACTGCTTCTTCCCAAGACTCTGGTCAACTGGGCAGCAGAGAGAGCAGTGAACCAAAAATGTGACCACAGACTGTATGGCCTGAAGCCCATACACAGGTGACACATTTTGACCTGGATGACATATGCTCTTGTCATGATCCCAGGCCACCGGGATCTATTGTGTACTTCAGTGTTTGTTTAATTTATTCTACTATATGATTAATCTTTAAAGCTCCTATTCATATTTTTTGACCACATAGATTACAGTGGAGTAATATGTAAACATGTAAATATGTAAATTGTTAGTTGGGCGGCATAGTGACTCAGTGATCAACTCTGTCAACTTCACTTCACTACAGTAGGTGCTCTCTATGTGAAGTGTGCACTTTGTCTCCCATGTTTCTATTGGATTTTCTACTCCACAAGACATGTAGGTTACTGCTGCCATTGATGCTACACTGCGCCTGTACATTTTTGCTAATTAGTCAGGGTGGGTCAAATGTGAGGGACAACTTTCCACACAGGAATTAATAAAATATTTCTAAACTTAATGATTCTTAACTAAACTTTTAACCAAGACTAAGAGTCTGCAGCCATGCTAGTATTGCTATCCCTGCCATCCCTTGAGCCACCGCTAGCATGGCTAAAAACATTGCTGATGTAAACAAGCTGCTTCCAGTACTATATAGTATAAGTTAGATTTGGCTTTCCTGTGTTAGTCCGTTGTTAAAAGAACTGTCAATGAACTTAGGGATAAAGTAGGCTTTGGTCCTGTGTTTAACCTTGTTGGTGGTACTAATATAGCTGAGCAAAAACAACATTTCATCAGTAGCCTATTAATCATGTTGGTGAGGGCTATAGATTCTGCTGGGCATTAGTTTCTGTGCAGTTTTAATCAAATATTTACATTAGTACAAGCATCATCTATGCAGACAATTAGCTAATACAATAGTCGTAGAAAAGGTTTCAGTCGTAGTCATCTGGACACTGTTTTCAGAATCAAGACGTTTGGCTCCCATCCGGAAGTCAATTGAGAATGACTTCCAGATGGGAGCCGAAACGTCTTGATTCTGAAAACAGTGTCCAGATGACTACGACTGAAACCTTTTCTACGATAGAACACTCCTGGACGAATGAGGGACTACACCGTCCTAATACAATAGTGTAATTTTGAATGTGACATAATCTTTGCAACAAGATAGGTTTGGTTGACTCCTGTAATTTCCTTTCTTTCCTAGACTTTTGGACAAAAGGACTTTGATCAACGACGACCTTCCTGGTCGAATCCTTCAGGGAGCACTAGTAATGAAACCCAATCTGAAAGGCTTCAAGGACTCTGGAGTTGTATTTGAAGATGGCACTGTGGCGGAGGACATTGATGCTGTGGTCTTCTGTACAGGTTATAATGGAAACTTCCCCTTCCTGCCTTCAGCTCTATCTATGGGACCTCACGGAGAGTTGACATTGTACAAGTAAGTGTGTGATGGTAAGAGTTTTGTATAGCTAGGGCTGATAACTTTTATTATGTAAAGAAGGTAGATTGAAACTCCACATCACACAATTAGAAACTCAGGCCCTGATTTACTAAGGTTGTAAACGTCATATAGCACAAGATAAATACCAAACTCACGTCAGTACGGTAAATATTGCTGTCTGTGTTTTCATCTAAGAACTTTGACGCTTTCACAGTGTGTTTTCAGTTCATGAAAGTTAATAATAACATTTTGGTCACCTAAAATGTCTTGTTCAGCGTTTGGTTGTACTAAAAGATTCTAGAAGTCTGTTGTTCATTTTTTCCGGTTAGTACATTTTGTTTTAAGCCTGTTTTTCGCTAGCCAAAATTAGCATCCCAATTAATATAACAGTTAACGTGAATTACGGATGCAAAACAAAAAAACAAGATAGCGACGGCCAAAATGCCAATCCCGAGGTTTCAAAACGGTAGCCCACAAACCAATGGGTGACATCAGGGTGACTATGTCCACTTTTCTTCCCATAATGTCTTATAACTTTTCCTTTAATAGTTTTGTTGACATGCCTTTTAAAAAATAATTGTATAAATAAATAAATGTATAAATTCAGTATTTTATTCATAGCTTGAATACAAAATTACATTAAATTGTGGACATTTTAAAATTAAAACATTTAAAACATTATATACAGTTTTTAGTAAAAAGAAAATGTTATGTATGATAACCAATCATATTAGCTTATAATGAAATGTCTGGCACAGAAAGGCTGATAACCTATAAAAAAGAATGGGGCTTGTATGTATTTTTTCTCTTCTAGATCTTAATTATGTTATGAATATAATTTATTATTTAATATAATATCATTTTAAAGGATCACCTTACAGTTTTTTCAAATTTCAGGAGACTGTTTCCTCCTTCTCTATTACAACCCACACTGGCCATCATGGGTCTTTTCCAGGCAAAAGGACCAATCATGCCCATTGTGGAAATGCAGACGCGGTGGGCTGTTAAGGTCTTTTCTGGTAAACAAATTGCAAGCTTTACATGTACACACACAGGCACAGGATTGAGAAGCAAAATGTGTCAGTTGGTGTGTTTTATCTTTAAGGTTTTAGCCGTCTTCCATCTAAGGAGAAAATGCTGCAAGTCATTGAGTCTGAGAGGAAGAAAAACATGAAAAGGTAGACATCATCTTCACGCTTATATCCCTTAGATGGTACAGGCAGATCATTCATGTTCTTTCTGTAGAAAGCAGAATTTTGGTTAAAATATTCCTTGTTAATAATGACACTTGAATGAATCCACTCCTCAATTTTGTTTTCTCAGCTATCGCTGCCCACGACAGGCTGCTCTCCAGGTAGATTACATCCCTTACCTGGATTTCATGGCTGAGGAGGTCAGTTCAGTTCAGCTATATATAAAATGATTGTGTTACCATTTGTACATTATGTATAAGACACAAGCACCATGATAGACTTCCAATCATAGGTAGGTGTTCGACCAAACTTCCTGAGACTACTCCTGAGAGACCCTGTGCTCTGGGTGAAGGTCTTCTTTGGTCCCTGCACTCCATATCAGTATCGTCTCACTGGGCCAGGACAGTGGGCCGGAGCCCGTCAGGCTATCCTCACTCAGTGGGAGCGGGTGGCTCAGCCTTTCAGAACCAGAGCAGTACCAGAACCAGAGAGCAGGCCGTCTGTCCTGTTTTCTCCCTGGCTTCTCATATATGGAGGAACTGTGATAATTGCTGTGCTTCTGTCTAAAAATGAAATTGTTCCAGTCCTGCAGGGTGCAGCTCAGATTCTGGGCAGGTGCAAGATTTTAATTAGGGACTACTTGGTCACTGGTTAACCACAATGACATGAAGAAATCTAGGTCCAGTTTGTACCATAGGATTTAAAATCATATATGTTGCAATATGATAGATATATCGATCCATTAATATTGCAAAAGATGAAAGAGACCTGAGAATTTCAGGAGTCATGTACTATAATTTAATCTTAATTTTTTTATTTATTTTATTTTATGTTTGTGTTTATTTTAGCATGCAGAGAAAAAGACACCCTCACATTTTGATGTGGTGTACAAATGTTGTATATGTAATAATATGGTGTTATAAATTTGTGAAAGTAGCTTGCACACAGGTGTGTCAGTTTCAAAAGTCTGTGTAACCTGCTCACTACCATATAGCATGTAGCAAATCCAAAACTGAGGCTTACTGATGCAGGAAAAACATCACAGTATGTGTCCAAGAACTAAAAAGTCCAATAAAACATGATGAGGTGAAAAAAAAACATGGTTTTACATGATGCACACAGTGGTAAACTTGGGTCAAGAAAAACGTTATGAACAGTCACATGGTTCAGAAAAAATGAGAGAGGGTAACACTTTATTTGAAGGTAGGTTCATAAGACTGACATGACACCGTCATAACCATGACATGACACCTGTCATTAACATGAAGGAGTCTTTATGAAGATTTATGACTGTTGTCATTAAGTGTCATTAAGTGTTATTGTCACTTTTAAATACAAACTTGTGATTGTTTGAGATGTCGATGTCATGACAACTTGACATTTACCAAGAACACATAACATAACCTCATAAACATGCCATAGCATGATTATCAAACTTAAAGAAACTAACATAACTAACATTACATGTAAACTAACATTACATTATAGTGTCATATGTGCTTGGTTTTGACAATGACTGTCATGAGGCCATTATAATTGTGTCATGAATAATTCCCTTGACATCAAGTAAAGTGGAACCATTTGGCAATCTCAGTAATTTTATATCACGAGAGAGTTCTTATACAGTATGGAATCTAAGTTAAAGGAAATAAAACTTGTTTGTGCACAACTTTCTTTCTGTCCCCCGAACTTGTGGAATATTACTGAAGCGTAATGCATTCATTTGAGAGAAAAAATCCTGCACTGTTTTTCTGAATTAATGAGATACCTCAAAACAAAAAAGAGAGAGAGAGAAAAACGGATGTTTCTACTCACCTCCCCCTGCTGATTCTGAGTGATGATTGTGAATGTTCTGATGAATAAATGTAAATAAATAATGCTTTGTTTGTGACAGCTAGCATCTAGGTGTTGTCCAATTTAGATGTTTGACCTGAGGATGGTGCCAGAGGAAAGCTTAGCAGTATCCTAAGTATGAAATGGTCCAACATGTAACTTCTGAGTACATTTCAACGCAACCTGTTCTTTAGTTGTTGATATATTGATTTGGACTGATAGTGGTACTAAAGGAAAGCTCGGGGAGTCTACAAAAACATCACGCTTTGGGGACACTTATTATTCAGAGAGCCCAGGTTTAAATGCCAAAAAACAAATAAATAGTGAACCACCTTTATCAAAGTCAGCAACTGATCTGGACGAGTCAGCAGTGAGAAGTTGCCCGTTAGGTCAGGTGCCTTATGTTTCAATGTTCTTGATTCATTTGTAATAATAAGGGAGTCTGAACCTCAAATGAGCAAGCTGTAAAGGTTTCCACTGAACAGACATGAGATGATCACAGTAAGTCATCATTTACAACAGGATTCATCTTAAAAATCCTGCAAACACATCAGTAGTAAGAGTAGGCTACTGTGTAAGTGAACCATGAATATAAGGAGTGACTCAGTAGCACAAAGAAATTAATACACAGTGGAAATTTGATTCAATGCCTAGTACAAGGTACAAGGTAATTTATCATTTTACAACAAAAGGTTGTACAACGACGTGTTTGTAGTCCCCTCATGCTACACACATAGAACACAACAGCTAATTCAATTCATATTAAAATAGGATAACATATAAAATAAATAAAACAACATATACAGTTATTTATATACATAGCCTACACTTATACACCCAGGAAATAATTCTGCAGTGCATTTTTTTGAATTTGCATCTGGTGGAATGTAAACAGCAGACAGAGATGCCAAACCGGGCCCCCCCTTTGGAAAACCGGAAACCCGGTTGGGAAAAAAACCCATTTTTGGGGCCCCAGGAAAAAAAAAAAAACCCCCCCCAAAAAAAAAAAAATTTTGGGGGAAAGGGGGCCCCAATTTAAAAGGGTTTTAAAGGTTTTAAAATTTTGGGGGGCCCAAAGGGGGTCCCTTTAAAATTTCCCAAAAAAAAATTTTCCCCAAAAAAAAAAAATTAAAAAAAAAAAAAAAAAAAAAAAATTTGGAAACCCCCAAAAAGGGGGAAAAAAGGGGGGGGGGGGGCCCCTTTTTTGGGGGGCCCCCAAAAAAAACCCCAAAAAAAAAAAAAAAGGGGGGAAAAGGTTCCCAAAAAAAAAAAAAAGGGTTAAAAAAAAAAAAAAAAAGGGGGAAAAAAAAAAACTTGGGGTTTTTTTAAAAAACTAAATCCCCCAAAAAAAGGGGAAAAACCCCTTTCCCCCAAAAAAAACCCCCCCAAAAAAGGGGGTTTTTTTTTCCCCCCTTTTTTTTTAAAAAAATTTTTAAAAATTTTTAAAAAAAAATTTAAAAAAAATTTTTTAAAATTTAAAAAAAGGTTTTTTTGGGTTTGGCCCTTTTAAAAAAAGGGGAAAAAGGGGTTTAATTTTTTCCTTTTTAACCCTTTTCCCCCCTTTGGGGAAAGGGGCCCCCTTTTTTGGTTTAACCAAAAATTTTTTTTGGGGGTTTCCCCTTCCCCTTTTCCCCCCCCTTTTTTAAACCCGGTTTTGGGGGGGTTTTTTTTTTTGGGAAAGGGGCCCCCTTTTCCCCCAAAAATTTAAAAACCTTTTAAAAAAAAAAAAAAAAATTTTTTTTTTTGGGGGGGGGTTTTGGCAGGCTTTTTTTTTGGGAAAAAAAGGGAAAAAAAAAAAAAAAAAAAAAAAAAAAAAAAGGGGGGGTTTTCCCCGGAAAAAAGGGGAAAAAATTTTTTAGGAATAAACAAAAAAGGTTTTTTTTTTTTTTTTTTAAAAAAAAAAACCCAAAAATTTTTTTTTTAAATTTTTTAAAAAAATTTAATTTAAAAATTTTTTGGGGAAAAAAAAAAAAAAAAAAAAAATTTTGAAATTAGGGAAAAACCAAAAAACCCCCCAAAAAAAATTTTTTTTAAAACAAGGAAAAAGAAAAAGGCCCCGGTTTTTAAAACCCCCAAAAAAAAAAAAAAAAGGGGTTTTTAAAGTTTTTTTGGAAAAAAAAACCCCCCTTTTAAAAATTGAAACCCAAAAAAAAAAAGGGATTTTAAAAACCTTAAAAAAAAAACTTTTTTTTTAAAAAAAAATTTTAACCCTTTTTTTTTTTTTAAAAAAGGTTTAACCTTTTTTCCCTTTAAAAAATTTTTAAAAAAGGCCCCCAAAAAAACCCCCCTTTTTTTAAAAAAAAATTTTTTTGGGTTTAAAATTTTTTAAAAAAAAATTTGGGAAAAAAAAGGAAAAAGGGGGTTTGGGGAAAAAATTTTCCGGGGAAAAAAACCAAAAAACCCCAAAAAAAATTTTTTAAAAAAAAAAAATTTTTTTAAAAAATTTTGGGGGTTTTTTTTTTTCCCCCAAAAAAGGGGGTTTTTCGGTTTCCCAAAAGGGTTTTCCCCCTTTTTAAAAACCCCCAAAAAAAAAAATTTAAATTTTAAAAAAGGGAAAAAAAATTTTATTAAAAAAAAAAAAAAAAAAATTTTTTTTTTTTTTTTTTTTTTGGGGAAAAAAAAAAAATTTTTTTTAAAAAAAACCCCGGGTTTAAAAAAAAAAAAAAAACCTTTAAAAAAAAAACCGGGGAAGCAAAGGGGAAAAAAAAAAGGGGGGAAAAAAAACCCTGAAAAAAGGGGAAAAAACCCAAAAAAAGGAAAAACCCTTTTAAAAACCGGATTTTTTTGGGGAAAAACAAAAAAAAGGGGAAAAAAAAAGGGGGCCAAAAAAAAAACCCAAAAAAAAAAAAATTTTTTTTTTTTCCCCCCCCCCCTTTCCCCCCCTTTAATTAAAAAAATTTTTAAAAAAAAAAAAAAAAAAAAAGGGAACAAAAGGGGAAAAAAAAAGGAAGGTTTAAATTTAAAAAAAAAAGGGAAAGGGAAAATTTTTTTTCAACAAAAAAGGGGGGCCCTCCCCCGGGTTTGGGCCCAAAACCCTTTAAAAAAATTTTTCCCCTTTTTTTTCTTTCGGGGGTCCCCCCCCCTTTTAAAAAGGCCCCCCCCCCCCGGAAAAAAAAAAACAAGAAACCCCCGGGAGGAAATTGCCCCTTTGGCCAATTTAAAACCCCCTTTAAAAACCCCGGTGCTTAAAATTTCCCCCCTTTTTTAAAAAAAAACCCCCGGTTTTGGGGGGGGCCCCCTTTTGGGGCCAAAAACCCCCGGGGCCCCAAGGGGCCCCTTGGAAAAGGGAAACCCCCCTTTTTTTTCCCAAAGGGAAAAATTTTTTAAAAAAAAATTTGGGGGCAACCAAAAAAAAAAATTTTTTAAAAAAACAAACCCCCCCAAAAAAAATTTTTTTGAACCCCAAAAAATTTTTTCCCAAAAAAAAAAAAAAAAAACCCTTTTTTTGAAAAAAACCCCCTGGGCCCCCCCCAAAAAAAAAAAAAAGGAAAACCCTGGTTTTTTAAAAAAAAAATTTTTTAAAAGGGAAAAAGGTTTCCCAAAAAAAAATTTTTAAAAAAAACCCCTTTTTTAAACCAAAAAAAAAGGGGGGAACCCCAAAAAAATTTTTTTTAAAAAAACCCCGCCTTAAAAAAAGGGGCCCCCGGGGGGGGTTTTTGGGGAAAAAAAAAAAAAAACCGGGAAAAACCCAAATTTTTTAAAAAAGGGGAACCCGGTTTTCCAAAAAAAGGGGGTTTTTTCCCCCCCCCCGGGGGTTTTTTAAAAAAAAAAAAAAAAAGGGGGGGGGAAAAAAAAAAAATTAAATTAACAAATTTAATTAAAAAAAAAAAAAAATTTTGGGGGGGGCCCCAAAAATTTTAAAACCCGGAAAAAAAAAAAACCCCCCCAAAAAACCCAAAAGGGGCCCCCGGGGGGAAAAAAAAAAAAAAAAAAAAGGGAAATTTTTTAAAAAGGAAAAAAAAAAAAAAGGGGAAAAAAGGAAAAAAAGGGGGAAAAAAATAAAAAAAAAACCCCCCAAAGGGGAAAAAAAAGGCCCCAAACCCGGGCCCAAACCCAAAGGGGTTGGGGGGGGGGCCCCCTTTCCCTTCCCAGAGGGAAAAAAACCCCCAAAAGGGCAAAGGGGGGAAAAAGGGGGGAAAAAAAAAAACCCGGGAAAAAAACCCGGGTTTTAAAACCCAAAAAACCCCCGGGGAAAAGGGGAAAAAGGGGGGGGGGGGGGGGCCCCCCCCCAAAAACCAAAGGGGGTTTAAAAACCCCCAAAAAAAACCCCCCCTTTTCCCCAAAGGGGGGAAAACCCAACCCCCCCCTTTTCCCCCCCGGGGCCCCCCTTTAAAACAAAAACCCCCCCCCCCCCCCCACCCAAAAAAACCCTTTTTTTCCCCCCCCCCCCCTTTACCCAAAAAAAATGGGAAAAAAAGGAAACCCTTTTTTTTCCCCCAAATTTTCCTTCCCGGGCCCCCTTTGGGACCCCCCCCGGGAAAACCCCCCCCCTTTTAAAAAACCCCCCTTTCCCAAAAAAAAAAAACCCCCCCCCAAAAAGGGGGCCCCCCCCAAAAAACCCGGGCCCCGGGGGCCTTTTCCCCCAAACCAACCCCCTTGGAAAACCCCCTTGGGCCCGGGGCCCGCCCCCCCAAAAAAAAACCCCCAACCAAAAACCCGGCCCAACCCAAAATTTTTTTTAAAACCCCCCCCGGGGGCCCCCCCCCCGGTTCCCCAAAAAAAAGCCCGGGAAAAAAAAAAGGGGGAAAAGGCCCCCTTTTTTCCCGGGGCCCCCTTGGAAAGGGGGGGGCTTAAAAACCCCCGGGGGAAAAAGGGGGGTTAAAAAAAAAAAATTTTAACCCGGTTAAAAATTTTAAAAAAAAGGGGGAAATTTTGGGTTTAAGAAAAAAACCCAAAAGGGGGGGAAAAAAAAAGGGGAAAAAAATTTTTTTTGGGTTTTTAAAAAAATTTTTAAAAGGGGTTTTAAAATTTTAAAAAAAAGGGGAAAAAAGGGGGGGGGCCCCCCCAAAAAAAAAATTTTTTTTAAAAAAAAAAAAAAGGGGGGGGGAAAAATTTTTAAAAAAAAAACCAAAATTGGAAAATTAAAACCCGGGGGAAAAAATTTTCCCTTTTAAAAATAAAAAAACCCCGGGGGGGGGGAAAAAAAAAAATTACCTTAAAAAAATTAAAAAAAGGGAAGGAAAAAAAAAATTTCCCCAAAAAATTTTTTAAAAAATTTAAAAAAACCCCCCAAACCCCCCCCTTTTTTAAACCCTTTAATCCCCCCCCCCCCCCCCAAATTCCCCTTTTTTATTTTTCTTGGGGTTTTTCCCCAAAAAAAGGTTTTAAAAAAAAAAACCCCCCTTTTTTTTCCTTTGGGGTTTAAAATTTAAGAAAAAGGGGGGGGGTTGGGAAACCCCTTCCTTTTTTTGGGCCCCCCCTTTTTTTTTTTTGGCCCCCCTTTTTTAAATTTTTCCCCCTTTGGGGGGAAAATTTTAAAAAAAAACCCCCAAAAAAAAACCCCAAAAAAAGGAACCCAAAAGCCCCCAAAAAAAAATTTTTTGAAATTTTTTTTTGGGGGGCCCAAAAAAATTTTTTTTCCTTTTTTCCCCATGGGGAAAAAAAAAAAGGGGCCCTTTTCCCCCCGGGGGGGAAAAAAAGGGGGGGGCCCAAAATTGGGGAAAAAAATTAAAAGGGTTTTTTTTTAAAAAAAATTTTTCCAACCCCAATTTTTCCCCTTTTTTTTTTAAAAACCAGAAAAAAAATTTTTTTTAAAAACCAAATTTCCCCAAAAAAATTTTTTTTAAAAATTTTGGGGGGAAAATTTTTTTTTAAAAAAAAAAAAATTTTTTTAATTTGGAAAAAAAAATTTTTTTTTTTGTTTTTTTTTGGGGGAAAAAACCCAAAAAAGGGGCCAAAAAAACCCCAAAAAAGGGAAAAAATTTTCCCCAAAAAAAAAAAAAACCCCCCCAAATGGGGGCCCCCTTTTAAAAATTTTTAAAAAAAAAAAATTTTTTACATTTTTTAATTTTTTTTCCCCCCCCAAAAAAGGGGTAAAATTTCCACCTTTCCCCCCTTTCCCCGAAAAAAAAGGGAAATTTTTAAAAAAAAAAAAAAAAGATTTAAGGGTTTGGGGGGTCCCCCCGGGGTTTTTAAACCGGGAAATTTTAAAGGAAAAAAAAGGAAAACCCATTTTAAACAAAAGGGAAAAAATTTTAAAAATTTTCCAAATTGGGAAAAACAGCCCAAAAAAAGGGGTTTTTTAAAAATTAAAAAAAAAAATTAAATTCCAAAAAAAGGGAAAATTCTGAAACCGGGAAAATTTGGTTTGAAAAAAAAGGGGAATTTTTTTTTTTTTCCCCCCCCAAAAAAACCCTTTTTTAGGGGGTTTTTTTCCCCCCTTTTGAAAAAATTTTAATTTTGGGGGGCCCCCTTTTTTTTTTTTGCCTTGGAAAAAACCCCTTTTTGGGTTTTTTTGGGGGGGAAAAAACCCCCCCAAAAAAACCCCCAAAAAAAAAAAAACCCAAAATTTAAAACCCAAAAAAAATTTTAAACAGGATTTGGGGTTTTTGGGGGGCCCCCCCTTTTTTTTTTTAAAATTTTAAAAAAATTTGAACCTTTAAAAGGGGAAAAGGTTTAAAAAAAATTTTTCCCCTTTTTAAAACCCCCCAAAAAAGGAAAGGGCCCCTTAAGGAAAAAAAAAAAAAAAAATTAAACAAACAGTGGAAATTTTGTTTTTCCCGGGAAAGGTTTTTTTAATCCTTTTAAAAAAATTTAAAAATTTTTTTTAAAAAAAAATTAAAATTTAAAAAAAAAAAAAAAAAAAACCAAAAAAAAAATTTTAAAAAAAAAAATTTTTAAAATTTTTTTTCTTTTAAAAAAAGGAAAAAAAAAAAAAAAAACCCCCCCAAAAAAAAAATTTCCCCCTTTTCCTTTTTTTCCCCCCCCCCCCTTTAAATTGGGTTTTTGGGGGGGTTTTAACTTTGGGGGTTTTTTGGGGGGGAAAAAAAAAAAAAAAAAACAAAAACCCCCCTTAATTAAAAATTTTTTTCCTTTTTTTTGGGTTTTAAAAAGGGGGAAGGGAAAAGAAAAAAAAAGGGTTTAAAGGGAAGGGGAAAAAAATTTCCAAGGGGGGGTTTTTTTGGGGGGTTTTTTAAAAACCCAAAAAAATTTTTTTTGGGGGGAAAAAATTTGGGCCTTTTTTCCAAAATTTTTAAAAAATTTTTTCCCTTAAAAAAAAGGGGGGTTTAAAAAAAAAAAAAAAAAAAAACCCCTTTTTCTTCAAAAAAATTTAAAAGGAAAAATTTTTTTTTCCCAAAAAAAACAAAAGGCTTTTTTTAAAACCAAAAACCCCCTCCCAAATCCTTTTTTTTTTTTGGGGGGGGGGAAAAAAAAAAGGTTTTTTGGGGGAAAAAATAAAATTTTTTTTTAAAAAAAGGGGGGGAAAAAAAAATTTAAAAAAAAAAAAAAATTTTTAAAAAAAATTTTTTGGGGGGGGGGCCAAAAAAAAACCCAAAAAAATCCCAAAAATTTTTTTGGGGGGGAAAATTTTAAAAACCCTTTTTTTTTGGGGGAAAAAAAAAAAAAAACCCAAAAAAAAAAAAAAATTTTTTAAAAAAAAAAAAAAAAAAGGGGTTTTTCCCGGTTTTTAAAAAAATTTTTTTTTTTAAAACCCAAAAAAAGTTTTTGGGCCCCCAAAAGGCCCAAAAACCCAACCCCTTTTTTTGGAAAAAAAAAAAAAAAAAAAAAAAAAAAATTTTTTTTTTTTTAAAGGGGGTTTAAAAAAAAAAAAAAAAAAAACCCGGGGAAAAGGCCAAAAAAAAACCCAAAAAATTAAACCCCAAAAAACCCGGGGGAAAGGGGAAACCCCTTTTTTAAAAAAAAAAAAAATTAAAAAAAAAAAAAAAAAAAAAAAATTAAAAGAATTTAAAACTTTTTTTTTGGGGGAAAAAACCCTTTTTCCCCAAAAAAAAAAAAAAAAAGGGGGGGAAAGGGGAAAAACCCAAAAAAGGGAAAAAAAAAAAGGGAAAAAAAAAAAAGGGGGGGGGAAAAAAAAACCCCCCAGAATTAAAAGGAAAAAAACTTAAACCCAAAAAAATTTTTCCCCGGGAAAAAAAAACCCGGGGCCCCCCCCCCCCCCGGGGGAAAATTTGGTTTGGAAAAAAAAGGCCCTTTAAAAAAGGGGGAAAACCCCGGGAAAAAAAAAAAAAGGGGGAAAAAAAAACCCCCGGAACCCAAAAACCCCAAAATTTCCCAAGGGGCCCAAAACCACCGGAAAAAAAAGGCCCAAGTTCCAAAACCCCGGGGGCCCAAAAACCCCCCAAAAACCCCCCAAAAAAGGGCCCCCCTGTTAAAAAGGGAAACCAACCCTGGTTTAAACCAAAAAAAAAAAAACCCGGCCCGGGAACCCAAAAAAATTTAACCCAGGGGCCCCCCCCCCCCGGGAACCCCCCCCCACCCCCAAAAAACCCCCCCCCCAAAAGACCCCCCAAAAACCCCCCCCCCGGGCCACCCGGGCCCAAAACCCGGCCCCCAAAAAGAAAGGGGCCCCCCCCCCAAAAAGGCCGGGGGGCCCCCCAAACCGGAAACCCAAACCCCCTTTGGGAAAAAAACCCCTGCTGTGAAAAAACCCCCCCGGAAAAAAACCCCCCCCTTTTGAACCCAAGGGGAAACCCTTCCCCCCAAAAGGCCCGGGAAAAAAAAACCCCCCCCGCCTTGGGAAAAAACCAACCCCCAAAAAAAAAAGGCCCGCCTGCCCAAAAACCCCCCCCCCCCAAAAAAAGGGAAAAAATTTGGGAAACCAAAAAAAAACCCCCAAAAAACCCCCCCCCAAAAACCACCCGGCCAAAAAACCCCAAAAGGGCCCTTGGCTGGGGCCCCCCCCCCCAAAAAAGGGGGGGCCCCCCTTTTGGAAAAAAATTTGGGAATTAAAAGGGGCCCCCCCAAAAAAAAGGGGTTAAAAAAGCGGGGGTTTTTCCCAAAAAAAGGGAAAAAAAAAAAGGGAAAAGGGGGCCCGGGAAAAAAAAAAGGGGAAAAAAAAAAAAAAGGGGAAAAAGGCAAAAAAAAAAGGGTTTTTTTAAAAAAAAATTTTAAAAAATTTTAAAAAAATTTTTAAAAACCCCTGAAAAGGCCCCCCAAAAAAAAATCCCCCCCCCCCCCCCCCCCTTTTTTTTTTTTTTTTTTTTAAAAAAAAAAAAAAGGGAAAAAATTTTGGGGAAAAAAACCCCCAAAAAAAAAAAAAAAATTTTTAAAAAAGGGGAAGGGGTTTTTAAAAAACAATTTTCGGGAAAGGGGGTTTTTTGGGGTTAAATTTAAAAAAATCCAAAACCCCCCAAAGGGGAAAAAAAAAAAAAATTTTATTAATTAAATTTTTTTAAAAAAATTAATTTAAAAAAAAAAAAACCCTTTTTTTAAAAAGGGTTTTTTAACCACAGCCTGCTGTGACACCAGAGAGACCACAGCCTGCAGTTACAACTGAACCACAGCCTGCTGTGACAACTGAGAGTGCACAGCCTACTGTGACACCAGAGGACCACAGCCTGCTGTGACACCAGGACAACAGCCTGCTGTGACGCCCAAAGAACCACAGCCTGCCGTGACACCAGAGAGACCACAGCCTGCTGTGACACCAGAGAGACCACAGCCTGCCGTGACACCCAAACCACAGCCTGCTGTGACAACCAAAGAACCACAGCCTGCTGTGACACCAGGACAACAGCCTGCTGTGACGCCCAAAGAACCACAGCCTGCCGTGACACCAGAGAGACCACAGCCTGCTGTGACCCCAAAGAGACAACAGCCTGCTGTGACAACCAAAGAACCACAGCCTGCCGTGACACCAGAGAGACCACACCCTGCTGTGACACCAGAGGGACCACGCCCTGCTGTGACACCAGAGGGACCACGCCCTGCTGTGACACCAGAGGGACCACAGCCTGCTGCTGATGTGAAAACCAGTGACGAGTTGGAGATCTACCTTGAGACGACCCAGCAGGGTCTAATTCAGATCCCTGAGCTTGAGCTACATTGGCTCATGGGCAAAAAAGAGGAGAAGATATCCACACTGGTGAGAGAAAAGGTGGCCTTGCTCAATGAGGTAGAGCAGTTGAAAGAACTGCTCGAAAATCAAACGGCCAAGGCAAACCACGAGTTGGTGGTCCTCTTGGATGAGCTTTCCAAAAAGGGGAATATGGAAAGGGATGCTGTCCTTAAAATTGAAAAGCTAGACGAAGCTCTCAAAACTGAAAAAGAGAAGCGGAAGGAGGCAGAGACATGCCTTGCCCAACAAATAGAGGAAACCTCCAAAGTGAAGGCTGCACTGGCCCAGGCAGACAAGGACCTGGAGAACAAGAGATGCCAGTGGGAGGAGGACAGGTCCCGTCTCCTTGCAGAGCAGATGGAGGCAACCTCCAGGATGAAGGCAGCATTGAGCCAGGCACAGGAGGACCTGGAAAATGAGAGACACCAGTGGCAGGACGAAAAGACCTGTCTCCTGGAGTCTATTAGAACAATCAAGAAGACCCTCGAGGAGAAGGAGAGAGAAAGAATAAAATCCAGGGGTAGCTTGATGGAGAGACTAATGCATCTAGAAAATCAGATGGAGGAGGTCCAGAAAAAACCAAAGAAAATATCTCTGAGGAAAAGATTCCTCCAGGTCTTTAAAAAAACTGGAAGGACTCCTACTCCCTCTGACCTCTGACCTCCTCTGCCACACCCGTTCAACCTGCACCCACAACCCCATCAATCCCCCTCCCCAAGACTCCCAACCCCCACCTACCCCCACCCAACTCTAACCCTTTTACTGTATTGTAGCTTTTTTTGTCTTGTCTTGTGTTCTTTCACTTATTAAATGTATGAAATGTATTTGAAAAAAGAAATGGTCTTCATAATTTTTTTATAACATTCTAAGTTTCACAATATCAGCATTGTCCGGCAGATGTTGAAGGACCTCAGCCTCCTCAGAAAATAGAGGCGGCTCTGGCCCTTCCTGTAAAGAGCTTGAGTGT
Organism: Siniperca chuatsi; assembly: GCF_020085105.1. NCBI lineage: Eukaryota > Metazoa > Chordata > Actinopteri > Centrarchiformes > Sinipercidae > Siniperca > Siniperca chuatsi. The sequence continues at coordinate 22,498,311 of NC_058047.1, forward strand.
TCTTAGCCCAGTCCAGTTTATTGTCCATGTGTACTCCGAGGTACTTGTACTCCTCTACAATGTCCACGCTGACCCCCTGGATGGAAACCGGGGTCACTGGTGCCTTGGCCTTTCGTAGGTCTACAACCAGCTCCTTAGACTTTGTTGCATTGAGCTGCAGATGGTTCTGCTCGCACCATGAGACAAAGTTACCCACCACAGCCAGCTCCAATGTGCTCCAGGCTCCATGGATTTTTGATGCGTTCCTTGACTTTTTCTCTCCCCCTGACTTGCCAGAGCAGCACCAACTCTGTGTTCCTGGATCTCCTGATTTACAAATTAAGCACTGGATTTGTCCATGCAACAACCATATAAGGGTGTGTGTTCATATAGCCTAGGCCTCTTGTTTTTCTCTGGCAGAAAAGAGCTGGCAGGGTGCTGGGGAGCGCTCAGACGAAGGCTTGTGCAGTGAGAGAGAAAAACGCTATATGGACACAAGCCCTAAAGTCACTGTTCCAAAATAAAGAATACATGTATTAACCAGAGCACTCATATAAGAATGTAGCACTAGCAGATTGCAGGATTTTGAGGTATCTTAGTTAATTCAGAAAACAGAGCAAAATGTGTTTTTTTTCATGAAAACTTATCTCTTAATGCAGAGATAATTATCTTGTAAGTAAAATGCATTATGCTTCCATAGAATTATTTGTCAAATGGACTACAATTCTTAACACGGTTTATCTGATATGGATGGAAGCACCCTCAAATACTCTTTTTTTATTATTTAAGTTTATGTTAAAGAAATAGTTTGACATTTTGGGAAATATACTTATTTGATTTCTTGCTGAGAGTTGGATGAGAAGGCTGATACCAAACTCATGTACACTTATGTAGCTGAAGCCAGCAACTAGTTAGCTTAGCTTAGCATAAAGACTGGAAACGGGGGGGAAACAGTTGGCCTGGCTCTGTACAAAGGCAACAAAATCTACCTTAAGCTCACTAATTAACACAACCGAAGTGTAAAAAGAAAAAGCTGCTGCCCTCTTTCTAGAGTTGCCTGAAACTGGTCCTAGCCAAGAAATATGGCACAACACATAAAACAGCGAATGGTCATTTTTACATTTTATCTGCATCTCTTCCCTCAGGCCTTCAAACTGCTGCAGCACATTCACTTCTAGGTAAGTGATGCAAATCCGGGCACACCATACAGGTTACTATCCACAACACAGGCCTATCTAACCTTCTGACTGTGGCAAATACTGTATATTGGTGAAGTTAGACTTGTTATGGACAATAGAAAATGTATGTGAAAGAGGCTCCCCTCTGCTTTACAGATCTTTATAGCGAGTTTCAGCTCATTGTTTAGCTGTCTGGTCCACAACTTTACTGCTGTGGTTCACTCTCCCCGCTCTCATGGCATCGTTTTTCAGCCACAGCAACTGTTTTCAGCTAAAAAGCTCTGAAAACCCACTGTAGACAGAAACAGACAGACACAGTTAACAACTAGCTGCTTAACATAGTGGAGCATTTAGCAGCTAAAGAGCTAGATATATCTCTCAGAAATTGGTAGAGACAGAAAACAGAGCTAAAAGAGTGTGAATATATTACTTCCAGGTGTCCAGGTAGCCAAAACATGAATCCAAATTAAGCTAACAGTGCTCCATAGCTACAGGATTTATGCTGTAAAACCAAAATTGGTTGCTAACAATTGTTCGCCATATTAACTTCAAAGGTGATGATATGTTAATGCTGTGCTCACAACTTGTGTCCACAGCCCCAATTTGGCCCAAAAAATCAGTGATTGCAGGATTCTAGTGCTGGCAGAACAAACAACACACTTGCTATCTAGCCATTCCCAGAGCTTACCAGTAGTGAAGTTTAGATGTTTGACCTGAGGATGGCGCCAGAGGAAAGTTTAGCAGTATCCTATGGTATGAAATGGTCCAACATGTAACTTCTGAGTACATTTCAACGCAACCTGTTCTTTAGTTGTTGATATATTGATTTGGACTGATAGTGGTACTAAAGGAAAGCTCAGGAGTCTACAAAACTTCACGCTTTGAGGACACTTATTTGTCAGAGAGCCCAGGTTTAAATGCCAAAAAACAAATAAATAGTGAACCACCTTTATCAAAGTCAGCAACTGATCTGGACGAGTCAGCAGTGAGAAGTTGCCCGTTAGGTCAGGTGCCTTATGTTTCAATGTTCTTGATTCATTTGTAATAATAAGGGAGTCTGAACCTCAAATGAGCAAGCTGTAAAGGTTTCCACTGAACAGACATGAGATGATCACAGTAAGTCATCATTTACAACAGGATTCATCTTAAAAATCCTGCAAACACATCAGTAGTAAGAGTAGGCTACTGTGTAAGTGAACCATGAATATAAGGAGTGACTCAGTAGCACAAAGAAATTAATACACAGTGGAAATTTGATTCAATGCCTAGTACAAGGTACAAGGTAATTTATTTATCATTTTACAACAAAAGGTTGTACAACGACGTGTTTGTAGTCCCCTCATGCTACACACATAGAACACAACAGCTAATTCAATTCATATTAAAATAGGATAACATATAAAATAAATAAAACAACATATACAGTTATTTATATACATAGCCTACACTTATACACCCAGGAAATAATTCTGCAGTGCATTTTTTGAATTTGCATCTGGTGGAATGTAAACAGCAGACAGAGATAGTGATGATAATATGGTTTTCATCTTCACATAAAAAGCTCGACATTTGGGAGACAGTTTCCGTCCACTTTGCCTGCGTTTGAGCACCAAGCATCACTGATGTAAACACAGAGTCCTCCTCCTTTCATCTAGCCGGAGTCTTGCGCTCTGTCAGCGGAACATGGTCCGCTTGTCGAGTGCTTGATCCGGGATGTTGATGGAAAAGGTCTCTCTCTCACCACAAAATGCAGCCTCCAAAATGACAAAATAAGAAAAACTGAACATTATGACCTTCATGAAGGTAGGATTTATTGCAGGACTGTTGTATCAGTTTTAGCTAGGTGTACCTAATAAAATGGCAACTGAGTGCATATAGAAGTATAATCAACTAATGCAGCTTTAACAGTGTTGAATGATGAGAATGAAAGTGTTCACGTCCATGGTGGGTGAACGGTGTTGTCCTCCCATTTTGGAAGCAGGACAATGATACTACACCTGTAGATAAAGCAACCTCAAGGTTATTTATTAACAGTTGTTAGTTATTTAAGGTCAAACAGTGGATGCTCTTGCTTTTGATACAAATGGAATGTGTCTTTAATCGCTGAGATATTATACTTCAGCAGCATAACTAAAGAGTTTGGGCTAAAAAGTGTCAACAGTGAAGATAAAAAAAATAAAATGTCTCTTATAGCAAATAGCAAACAAAGTTTAGACTGTGGCTCCTAACGGCCAAGTTTACAGTTTAAAACAGTTTACTTCTATGTAACTATTTAGGCAAACCTTGTTTTTATCAACCACGGGAAAAAAACTAAAAGGCTTGATAACCGTTTGTTAAAGACCTTGAAATCATCATATGTTGAAATCATTCAACTCTATAGACTGAATATGCAAGACCTCCACTTTATATTGAAGGGATACTCAAAACACTAAAACAGCAGGCCAGTATCTGCCCTTGTTTTCATTACTATAACATAACTATAGGCTATTTTTAAATGTAAAAATGAATCTACCTAAAACACAAAGTCTGTTAATAATGCACATTAACAGGATGAGTGTCCCATCATTAATCCATCTTCCTCATCTTTTTTCAGTGTATGAAAAAAGGAAAAAAATTTCTTCTATGCAATATATATATTTAGTGTAGACAATGGTGACAGCTATCAATGTATATTTGTGTTACACTGTATATTTATGGGTGTGTGTGTGATGGAATGAGAATTACTGGGTAGACAAAAGCGAGTGTAACAAAACAAAAAACTGGGTACTACTGAAAAGGCAGATGAATTTCAATACATGGGAATATTTGGGAACAATATATAAGATATACATGTCAAATTTAATAGTACTTTGAGTCTGTCTTTGTGTCTGTTGCACTGACACATACTGGGTAGTTCATTCTTTTTAAGACACATTATTGCCAGAAGAAAAAGAAAGAAGGATATAAATGAAACAAAATGAAAAATAACATATACATGAATTAATTAGAAAATAATAAAGAATTTAGAATACTTTATTGTTTTTTGCAAATGATGTGATCAAAGACAACATTCTAGAATATGTGCTCATAAAACCTCAGAACTTCCAGCAGTCAGATCAGTCCAGTTACCAGACTAAGAAGACACTCAGTGAACCAGAGCGACCACAAACATTTTCAGTATTGAGACAAGTGGAAAAAACAAAGGTAAAAAAAGGCAGGAACATGCTTAAAAGAAAGTCATCCTGCATTCCTGGAATCAGGAAGTTGCAGTAGTCCACACACAAAACAAGTTTGCAGAGCTTGAAGACCAGGACAGTGAAAAGGACCAGACTGTTGAACCGTCTGTGGAACTAACAGCCTGCAACCAAGACGAGAGGGAGAAACCCCAATCTGTCGAGGCAGCAGACTGCCAGCCAGATGAAAAGGAAGAACCTCAGCCGGTAAACCCTTGGAAGACTGCAAACCTCCAAGATGTGGGTAAGCTGGTGTACTGCCTGCAGTTCGATGAAACAGACTTTCCTCCACTCCAGAGAGAGTCATTAAAAAAGCACACTCAGCAGGGACAGAAGGCGGACAAGGTCCCTAATGTAAAAGGAGAGTTTAAATTTAAGAAAAAGATAACTCAGAGGACTCAGAAGATGCTGTCCAGGATCCCTCAGACAACACCTGAGGAGTCCCAGATTCCCATAGCACCTGTGGAGCCACAACGAGCTGTAACACCTGAACCAGTGCTGGTTGTAACATCTGGAACACAGCCTTCTGTGTCATCTGGCGGGGTGACACCCAAACCACAGCCTGCTTTGACACCCAAAGAACCACAGCCTGCTGTGACACCAGAGAGACAACAGCCTGCTGTGACACCAGAGAGACCACAGCCTGCAGTGACAACTGAACCACAGCCTGCAGTTACAACTGAACCACAGCCTGCAGTGACAACTGAACCACAGCCTGCTGTGACAACTGAGAGTCCACAGCCTACTGTGACACCAGAGGGACCACACCCTGCTGTGACACCAGAGAGACCACAGCCTGCTTTGACACCCAAAGAACCACAGCCCGCTGTGACACCAGAGGGACCACAGCCTGCTGTGACACCAGAGAGACCACAGCCTGCTGTGACACCAGAGAGACCACAGCCTGCTTTGACACCCAAAGAACCACAGCCTGCTGTGACACCAGAGAGACCACAGCCTGCTGTGACACCAGAGAGACCACAGCCTGCTTTGACACCCAAAGAACCACAGCCTGCTGTGACACCAGAGAGACCACAGCCTGCTGTGACACCAGAGAGACCACAGCCTGCAGTTACAACTGAACCACAGCCTGCTGTGACAACTGAGAGTGCACAGCCTACTGTGACACCAGAGGGACCACAGCCTGCTGTGACACCAGGACAACAGCCTGCTGTGACGCCCAAAGAACCACAGCCTGCCGTGACACCAGAGAGACCACAGCCTGCTGTGACACCAGAGAGACCACAGCCTGCCGTGACACCCAAACCACAGCCTGCTGTGACAACCAAAGAACCACAGCCTGCTGTGACACCAGGACAACAGCCTGCTGTGACGCCCAAAGAACCACAGCCTGCCGTGACACCAGAGAGACCACAGCCTGCTGTGACCCCAAAGAGACAACAGCCTGCTGTGACAACCAAAGAACCACAGCCTGCCGTGACACCAGAGAGACCACACCCTGCTGTGACACCAGAGGGACCACGCCCTGCTGTGACACCAGAGGGACCACGCCCTGCTGTGACACCAGAGGGACCACAGCCTGCTGCTGATGTGAAAACCAGTGACGAGTTGGAGATCTACCTTGAGACGACCCAGCAGGGTCTAATTCAGATCCCTGAGCTTGAGCTACATTGGCTCATGGGCAAAAAGAGGAGAAGATATCCACACTGGTGAGAGAAAAGGTGGCCTTGCTCAATGAGGTAGAGCAGTTGAAAGAACTGCTCGAAAATCAAACGGCCAAGGCAAACCACGAGTTGGTGGTCCTCTTGGATGAGCTTTCCAAAAAGGGGAATATGGAAAGGGATGCTGTCCTTAAAATTGAAAAGCTAGACGAAGCTCTCAAAACTGAAAAAGAGAAGCGGAAGGAGGCAGAGACATGCCTTGCCCAACAAATAGAGGAAACCTCCAAAGTGAAGGCTGCACTGGCCCAGGCAGACAAGGACCTGGAGAACAAGAGATGCCAGTGGGAGGAGGACAGGTCCCGTCTCCTTGCAGAGCAGATGGAGGCAACCTCCAGGATGAAGGCAGCATTGAGCCAGGCACAGGAGGACCTGGAAAATGAGAGACACCAGTGGCAGGACGAAAAGACCTGTCTCCTGGAGTCTATTAGAACAATCAAGAAGACCCTCGAGGAGAAGGAGAGAGAAAGAATAAAATCCAGGGGTAGCTTGATGGAGAGACTAATGCATCTAGAAAATCAGATGGAGGAGGTCCAGAAAAAACCAAAGAAAATATCTCTGAGGAAAAGATTCCTCCAGGTCTTTAAAAAAACTGGAAGGACTCCTACTCCCTCTGACCTCTGACCTCCTCTGCCACACCCGTTCAACCTGCACCCACAACCCCATCAATCCCCCTCCCCAAGACTCCCAACCCCCACCTACCCCCACCCAACTCTAACCCTTTTACTGTATTGTAGCTTTTTTGTCTTGTCTTGTGTTCTTTCACTTATTAAATGTATGAAATGTATTTGAAAAAGAAATGGTCTTCATAATTTTTTATAACATTCTAAGTTTCACAATATCAGCATTGTCCGGCAGATGTTGAAGGACCTCAGCCTCCTCAGAAAATAGAGGCGGCTCTGGCCCTTCCTGTAAAGAGCTTGAGTGTTCTTAGCCCAGTCCAGTTTATTGTCCATGTGTACTCCGAGGTACTTGTACTCCTCTACAATGTCCACGCTGACCCCTGGATGGAAACCGGGGTCACTGGTGCCTTGGCCTTCGTGAGGTCTACAACCAGCTCCTTAGACTTTGTTGCATTGAGCTGCAGATGGTTCTGCTCGCACCATGAGACAAAGTTACCCACCACAGCCAGCTCCAATGTGCTCCAGGCTCCATGGATTTTTGATGCGTTCCTTGACTTTTTCTCTCCCCCTGACTTGCCAGAGCAGCACCAACTCTGTGTTCCTGGATCTCCTGATTTACAAATTAAGCACTGGATTTGTCCATGCAACAACCATATAAGGGTGTGTGTTCATATAGCCTAGGCCTCTTGTTTTTCTCTGGCAGAAAAGAGCTGGCAGGGTGCTGGGGAGCGCTCAGACGAAGGCTTGTGCAGTGAGAGAGAAAAACGCTATATGGACACAAGCCCTAAAGTCACTGTTCCAAAATAAAGAATACATGTATTAACCAGAGCACTCATATAAGAATGTAGCACTAGCAGATTGCAGGATTTTGAGGTATCTTAGTTAATTCAGAAAACAGAGCAAAATGTGTTTTTTTTTCATGAAAACTTATCTCTTAATGCAGAGATAATTATCTTGTAAGTAAAATGCATTATGCTTCCATAGAATTATTTGTCAAATGGACTACAATTCTTAACACGGTTTATCTGATATGGATGGAAGCACCCTCAAATACTCTTTTTTTTTTATTATTTAAGTTTATGTTAAAGAAATAGTTTGACATTTTGGGAAATATACTTATTTGATTTCTTGCTGAGAGTTGGATGAGAAGGCTGATACCAAACTCATGTACACTTATGTAGCTGAAGCCAGCAACTAGTTAGCTTAGCTTAGCATAAAGACTGGAAACGGGGGGGAAACAGTTGGCCTGGCTCTGTACAAAGGCAACAAAATCTACCTTAAGCTCACTAATTAACACAACCGAAGTGTAAAAAGAAAAAGCTGCTGCCCTCTTTCTAGAGTTGCCTGGAAACTGGTCCTAGCCAAGAAATATGGCACAACACATAAAACAGCGAATGGTCATTTTTACATTTTATCTGCATCTCTTCCCTCAGGCCTTCAAACTGCTGCAGCACATTCACTTCTAGGTAAGTGATGCAAATCCGGGCACACCATACAGGTTACTATCCACAACACAGGCCTATCTAACCTTCTGACTGTGGCAAATACTGTATATTGGTGAAGTTAGACTTGTTATGGACAATAGAAAATGTATGTGAAAGAGGCTCCCCTCTGCTTTACAGATCTTTATAGCGAGTTTCAGCTCATTGTTTAGCTGTCTGGTCCACAACTTTACTGCTGTGGTTCACTCTCCCCGCTCTCATGGCATCGTTTTTCAGCCACAGCAACTGTTTTCAGCTAAAAAGCTCTGAAAACCCACTGTAGACAGAAACAGACAGACACAGTTAACAACTAGCTGCTTAACATAGTGGAGCATTTAGCAGCTAAAGAGCTAGATATATCTCTCAGAAATTGGTAGAGACAGAAAACAGAGCTAAAAGAGTGTGAATATATTACTTCCAGGTGTCCAGGTAGCCAAAACATGAATCCAAATTAAGCTAACAGTGCTCCATAGCTACAGGATTTATGCTGTAAAACCAAAATTGGTTGCTAACAATTGTTCGCCATATTAACTTCAAAGGTGATGATATGTTAATGCTGTGCTCACAACTTGTGTCCACAGCCCCAATTTGGCCCAAAAAATCAGTGATTGCAGGATTCTAGTGCTGGCAGAACAAACAACACACTTGCTATCTAGCCATTCCCAGAGCTTACCAGTAGTGAAGTTTAGATGTTTGACCTGAGGATGGCGCCAGAGGAAAGTTTAGCAGTATCCTATGGTATGAAATGGTCCAACATGTAACTTCTGAGTACATTTCAACGCAACCTGTTCTTTAGTTGTTGATATATTGATTTGGACTGATAGTGGTACTAAAGGAAAGCTCAGGGAGTCTACAAAAACTTCACGCTTTGAGGACACTTATTTGTCAGAGAGCCCAGGTTTAAATGCCAAAAAACAAATAAATAGTGAACCACCTTTATCAAAGTCAGCAACTGATCTGGACGAGTCAGCAGTGAGAAGTTGCCCGTTAGGTCAGGTGCCTTATGTTTCAATGTTCTTGATTCATTTGTAATAATAAGGGAGTCTGAACCTCAAATGAGCAAGCTGTAAAGGTTTCCACTGAACAGACATGAGATGATCACAGTAAGTCATCATTTACAACAGGATTCATCTTAAAAATCCTGCAAACACATCAGTAGTAAGAGTAGGCTACTGTGTAAGTGAACCATGAATATAAGGAGTGACTCAGTAGCACAAAGAAATTAATACACAGTGGAAATTTGATTCAATGCCTAGTACAAGGTACAAGGTAATTTATTTATCATTTTACAACAAAAGGTTGTACAACGACGTGTTTGTAGTCCCCTCATGCTACACACATAGAACACAACAGCTAATTCAATTCATATTAAAATAGGATAACATATAAAATAAATAAAACAACATATACAGTTATTTATATACATAGCCTACACTTATACACCCAGGAAATAATTCTGCAGTGCATTTTTTGAATTTGCATCTGGTGGAATGTAAACAGCAGACAGAGATAGTGATGATAATATGGTTTTCATCTTCACATAAAAGCTCTCGACATTTGGGAGACAGTTTCCGTCCACTTTGCCTGCGTTTGAGCACCAAGCATCACTGATGTAAACACAGAGTCCTCCTCCTTTCATCTAGCCGGAGTCTTGCGCTCTGTCAGCGGAACATGGTCCGCTTGTCGAGTGCTTGATCCGGGATGTTGATGGAAAAGGTCTCTCTCTCACCACAAAATGCAGCCTCCAAAATGACAAAATAAGAAAAACTGAACATTATGACCTTCATGAAGGTAGGATTTATTGCAGGACTGTTGTATCAGTTTTAGCTAGGTGTACCTAATAAAATGGCAACTGAGTGCATATAGAAGTATAATCAACTAATGCAGCTTTAACAGTGTTGAATGATGAGAATGAAAGTGTTCACGTCCATGGTGGGTGAACGGTGTTGTCCTCCCATTTTGAAGCAGGACAATGATACTACACCTGTAGATAAAGCAACCTCAAGGTTATTTATTAACAGTTGTTAGTTATTTAAGGTCAAACAGTGGATGCTCTTGCTTTTGATACAAATGGAATGTGTCTTTAATCGCTGAGATATTATACTTCAGCAGCATAACTAAAGAGTTTGGGCTAAAAAGTGTCAACAGTGAAGATAAAAAAATAAAATGTCTCTTATAGCAAATAGCAAACAAAGTTTAGACTGTGGCTCCTAACGCCAAGTTTACAGTTTAAAACAGTTTACTTCTATGTAACTATTTAGGCAAACCTTGTTTTTATCAACCACGGGCAAAAAAATTAAAAGGCTTGATAACCGTTTGTTAAAGACCTTGAAATCATCATATCATATGTTGAAATCATTCAACTCTATAGACTGAATATGCAAGACCTCCACTTTATATTGAAGGGATACTCAAAACACTAAAACAGCAGGCCAGTATCTGCCCTTGTTTTCATTACTATAACATAACTATAGGCTATTTTTAAATGTAAAAATGAATCTACCTAAAACACAAAGTCTGTTAATAATGCACATTAACAGGATGAGTGTCCCATCATTAATCCATCTTCCTCATCTTTTTTCAGTGTATGAAAAAAAGGAAAAAAAATTTCTTCTATGCAATATATATATTTAGTGTAGACAATGGTGACAGCTATCAATGTATATTTGTGTTACACTGTATATTTATGGGTGTGTGTGTGATGGAATGAGAATTACTGGGTAGACAAAAGCGAGTGTAACAAAACAAAAAACTGGGTACTACTGAAAAGGCAGATGAATTTCAATACATGGGAATATTTGGGAACAATATATAAGATATACATGTCAAATTTAATAGTACTTTGAGTCTGTCTTTGTGTCTGTTGCACTGACACATACTGGGTAGTTCATTCTTTTTAAGACACATTATTGCCAGAAGAAAAAGAAAGAAGGATATAAATGAAACAAAATGAAAAATAACATATACATGAATTAATTAGAAAATAATAAAGAATTTAGAATACTTTATTGTTTTTTGCAAATGATGTGATCAAAGACAACATTCTAGAATATGTGCTCATAAAACCTCAGAACTTCCAGCAGTCAGATCAGTCCAGTTACCAGACTAAGAAGACACTCAGTGAACCAGAGCGACCACAAACATTTTCAGTATTGAGACAAGTGGAAAAAACAAAGGTAAAAAAAGGCAGGAACATGCTTAAAAAGAAAGTCATCCTGCATTCCTGGAATCAGGAAGTTGCAGTAGTCCACACACAAAACAAGTTTGCAGAGCTTGAAGACCAGGACAGTGAAAAGGACCAGACTGTTGAACCGTCTGTGGAACTAACAGCCTGCAACCAAGACGAGAGGGAGAAACCCCAATCTGTCGAGGCAGCAGACTGCCAGCCAGATGAAAAGGAAGAACCTCAGCCGGTAAACCCTTGGAAGACTGCAAACCTCCAAGATGTGGGTAAGCTGGTGTACTGCCTGCAGTTCGATGAAACAGACTTTCCTCCACTCCAGAGAGAGTCATTAAAAAAGCACACTCAGCAGGGACAGAAGGCGGACAAGGTCCCTAATGTAAAAGGAGAGTTTAAATTTAAGAAAAAGATAACTCAGAGGACTCAGAAGATGCTGTCCAGGATCCCTCAGACAACACCTGAGGAGTCCCAGATTCCCATAGCACCTGTGGAGCCACAACGAGCTGTAACACCTGAACCAGTGCTGGTTGTAACATCTGGAACACAGCCTTCTGTGTCATCTGGCGGGGTGACACCCAAACCACAGCCTGCTTTGACACCCAAAGAACCACAGCCTGCTGTGACACCAGAGAGACAACAGCCTGCTGTGACACCAGAGAGACCACAGCCTGCAGTGACAACTGAACCACAGCCTGCAGTTACAACTGAACCACAGCCTGCAGTTACAACTGAACCACAGCCTGCTGTGACAACTGAACCACAGCCTGCAGTCAACTGAACCACAGCCTGCTGTGACACCAGAGGTCCACACACCTGTGCTGAGAGACACCACCAGAGAGACCACAGCCTGCTTTGACACCCAAAGAACCACAGCCCGCTGTGACACCAGAGGGACCACAGCCTGCTGTGACACCAGAGAGAGACCACAGCCTGCTGTGACACCAGAGAGACCACAGCCTGCTTTGACACCCAAAGAACCACAGCCTGCTGTGACACCAGAGAGACCACAGCCTGCTGTGACACCAGAGAGACCACAGCCTGCTTTGACACCCAAAGAACCACAGCCTGCTGTGACACCAGAGAGACCACAGCCTGCTGTGACACCAGAGAGACCACAGCCTGCAGTTACAACTGAACCACAGCCTGCTGTGACAACTGAGAGTGCACAGCCTACTGTGACACCAGAGGGACCACAGCCTGCTGTGACACCAGGACAACAGCCTGCTGTGACGCCCAAAGAACCACAGCCTGCCGTGACACCAGAGAGACCACAGCCTGCTGTGACACCAGAGAGACCACAGCCTGCCGTGACACCCAAACCACAGCCTGCTGTGACAACCAAAGAACCACAGCCTGCTGTGACACCAGGACAACAGCCTGCTGTGACGCCCAAAGAACCACAGCCTGCCGTGACACCAGAGAGACCACAGCCTGCTGTGACCCCAAAGAGACAACAGCCTGCTGTGACAACCAAAGAACCACAGCCTGCCGTGACACCAGAGAGACCACACCCTGCTGTGACACCAGAGGGACCACGCCCTGCTGTGACACCAGAGGGACCACGCCCTGCTGTGACACCAGAGGGACCACAGCCTGCTGCTGATGTGAAAACCAGTGACGAGTTGGAGATCTACCTTGAGACGCGACCCAGCAGGGTCTAATTCAGATCCCTGAGCTTGAGCTACATTGGCTCATGGGCAAAAAGAGGAGAAGATATCCACACTGGTGAGAGAAAAGGTGGCCTTGCTCAATGAGGTAGAGCAGTTGAAAGAACTGCTCGAAAATCAAACGGCCAAGGCAAACCACGAGTTGGTGGTCCTCTTGGATGAGCTTTCCAAAAAGGGGAATATGGAAAGGGATGCTGTCCTTAAAATTGAAAAGCTAGACGAAGCTCTCAAAACTGAAAAAGAGAAGCGGAAGGAGGCAGAGACATGCCTTGCCCAACAAATAGAGGAAACCTCCAAAGTGAAGGCTGCACTGGCCCAGGCAGACAAGGACCTGGAGAACAAGAGATGCCAGTGGGAGGAGGACAGGTCCCGTCTCCTTGCAGAGCAGATGGAGGCAACCTCCAGGATGAAGGCAGCATTGAGCCAGGCACAGGAGGACCTGGAAAATGAGAGACACCAGTGGCAGGACGAAAAGACCTGTCTCCTGGAGTCTATTAGAACAATCAAGAAGACCCTCGAGGAGAAGGAGAGAGAAAGAATAAAATCCAGGGGTAGCTTGATGGAGAGACTAATGCATCTAGAAAATCAGATGGAGGAGGTCCAGAAAAAACCAAAGAAAATATCTCTGAGGAAAAGATTCCTCCAGGTCTTTAAAAAAACTGGAAGGACTCCTACTCCCTCTGACCTCTGACCTCCTCTGCCACACCCGTTCAACCTGCACCCACAACCCCATCAATCCCCCTCCCCAAGACTCCCAACCCCCACCTACCCCCACCCAACTCTAACCCTTTTACTGTATTGTAGCTTTTTGTCTTGTCTTGTGTTCTTTCACTTATTAAATGTATGAAATGTATTTGAAAAAAGAATGGTCTTCATAATTTTTCAAGTAAAAAGTTTCACAATATCAAATATAATATTCAAAAACATTAAAGACAGCATGACATAGTCAGTGTTTTTAAAAAGCTTTTATTGTTATTGTTTCGTATTTCCAGTTGTTTTTAATCATGTTTTTCTGTTTTTCATCGGTTGGTGTGGTTGTGCAGGTTAAATACAGTTAAAATATCCACCTTTCTCTTAACCAATAATGTACATTTATCACAGTCTAGAGTCACACCATGATTTATGAATTATAAGTTTGAAGTTTCCGTTTCACTTAAATATAATTTGTCGGCAAGAACGTTTTTTTCCAATAATCTTACAGTATACATTAATAATTTATCATGTCAAGGTTTTCATTTTGTTTTTTAATCAACATCAGCTGAACAGAAGCCTTCAGTTAATGTTTTTATTCAAAGTGTGAATGAAAAATATGATGGTCAGTGCAAATACACCAAACAAGGTTAGATTATTGATCAATGTTTAAAATTAGTCTTTTCCGTGGCTTTGGGAGATTGTTTTGTCCCTTTTAATGAAAGCATCATCTGTTTTTTTCTATCATTTCAAAAGTCAGTCTTGTACTTTACATGTCATTTCACTTTCTGTATAACTCTTGCTAACTTGAATCTGGATAGCTCTGCCAGCATGAGAGGACTTTTGTTTCTTTATTGTTCCCAAATGAATTAGATTCACAGTCTTGTTTCACCGCAGACGTTTTGACTTATCATAGAAAGAGCACAGACGGGACTGACAGCATTAATGATGTTCCAGAAATTAAGGCAAAGCAGTGCCGCAACTGCTGGTATTCATTATACCTGTGTAAAACTTCTTCTGTGAAAAAGGTCTATTCAACTTTGTTTTCACTCCCATTTTATTGTGAAAAAAAGGGTATGGATTATTATTTGTCTGAAATAAGATGAAACTTTAATCTTGTTTAGTACGCATCTGTCTCATACCAAAATTAATAGAATTATCCTTGATTGACTCAAGCAACTTAAAAAGCCGTCATTTCTATGCAAATTAATTACTCAAAAACAATGGGATGTGAAAGGCAGTCATACACTCAACACTCACTACAAAACAACACACACACATTTCCTCTTCCACCTTTCTTCTTACTCCAGTTCCAACCTCTATATCAGATCAGAGTTCCCACTGCTGTCAGTCGTACTTCCTCTCCAGCATGGTTCAGAAGGTGGCCATGATCGGTGCAGGGATTTCTGGTCTGGTCTGGCCCAGATGGACCAGTGACTGGTCAATCAATTTGCCCTGCATAAACTTGTATGTCAGACCCTGGCCCACTTCTAAGTCCCCTCTGATACGCATCTTCGTTATAACGTTACATTGTTTGAGGGAACTAAAAGTTAGGTAACTGGACGCAACCGTCACTAATGCTAACGTAGCTCCTCAGGGACTGAAGCTGTTATTTTTCTAATTTTCACAATCTAATGACAACACATTAGTTATGCTTTTAAGGACTATGATTGTCGGTAGTTGTTGTTGATTTTGTTTAAATATGCAGAACTTTAGTTGTATGGGTTATTGTTGTTCGTACAATTAAGCTAAGCTTGTTCAAGTGAAATATGCTTGTATTTTCTATTTAATGTCAATTGAGAAAAAATTTTAAATTCATTTTTCATTTATAACTCAAACTATATAATTGTATATGTTAACATAGCTCAAACTTGTATGGTCAAGAAGCTATTTCAATTCTTTCAACTCCTTATTTCACAAAATACATGGGTAACACTTTACTTTAAGTTCCCCTATTTAGCATTTCTAAGCAGCATATAAACATTTAATAAATGGTTTATAACACACTATAATGTAGTTGAAAGAAGATGTGGGCACCAATAAGACTGGTGTATAAATGCGAGGATATTCAACACTGTTTGCGTGTGTGTGTGTGTGTGTGTGTGTGTGTGTGTGTGTGTGTGTGTGTGTGTGTGTGTGTGTGTGTGTGTGTGTGTTTGTTTGTTTGTTTGTCTCCGACTAGCGTGGTCAGTGTGAGGAGACTTGATTTTGTTGCAGGCCAGTTAGAGGTGGAGAGTGGAGAGTGTCAAAGGGAGATTCATGTTTTTGATGCAGTGATAGTTTGTACAGGACACTTCACCCAGCAGCATACAGACATGTATGTATAATTTATGTGGTCGCTGGTTGCAAGTCTAAATATTATCGACTATGGTCTTGATTGATTGATTGATTAATTGACAGTGGTTGGCTGACAGCGGGTTCTTTGGCTTCCATTAGATGTGTGATATCGATCGTGATATCGAGCCCTGACTGTTAAATGTAGCGTACCTTATGTTGTTTTCGAGCAGAGGCGCTGTTTGCTTTTCCATCTGTTAAATAACTCTGACGCTACAGTGATTCAAGGTTCATTTAGGAAACTGATAAATGTGCACAATCCGCCTCACTCTCACTCCGCCCCTCAGAGTTACATGCAGCACCAAAACTCGTTTCCGTCTTCAAATCGCAAAAGGTAAGAACATGTACGTGCAGAAACTTGATCGTAACTTTTGAGTGAGTGTCTTAAGAGTCCTGTAAAAAAACAAACAAAAACAATGCGGTCCAAATGAACCGATTAATGCTGTACTCGGAGATTGTCGTCAACGCCCGTGCAGGGTCACAATAAACAACAATCTGGTTGCAGTAGCAGGTTTGGTTGTGTTAGCGTTTAAAATCTCCGTCAAAACTCGCGTTGAACTTTGATTCTGGTAAATATTTATGTGTACGTGTGGCACAGATCCAACACGTAGAGAATTGTCCACACCAACACTACAAATACTGTCCCTCACATAAAGAATATTCCGATAATGCTCATGGCCTCCTTTTTAACTGCATACATTTTCTTATTTGCGGCTAAAATCAGCACGCAAAAGTGTGTGTGTGTGTGGGGGGGGGGACTCGACTCTTAGCCAACTTTTCTTGTGTGTGCAGTTCCTGTTTACCGAGCAAACATTCGTCAGAATAATCCGGTTCGCCCTTCACACCTCTGAAGTATGACTCGCCGCGTGGCTGTGGTTGGAGCAGGTAGTTCAGGTCTGGCCTGTATCAAGTGCTGTCTGGATGAGGGGCTGGAGCCCGTCTGCTATGAAAGCAGCGATGACATTGGTGGTCTGTGGAGGTTTAAGGTGGGTCACACTGTGTGCAGGTTGGACTTTATTTTAATTACACAGTATATGTATAATACCTTTTAGGATATTGTTTTCTGTATATATTGCTTCTTATATTGCAGGAGAATCCAGAGCCAGACAGGGCCAGCATCTACCACTCTGTCATCATCAACACCTCCAAGGAGATGATGTGTTTCAGTGATTTTCCCATTCCTGCACACTTCCCCAACTTCATGCACAACTCCCTCATCATGGACTACTTTCGGATGTATGCTGATCACTTCCAGCTCACCAAGCACATTCGCTTCAATGTAAGGATGCCTCGCTAACTGCCCTTAAAATGATGCTTGAATTTCACCTCAATCTCAACAATAAAATGCTGCTTAATTCAAGATGACAGACAGCTGAATGTAAAGTCAGTAGATGCAATTGTATTAACACCTATGTTATCTGTTTCTGCCTTTCTGTTGCTCAGACCAAAGTCTTGCAGGTGAAGCAGAGATCAGATTTTTCTCATTCAGGCCAGTGGGATGTTGAGACGGAGAACAAAGATGGCAAAAAGGAGAAACACATTTTTGATGCTGTGATGATCTGTATTGGACATCACTGCTACCCCAACATGCCACTACATGACTTCCCAGGTACCACAGACAGGCTATAAATCAACCTTTGACACATTATGAACCAGCCTGTAATGGCAACCCTGTACAATGTGGTTACATAATGTTGTATCAACAGAACACAGCACCACCCAAAGAGAATAATGTTGTCAGTATAATGTCCTCAACCTTAAATTATATTTTTAGGGTAAAGCTGTAATGTCTACTTCAAATACAGATCAAAGTCTTATTGCAGCAAAAGTACTTTGTCCAGCAGTCACAAGTCTTTGCCGTTTTTTCTTTTTCAGGCATTGACACTTTCAAGGGAAAGTACTTCCACAGCAGAGACTACAAGACTCCTGAGGAGTGGAGGAATAAAAAGGCTGTGGTGATTGGAATAGGAAACTCTGGAGGAGACATAGCAGTGGAACTGAGCAGAGTCACCAAGCAGGTTTGGATTAGATATTTACATATAGATGACATACAGTATGTGTTTACTACAACTTGGGTCTTATTTTCATAGTGTTGGCTATCATTCCTGTCACTCAAGATAAAACATTTTTTTATTCTCCGACTTCATGGCCCGGAGCTAGGGGATGTGGCATCATTCATCATTAACAAAGCTTTACAGTAGGATCCAGAAGATTAAATAACAGGAGCAGTCAGACAATCAGACAATGTGTAAAACAAATCCACAGTTCAGACATAAACCAAATAATTTGATAATACAAATACAGTAAATCGGTGTTGAATTAGGATATAGTTCTGCAAGATGTAAAATATATTTTGGATTATATCGTAACTTTTTTGTTTTCACTTCCAAATGTCCATTAGATAAAATGGTGACTTGTTAAACTTGTGTCTGCTTGATCGACTGTTTGTGGGGTTAAAACACAGTGCAGTTATGACCACAGGGCTGGGTATACAGAATATACACTATAATTTGTTACAAGTACTGGGTGAAAGCTGCCTGGCTAGAGACAACAGTATCAGTGCTAAAACAGAAGGTAGGTAACAGAGTTAAGTGAAATCATAGTGAAACAAAATGCGTTTTACAGATAAAACCCCTTGTTTGAGTCCACCTAATAAATGCTACATTTACACATTAATATTTCAGATACAAAAATTTTGCTGTCGATATTAAATAAAGATTTCTATCATAACACCATAAAGACTGATGACCATGTCTTCTCTTCCCAGCTGTTCCTGAGCACTCGAAGGGGAGCCTGGATTCTGAACCGAGTTGGGGACAATGGGATACCCCTTGATTTGATTTTTAACAGGGTGTTCAAATGCCTGCAGAAAATCCTTCCCTTCGGTGTTTTCTGTGGTCTGGGAGAGCGCCAGCTCAACCAAAGATTTGACCACACTCTGTACAATCTTAAGCCAAAGCACAGGTACTGTATTTGCATCATTCTTTTTCTATCTATTGCAGCTATGTCATAGCTGGACCAAACAGCTTTTGAACTAGAGCGTGTTTTTGCCCTGCAAATGTCTCTCTGACTCTGTTCGCCCAACGCTTTAGTCCAGACAAAGATATCTTGACAACTTTTAGCTAGAATAGCTGTGAGATCTGCTGTACATATTCATGGTCCCCAGATAATGGATCTGACAACTATGCTGCGCCCTTGACATTTCCTAGGGGCACCATCAGGACAGGAATTCCTTTCATACTAAAGCAGAGGTTTTCAAACTGTGAGGTTGAAGAGGAGGTGCGGTGGGAGAGAGGTGAGGCAAAGATAATGTGTGAGGTGAAAAGGACAGGTGTATGGCGGCTTTCTAAACAACAACAAGAAGGTAGTTATTGTAGTTTGTCTGGCAGATTTGACCCACCTATCAACACAGACCGCAGTTGGCTTTTGTGCTCCAAAGGGTGGTGGTGGTGGTGGTGGTAGTAGTAGTAGTAGACCTTTACTAATTTGAATGACCTTATGGCATTTCCTCCTAGCATAACCTTTAGGACTTTATAGCCTCAGTATTTATGTCTGTATAGCAAAATTATCAGCATGTTCATGCTGTGAATCATGTCACTTGTGGTGCTTTAGACTTTTTGTCTTGTTTTAATTAAAATGCTTACAGTATTCATCAATTTGTAGTAACATAACTTACCAGTGAGAATATAAATCTCAGGTTGTTCAGCCAACATCCCACAGCGAATGATGAGCTTCCCAACCGCATCCTATCTGGAACAGTTCAGGTGAAACCCAACATCCGCAGATTTCAGGGGTCCAGTGTGGAGTTCGATGATGGGAGTGTAGAGGAAGATATTGACCTGGTGGTAGGTTATTTGTGTGTACACACTCATCCACTCTATATATATATATATATAATAAAAATGAGACAGTAAATTCTTCTGTCCTTGTCACACTTTCTTAGACAGCAGTGTAGTTAGACAGTAGTGTGTGACTGAGATGAGGCCCCTGTCTTGCAGGTGTTTGCCACAGGTTACAGGTTTTCCTTTCCATTCCTGGCCTCACATGTGGTCTTAGCATCTGAGAACAAAGCATCTCTGTACAAGTATGTGTTTCCTCCTGAGTTGGACCGCCCCACTCTGGCTATCATTGGTCTAGTGCAGCCACTGGGAGCCATTATGCCCATCTCAGAGATGCAGGCCCGATGGGCCACACGTGTGTTTAAAGGTAATACAGGTTCTTTCTTTCTTTTTTAAATGGAACCTTTTGTCATCACTCACTCCTTTTTTTTAGAGAAGTATTTTGTGTTCAAGAGGGCAAACCACTGTGTCACAATGTCTCCTTTCAAACAGGCTGCATCAAGCTTCCCTCTGTGGTTTCCATGCTAAAAGATATCCAGGACAAGCAGGAGACAATGGCTAAAAGGTACTGCAGTAGATTTACTCAACTTTGTGATTACTTACATATTTTGAATCTGAAAAGCACCAAATCTTGTTATCCACAACATGTTCAGCTCGAGTCTCTTTTTCAGGTATGTCACCAGTCAGAGACACACCATCCAAGTCGACTATATCAGCTACATGGATGAGATAGCAGAGCTGGTGGGTGTTCGACCCAAGATCCTGAGGATGCTACTGACTGATCCCAGGCTGGGACTGAATGTGGTGTTCGGTCCCTGCACGCCGTACCAGTATCGTCTCAGAGGGCCAGGAAAGTGGGCTGGGGCCCGTCAGGCCATCCTCACTCAGTGGGAGAGAGTGGCTCATCCCCTGCAGACCAGGCCCTGCGATGAGCCCAAACCCAAGAGATCATTTGTGTGGCCTCTGATTCTGTCAGCTGCTGCTGTGTGCTTGGCTGCCTACGTTAACAGGAACAACCTTCCGGCTTTCCTACACGATCCCACTGCACTGTTGGACAAGATGAAAGTGTACCTGCCTGCACAGTGATGTGCAATTAATATTCAATTCATATCTGATGTGATTATAACTGTATAATACATGGCTGACTGGTAGGAACTTGCTGCGTATAAGAATTAGTATAAATAGCATAATTAAATTGAATCAAAATAGATATAAATATCAAAAGTAAAAGTACACAGTCCATTAAGTGTTAAATTCTTAATAAGGTAATCTATAAGCAAGCAGCAGCATTTTAATGGTGGTCTGCAATTTTGTATACTGTTACAGTAATTTAAACTAAAGTTATGCATTATATTTCATAAGCTTACATGTAAAATCTTTATCTGGAAAAGATGTAGTAATTACAGCCAATAGTAAGAAAATACAATATTTCCCAAATTTTAGTATAATGTCAGACAAAAGGGAACTACTCAAGTAAAAGTACCTCAAAATTGTACTCAAGCACAGCACTTCTTTTTCTCTCTCAAAACCTAACCAGCAGCGGCGGATGGCTGCCCACCATTGAGTCTGGTTCTGTCCAAGGTTTCTGCCTCTTAAGGAAGTTTTTTTTTTTCTTGCCACTGTCGCCAAATGCTTTCTCATAGTGGGATTTGTTGGGTCTCTGTAAATAATACTATAGAGTACGGTCTAGACCTGCCCTATAGGAAAAGTGCAATGAGATAACTTCTGTTATGAATTGGCGCTATATAAATAAAACTGAATTGAAACTTAAGCAAATGTGCATTACTTTGCACCCCTGGCAGTTTCTATTCCATTACTCCATCTCCAGGCGGGACCTTGAACTAAGATAATGTACGCTGGGCAATGACGCCACCTAAAGGCAGCTTCAGAATCCATCTACATGAAACTATGTATGGTTTAGTCCTTCGTGTGTCACGGCATCATGCTAGGATCATGTGATTAAGGATCTCCCTCTGGGATCTCTTGGCATCTCTTTGTAGTCAAAGTCAGTTGTTGAGACTCTTTTCTTTTTGACATGACATGGTACAACTGCGTGGTGCGATCCCCCTTAAATCTGAAGAATCGGCTAGTAGGCTATGCATACAGTATATTTCCAGTACATATTAATTTACGGCAGTTCAAGTTAGGTAGAGGTAAGCCCATTTAATCTTCTTGTATTTTTTTTTAATTCAACATTGTTTTAAATAAAAAAAATATAGGCCAACATTTGATGTTGGTTAGACCTACCTGTTCTGTCGCTAATATCTAAGATGTAAAGTTAGCTCAATGAGATATATATATATATATATATATATATATATATATATATATATATATATATATATATATATATATATATATATATATATATATATATATAAAAAATCAACAATAAAAACTCTGAAGTCGATTCTTCTTCATTTTAACGGCGGTTGGCATCCAGCTTAATGGTGCATTACCGCCACCTTCTGTTCTGGAGTGTGGATCAGTCAGTAAAATATAATCTACAATTTCCCAGGGATTGAGGGGGAGGGAGAAATAAAACCTACCAATGTTTCCTATAATAAAGCCCAGTATCCCTTAAAAAACCCAACAATTCTCTCACCTGTGCTCTATCATTCATACTTAATATTGTCTTTAAAGTGAGTTTCTGCACCCCTAGTTTCTTTAGTATATTATCCATTATCACTCTCTCCCTCTGATATTTCCTACAATGTAGGAATGTTCCACCGATTCCTCTTCCTGACACTCCTCACACATACCCATCTGATGTTTCCCCACCATTTTTAATGTTTTATTTAGAGCACAGTGTCCCAGCCTTAGTCTCGTTAGTACCGTTTCCTCTTGTCTGTTTCCCCCTCCTACCTTATTTATTTTAATACTCTTTTGGATATGGTATAAATGTCTCCCTTTCCCCTTACTATCCCACATTTCTTGCCATTTTTGGTTAATTTTTTTCCAGATTATACATTTTACTTCCGCTTTACTGATTCTTATTTGCATGTCTACATTTTCCTTCTTTAATGCCTTCTTCGTGACCTTGTCCACTTTTTCATTCCCCTTCACTCCTATGTGCGCTGGAACCCATAAAGATTTAACTAGTCCTCCCTGGTGTGTTATTCTTGTAACTGAGTAGAGAATTTCATATAGTATATCCTGTCGACTTGAATGGAACGATATTAGACTAACTAGAGCTGAAGCTGAGTCTGTACATATTATGATTTTGTCAATTTTTTTCACCCAACTTAATGCAACTAAAATTGCAACCATCTCCACTGTACAAACTACTAAATTATTAGATGTTCTTCTATTGATTTCAATTCCTCTTGCTGGAACCACCACTCCCATTCCTGTTACCCCTGTTTCAGGGTTCTTAGTGCCATCTGTATATATTTGAGTATAGTTTTTATATACTTCAGTAATATAATCATTAAACACCACAACCAGATCAGCACTTTCTTCTTTCCTATTAATCTCTAATAGATACCAATCTACCTCCGGACATCTCATCTTCCATGGGGCTATGACTGGATGTACTATTGAAGAGCTGATTTTCATATCAGATGCCCCAAGCTCTTTTGCTGTTTTATTCCCTATATGACCAAAGTTGTCCTTTTTACTTCTCTCTTTCGTCCAGCATTCCTTCAGCACTTCTTTTGTGGGGTGCGAGTCATTATGCCCCTGCAAGTTAACCCAGTAATTTGCTATGATATGCCGTCTCCTTAGTTCCAGTGGCATCTCTCCTACCTCTACCTGGATAGCTGAGACAGGCGATGTCTTAAAAGCTCCACTACACACTCTCAACGCCTGAGCCTGAATCACATCCAATTGTTTTAAATGGGATCTAGCTGCTGATGTATACACTATACTGCCATAGTCCACCGTAGATCTTATCAGGGACACATAAACTCTTTTCAGTGCTTGGCAACTTGCCCCCCATTCTCTACCAGTCAAGTATCTGAAGTCGATTATCTTGGAGCTGGACTTTAATCAGACTTCAAACTAACCGCCGCTCGTAAACCACCGGTAGACCCCGGAAGAAGAATCGTCCACGCGTGACTGGGTTGCCAGGTTTGGCGACACCTATGGTATGAGTGTTGTATGAGGGATTTGACATATTTGAGAATATATGTTGTTAATTCAGCTGTGTTTGTGCGGTTGCACACTTAAACACCTCTGTTATAAAACTGTATTCTGTGAATGGAACAGTCCACTTTATAGACCTATCAAATTATACTATTGATACCGGTCAGAAAATTAGTCAAGAGGACTCTTTACAGCAGCATACACCTGACTTTAACACTACAGCTGGCTTCATTTACAACAACCTCCTCTAAATTAAATTAGGTGTACTCCTAAACCAAATGATACTATAAGCACACTTGTAGAGTAGAGTTGCCAAATATTAACCTACTCCAGCCAACTTCACAGTATTTTTTAATAATATAATGTAATATAATCTCAATGGATAATGTGTACAGAAGTGTATTCACTTGTTATCAAATCACAAAGTGATTGTGACATTATATGCAGCTTAATTACTGTGGGTTTTAAAAGCCAGTTTTACTACTGAATATAGCTACTATTATTAGGCGTACTGCTTATTATTTTTTACTCTAATCATATGTTAAATGTTAGCAATCAGCCACAAATGTAACAAAATGTATAGTATATTAAAAGGAAAACCATATCTTATGGGCTTTATGGTGTTAAATATATGTGCTTATTTACACCATTAACACCTCACTACAATTTCAAATCCATTAATGTTGACAGGTAAGAGGTGTATTGCTCTTTTGTAAAGAAAGCTGAATCAAGGTGGCTGACCCTTCTCTGCATGAGTGAAGCTGATGTTGACAGATGTGTGACTGAGCACCTGCACAGGGGGTTAAGGTTTGAGAGGGGGATGTGAGAGGATAAATCTGGCAACTAGAGTCTGCCATCTTTGATTGTGCGACAGGCCGCGGCGCGAGCGGGGCCTCACTCTCACTAGAAAAACGGTCTGGCACGAGACAACGGGTGGAGAAAGACAAGGAACCACGGGAGGACCGCGTACCGGTTCCCGCAGTAACGGCCGAACACATAAGAATAGACTGGCGGCTTAAAACGGCGCAGAAGACATAAAACAGTAGCCGTGCATGTGGAAAGCGGTTTGTTGGCAGCCAGCGAGCAAAGTAGCTAACCATCGTTAGCCGGACTGGGTTAGTAGGCTAGCCAGCTTTTGTAATCCGCCGGCCAGACACAGATTCGTCCACCGCAAACCAGGCCGAAATCAGATTTCAAGTCAGGCCACACAACAGCCGAAAGGACAAAGAAGGCACCGGCGGTGGCAGGTGGGTCTGCATGTCATGCAAGTTGAAAATTTGAAGTTTTTCCCCAGTAGCTTATGTGTTGGTGTTCACACAACGCTAACATTAGCTGGTTAGCATGCTTTGGCCACTGAAAGGCTGAAAGTGGATGTGATGGCGACTAGTGAGAAACGAAACTATGCTAAACGATGCAAGCTGGAGGCCTGCTCTCTAACAGCACCACGTTTCATATTATACATTTAAATCTGTGTCGCTGGGTAGATTATAAGTGTTGGTAGTTTTGTGTATAACTTTTCCGCAATTAAAGTATTATTTGAGCCCGGTCTCTTCCAGGCGAAGCGGGCCTCTAACGTTACTCCCTGCCGGTATGAGCCACCCAGCCCACCAGCAGTTTGATTCATGAAGGATGGCCCGCAGACTCATCAATGGCAGTGATTTACAGAAACAATACGACGTTATACATGCGGCTGTCATCTCATCTCATTTGAATTGGACTACATGTGCTGGCTATGTATAATGATTTATTCGTGTTTGTACTGTGTACAGATTAGCACAGTGCTCTCCTCCTCACTCATGATACCTTGCAGATCCAACAAATGTGGTCATAAAGGAGCCCATTTTATTGTGAGTTTGGCAGGGTTAGGGTGTGAAAGACTCCCAAATGATTCATACTATTCATTCAACTATTTGATGATGTGGAAACCACCTGGGGGGATTATTAATTGGTAACATGGTATTATTTTCTATATATGCATCCATGTTTAGAAATTGGCCTGCATCTGCCTAGTTTTAGGGAGACCATTCAGACATATTGATTGGAGTAGCACTTGATTGACCAGTCAATAACATGGCCTGATCAGAGATCTACTGCTGAAGATGGAAGTATCTTTTGCTCGAGCACTGATTTTTAAAGGGGGGAAAAAAAATATGCAAATGATTTCTGTATTGTGATTCACTTCGCAACAATCTGACTTTAACATAGATGGATGTCAAACTTTGCATTTTATACACCACATTAGTAAATCCCTTAAAGTGTTTCAATGTGCATATTTGAAAATTGCAGTAAGAAATGTTTCATTTGTGTATTGACTCTAAGCACCTCAGCGTCAAATTAATGAAAACATTACAGTTTCTCGTGTGCTTGATGAAATTACCAACAACTCCCAAGGGAGACTGTCAGTGGTGTTGGTGCCCTGGCATTTGAGAACCACAATAATCTTAAGTGGCGTCCAATCCTCATTTGTTTCCATGCTTTTTGTTCACGCTGCCAAAAACGGTAAGCAGTGGTAGAGACGGAAACCCTTGTATTGACCCTGATCAAAATTTAGATTAGTTGGTAGATGCTGTGTGCTAATCAGTTCAAGTAGTGGATACAACATTACATTTTCTATTAACTTTTTGTGTTGCCTTTTTATTTAGACCTCCAAAATAACTGCTCTGATGCTTGTATTTCCCTGACGCTGCTGAACTCCTGAGTGATAGATTCTGTCTGTCTGTCATTCCACTATTAAATTTGAACAATAATCATGTGCGAACTGTAAAGTGCGACGCTTATTGCTAAGTATCATCACCAAGACAGGAAAGTAATTTTACTGGCCACATGGTTTGATGGACAGAAAATGCCAGCTGTATTATTGAGTAGACAGCAAAATCTGTGAGGAACGTTCTTAACACATGCGCACACAAACTAGTTCTTGCCTAGCAGAAACACCAAAAATGTTGGTATTTTGTGAGTATTGCAAAAGGGCTTACCTTGATGGATGGATGGACTGTGATGCAGCAGTAGTCACAGGGATGTTATTGTATGCTTGGTAGTATGCGTCCCTCCCCTTTTTGTGAACGTATGTTGATAGTTAAAGGGATCGAGCAGACTTAAGAAGTGAACAGGGATTGGACACTGACTTGACCCCTTTTGTGTAGAGGGCTCATCCCCAGGTGACTTTGACCCCCAGGGTCTCTTCTGTGGTCTCAATGGCACTGAACAGGTAATATAATTTGTGGTCTGTGCACAGAGGAAGTAGGACTGTCATTTGGGCTGGTTGGACTCTTATCAGTGTTCCTTCTTCCTGCTTGTTCCTTTATTTCAAACACATCCTTATACATCCCATATCCTTCTGATGTCAGAATTTATGCACACACTTCACCTTTCACTGATAAGTGATGAAATTATCATTATTTTTGTTTTTTTTTTCTAGTGTGGGGATTTGTAAAGGTTCAGTTTTTACACCTACCCACTTTGGGACTCTTGATAACCCTCCAATCATTTTTAATAAAGTCACTGTGTGTTCTGTGGTGTGTGGGAGTCCCAGACAAACAGCCTCAATAGCCAAGAGAGAGAGCTCTGCTACTACTTTGCTAGACCCGCTGCAGTGATGCAGTTTACACTTGTACTTTAAAATAATTAAGTGTTCCTGCTACATTAAAATTGTTTTGCCTCCCCACCTCCTGTCAAGCATCACTGCTGCACATGACAAAACTGTACTAGAAACACTGACTTATAATGATGATAATTGCAACTGTTTCACTTGTCAGTTTCTCATAAATTGTGTCTGCTGATTTGTGATCAGTCTGTTCTGCCAAATTTAGAAGCCACACTCAGCCTGGCTTTCAATTACCGCTTCATCCGGATAGGTTTTGTGTCTTTTTATTGTTCCGTTGTACATAGTGCAGTTTGTGACCGCACTTTGATCGATGGGGGCTGGTACCAGGACTTAGTCAGAGCGCATGGTGTGTTGGCCTAAAAGACTGAGGCAAGATCATTGAAAACACTTGTCACCTCTTTAAATTTGAAAATCTTTTGTGGTGTGTGCCCACCTTTAGTATCTGGTATTGTTGTTTCTAGAAGAACAATTTACATACAGCTGGAGAGTGTATCTCAGGCCTAAAGCCTCAATTGTAGTAATGCATCAAAGTGTCACCATTCCTCGGCCTTCAGTGATCAACAGCCACTACCAGAACTAGAATAATGTAGGAGAAAATACTAAGCAAGAGTGTCTGTATAGCCTGCACTGTCGCATTGCATTGTTACTCATTTGAAGATGCATATATAAACTGAGGCATTACATACTTTTAATGGACACAGCGGGCACCTACAGCAAAAGCACAAAGAAATGCAGAAGTGTCTGTGACTGAAAGGCAAACAAATATGATGCTTTTATGTTGTACTTTATTCAAGTTTTCTGATTTAAAATCAGGCAATACCTAATTTTAAGAATGACTTTTTCCTCATAGTAGAAGGCTCATAATCCCACAGAACGTAATCTAAAGTATCGGTTGAACTCGGCAAATTGATTATTGTCAAGTACAAGTACTAAGGAGATGTACTGGCTAGCATCACTACTGATACCACAATTAATATTTAATATTAACAGAATAATAGCGTTCTCCTATTTTTAAAGGAAAAAAATAATTGCAACCTGGGTTTTATTGTCATGGTTTGGGCATTCATTGCAATTGACAGTATTTTACAAAATAAGAACCAGGTTGTTTTCAAACGAAAGGACTTTTCCTTTAAGTGGATGTTCCTTTGCAAAGTGTTCCAAGGCTAAGTTGCAGATAGAGACTGAGCTCATCAGAGCTGTCAGCTCCACCCAACACACAGAGACACTGTTCCACCACTGCTCCTTTTAATAATAAATGACCTCTGTGTCACTTAGGCAAAAACACTGCAGCCCCAAACATGCTGTCTCTCTGTCCATGGTACTGCTCACTCTAATTCACTTTCTGCCTTGTGTTTCTTGTTACCCCTCCAAGTATCCTAATTCCTGCTCTATTTGCCCTCGGTGCCTCCCCATTGGTCAGTGTGTCTTGCTCATTTTGTGTATCGGCTTCATACTGCATGCAAAATTGGCGTTTTGTCAGTGGTAGAAATATCTGATAGTGGGGTTTTTTGCCCAGGATCCCAGTCCAAACCCAGTTGTCCTCGTCTTGTGTCGTTCCCTAACACACTCGATATATCATTATTTGGAACAGCTGGCTGTGACGTTTTCCCCTGCAGTTTGCTCACACTCCAGTGTTTTTTAGCAAAGCTCATTGGAGCATTTTTGACAGCTGGTTTACAAACAAAGGGTCTGTAAAGGTTTGGGCTTTATATAGCTGATACTGATCCATCCAAAAAGACAAACATGGGAGTGGGCCGATCCTATAGATTGTCTGTCCATTTCTAAACACCTGCTGTATAATACCTATGAGGCAATATAGTGGGTTTGGGACCTATTGACATGTTTGCGTTTGCCTCAAATCAAGTTTTGCACAGTTTAAATTTAGGGGAACGCCGATCGCCAGATCGTTATCGGGGCCGACGCTGAACTTATTTAGTCAACTGGGTATTGGCCTGACATGGCCGGTCCACAATTACATTTTGTTGTTTTGTCAATGTCATGACTAAATTCAGTGCATCTCCTGAAAGTTACATTCATTCAGGCACGGTGGGCCAGTACCACAACAATCCCTGGCCTCAAGTTACCTTAAAAATAATTCTAATGAGTTCCGCACAGTGAGGTATTCAGATTATTTAAATTTGGGGAAAATGCAGATGCCCTGAGGTTAGTGTTTCAAATTAGTATCCAGAGAGAAAAGGTCAGATCAGACGGCAGCCTGGTAGTATAGTTTTTAAGGCGTCAATCATGAACTACAACTACAACATCCTAGTTTGCATCCGGTAGGAGACTTTTGTCGCACGTCATTCCCCATCTCTCTCTTTTGAGATGTTATTATTTTTCTCTCACCCTTGGTCTATAGGAGGCTGGTTCTGGGGGCGAGGCCAAAGGACCAGACTCAATGAGTTTCCAGCGACATGTCAGAGAAGTCAGGGCAGAGCACCAAGGCAAAGGATGGCAAAACAAAGTATGCAACCCTTAGCCTCTTCAACACCTACAAGGGCAAATCTCTGGAAACCCAGAAAACTGCAGGTACGCACCCACTATTATTCCCTGTTAGTCTTGCACCCTATAGCATGCTAATGAATATCGAGGCAATATAATCTTTAAGGATGATCAAGTTCTTACACTGACCTTCTTAAAAACTCTAATCGTGCTGTTCTCCTACATGTGAAATGCTTCTTCATTCCAGTGGCTGCCAGACATGGGCTCCAGAGTTTGGGCAAAGTTGCTGCCAGCCGGCGCATGCCCCCCCCAGCCAACCTGCCCAGCCTGAAGGCAGAGAACAAGGGAAACGACCCCAACGTCAACATTGTCCCCAAAGACGGTAGTGGCTGGGCATCTCGAACTGAGGCAGGGGACGAGAGGTAAATTAAATAACTTGTGTGTGTGTGTGTGAACATTTAGTGCATAAACACACTGAAACTAAACACCATCCCCTTTGTTATAGCTAATCTCTAAATAAACATGTATGTTAAGAACCGCAGAATAACAGGAAATGTCTAAGTTAAAGGAAGAGGAGTCTGTCGGCTATGTTTCAAATTAAGTTTTGTTGGTAACTCGGTCCTGTTTTATGTGCCACAGGCAACAGGAGACACCCCCACCCCAGAACAAACCAGCAGTGCTGCAGTCTCAAGAGCTTTCGGTTGGGGGCAGCCGCTCCTGGGCCAACAGCAAGCAGACACAGCTAGACGGTAAATATGCCCTGCATTTGCTCCCTAAGCATTACACCTACTCATAAAATGTAGATTATTATGTTTTAGGCCCGTGGTCCTTGTTGGCATTTATGTAGGATGTTGTAAACACTATCCAGTACATTTTCCTACTTGTGTCCAAACAAACAAAGGCACAATCGTCAGTTGGTTTACAGCACTCAACCACCACAGTCTGCATTGAATGCAGATCATCTGATCTCTACTAAATGTGATGTTGGGTTGGAAGGGGTGCTGTACACCAACTGAGGATTAGACTTTTCAATGCTTCTCTATAATAGTCACTATTATATTCAATCTTGGATTTCTGTGCATTAATAATAATGTGCTTGTATTGTACAGGAGCTCCTCGTGTGAGTAGCCATTTTCACCAGGAGTTTCCCAGCTTGCAGGCGGCTGGTGAGGTGGAGAAAGGGGACGGTCAAGAGGAGGAGCCTTATGGACCAGGCCCCAGCCTCAGACCTCAAAGTACTGCCACATTCATGCACATAAACATCATTCAGTGTTCACTTATTACTTTCTGTTTGCCTGGTGTTCAGGAACCACAGGCTCCCTGACTATAAGTCAAGGCAAACAATAAATATCTCTATTCCTTCTGTCGTGTTAGATGTTGGCAGTTGGCGTGAGGGTGGAGGCAGGAATTTGAACACTGCACCCAGCCCCCCTGAGATGGACAACAGGGTTCCGGAGGAGGGTAGTACGGGCCTTGGTACATCTACACCACCAGGGGAAGCTGATGAGCCTGGGCGAAACGTAACCACTGACGGTCAGAGGGAGAAGAGGGATGGCAGGGAGAGGTTGCCCCCCTCTGGCCCTCCTCAGCCTAAACTTAATGGGGGGCAGCAGCCTCCTGCTGGGGTGCCAACTCACTTTGACCCTGCTTTCAGGAGCATGATGCCACCCTACGTAAGTCACAGTTTGACATTCTGAACAGACCACATTAGCATATCACCGTTACTGCATCTAGTTGTAGTGTGTATCTCTTCTTGAACCTGCGTGATGATTACTGTGTTTGTGTTTTAGATGTTCCACGCCTATCCTCAAATGTCTTTTGGCCCAGGGCAAGCAAACTTAAGATACCCTGTACCACAAGATGGAGCAAAGTGAGTTCACATTGTAATGGCTAAGCCCTAGATACCTGGATTGAAGCAAAATAAAATATTATATATATGTGTTTAATTTTATGATTGCATTGCACAAACACAATGCACTGATTCTTCCCTGATAATTAACAACAATTAGTTGAAAGATGATTAAAAAGTTTTTATACAAACTGTGTATATACCAGCTGATGTTTGATAAGACATTCACCCAAGTTTCCTAAACAACGAAGCAAATTGTTCATGTCAATATAAAAGGAATCTTCCACGCTTTCGGCCCTGTGCGCAAATTTTGCAAATGTCAGACGCATGATAATACCTACATATTTTAGTACCTTGTATTGAGTTTTGTAGAGAAAATTGTTAATGTACTGGACCAGGTCCCACAATGAACTTTTTTCTCTGTGGGGTCTTCAGGGGTCCTCGTTCAGCACGACCCCAGCAGCCTCCCCCTCAGGCCTGGCTCCAGGACCCAGACAGACCCTCTATCATCAGCGCAACAGAACTGAAAGAGCTGGACAACTTAGATACTGATGCTGATGAGGGCTGGGCAGGTTGGTAGCTATACATTACCTATGAACTTCAGTGTTCATCTAATAAGTCGAAAAAGGCAATTTCACAGTAGTTCTAGCATCTATCAATCCTGTCCCTTCTGCAATCCAGGAGCTCAGATGGAGGTGGACTACACTGAGAAACTAAACTTCAGCGATGATGAGGAGAACCAAGCTGCTAAAGACAAAAGAGAAAACTGGTGAGTATTTTAATCTTAACTTTTCAACACTTACATTGTCTTGTATTCACTTTTTAGATCCTGTGCTTCACTATTAAAGAACCACAGGAGTGTTTTTCTGTATTTAGCCAATTTAGTCCAAAATATGTAAAATTTACATTACTGACATTCTTTTTAAAAAGCATGCCCTAAAATGTTTGTTTGTTTTCCTGCCTTGCAGAAAACCCTTTCCTTCAATTAAAGTCACTAGAGTTTGAAAATTATTTTTTGGAGACTTGCGTTAGGTGGTCATCACAGTTTGTTTTATCAAATTATGTCATTGTGACATGGAAATCCAGTGTAGGCTTG